>NC_053448.1:3789773-4112920 GCF_007990345.1 Gossypium hirsutum
AGCCCAATTATGCCTGGCCCAAACTAAATTACCCAAGCCCAATTTACATCAAACCCTAGCCCAAATAATAAGCCCATTTGTTTAAGATTTTTCAGCAACCCTAGCCTCCTTCAGCCTCAGCCGCCGCATGCCTTTTCGTCTGCCACGCCGTTGCCCATACCCTGCTCCACTATAGCGGCGCACTACCCCCTTACCCCCACGCGTCTGACACTCCACCGTGCCCTCCATACCCTGCAAACACAAAACAACAAAGAACAGAGAGCAAATAAGGCTATAAAAGCCGAAACAAGCATGTAAAAGGGGGATTTTTTTTCTTTTTTCATTTTTCAGTTGTAACACCACTTAAAATACAAAAAAGAGCAGATTGAAGCGAAAAAAGATCCGAAACAGAAAAGGCAGTCAGATCTAAGGTTTTTATTGTTCAAAAACTCTCTATTACATATTTTTACATAGCATAAATCTAAAAAAGGGAGTTAGCAAAAAAAATAAAAAAATTTTACCTTTCCGGCCACCGCGTGCGGTGGCCGGCGCCGGCGCCGGCGAGCCTCCGGTGGCCGTCCGGTACCCCTCCCCTTTGCCGGAAATCGCTCCGTGCCCTCCCTCTCCCTCTTTCTTTCCTTTTTTTTTCCCCTCACCTGGTCTCAAATGAATTTTTTCAAAAAATTTTAGCTTTTATAGGGGACCAAAACGCACCGTTTTGGTCCCCCCCTGTTTAATGATAAAACGACGTCGTTTCGGACGTGGGGCGGGTCGACCCGACCCACACCAGGGTAGGATCCGCGTGTTTTTGAGCGGAAGGGCTATTTGCGCAATTGGCCCTTCCGCATTTTTATATTTCGCAATTAAGTTATTCGTTGTTTATAAATTGACCCTGAAATCCATTACACTTTGCGATTTAGTCCCCCTCCCAACGGTGTCGTTTCAAGTGTTTGGACAAATTGTTTATTTGATCCCCCATAGTTTAACGCGCGTTCTGATAAGTTCATTCTCCTTTAATTTCTTTCAAAATTCGCCCCAGAGATTTGGTTCTTAATCCAATCTCATCCCTTCTTCAATTTTTTACCTTAAATTTCATAATATTTTGCTGTTTAATTCAATTTTAAATATAAATTGTTATATATATAATATTATTATCATTGTTGTTTTATTATTATTGTATTATATTTAACTATATATATAATTTTTGTTTCGTTTCTATTATTATATACATGTATCATATATTCATTAATATTAATATTTGTTCACATATTTCATTACATATATATATAGGTATTTTTGTGTATATGGTATTATTTTCATGTATTCATTTATTTATATCATTTTTTTTAAATTATATTAGGCATACACTTGTAAATATCGTGCTATTCGTATATTTCCCATCATCTCATACAAATATCTTTGCATTATTCGTCATACATTTTTTTTCATTTTTATGTATATGTTTTAGATATCACAACATTTATATATTTTCGCATTATGTTACGTATACATTTTTTGTCTTTACTATTGTGATTATTAGTATATGTTTTTTATATTTATGAATATATCTTTAATACATATAAGTGTGTATTTATTATTAATAGATGTTTTCAACACTATTATTATGTATATTATGTGAATATTTTAACATTATATTATAATTTTATATATATTACGCACATATATATATACCCCTTTTTTTTAAATATTATATTTTTACATATATATGTAGATATACGTACTTATACCTATTTAAACATATTTTTTCACACTTCATAATTTTTATACACTTACATATATTTATGCATATTTTACATCATATACATACTTATATATTTTATACTCTTAAAAATGCTTTTTGTATATTTCATATATTTTATAATTCACATACATATATCTTATATTATCACGATTTGTAAGTATATAAATACACATTTACATTTTTTAAATATTTATCGATTTCATATATGCGTATATACTTATCTATGTTTTCATATTCTGTAATTTATATATATATTTCTTATTTTATGGTTTTAAATTATACATGCATATACATTTTTACATAATTGTATTTATTGTCATCATTGTTATTGGGTGCTTGTTTATTTATTCATGTACACTTGTGCTTTTTTAAATGTTAGTTCTATTTATTTATTTGTATGCTTCGTGTATGTAATCGCCTCGTCATTTCATGTTGCCTATTGTATTGTTGTTACTCACTTTACTTTGCTTACCTCGTCGTATTCGTTATTGTTTCGTCAAGCATTAACACCAAACATCAAAAGGAAAATTTTTCTAAATAAGGCAATATTTCGCGTTTGGAAAATCGAGAAAACGTGCCCTAACGTGCTGGGTTTCGATTTCTCGTTCGACCAAATAGCCAAATATCCTTTTTAAACTTTTAAATAAGGCAATATTTCGCGTTTGGAAAATCGAGGAAACGTGCCCTAACGTGCTGGGTTTCGATTTCTCGTTCGACTAAACAGCCAAATATCCTCTTAAAGCTTCGAAATATGGTTTCATTAAACTATAAGGTGATCTTGGTTTCGATGGTTTAGAGTATCGTGTCCTAATGTGCTGGATGTGATATTCTTTCGGAACAAGAGAATCTTATATTTCAATTCTCGTTATCAGAGTTTTCTTTTAAGGATCGTATTTTTAAAACTCTTCAAATTTTCAATTTTCGACACTAAGACACTAATTAATCAACTAGGTACCAATTTTGGGCGTATCGAGGGTGCTAATCCTTCCTCGTGCGTAACCGACTCCCGAACCCGTTTTCTAAATTTCATAGACCAAAATCTTTGTTTTAATAAAAATTAAATCGTTTATTAAAAACAACCACTTTTCAAGGTGACCCGATCACACCTCATCAAAAAGGATCGGTGGCGACTCCCGTTTTCATTTTTTTAATCCAAGTCGACCCCGTTTTCATCCAAAAATGGTGTCAACAGCTTGGCGACTCCACTGGGGAAAATAAGAGAGTCAAGCCACGTGTTGATTATTTCTTGTCTTTTTGTCGAAAGTTGAAAATTCGATTTAAATTTACGATCCTCTCATTGCATCTCTTTTGTTTTGAGTTATATTTTATCGTGTTCTGTATTTTATTTTATACCCCCGCACATTGCATTGCATGACCGCTGGTCATACCCTTTTAAGTGGGAGTGAGAAACTACGCCTTCGTGAGGTTTTCACCTCCGCATGGGATAGTGAATCGCTTCCGGGATACATCCGTACCTATGTCTTCGTGAGATTTTCATCTCCGCATGGCCATAGGGAAATGTATTCCCCTGAACCGAACTCGGTCCATATGAGCCTATAATGGGTGAGGATCGAGGAATCTGCTGGTTCAGGTACCCTCACTTTAGAACCAAACCACACATAGCGAGCCATAAGAACCCACCGAGATAGAGCTATTCTAGACCCTAGTGCTTACCGAATAGATGCTTTATTTATTATTGTTTATTTTAAATCCTAGATCTAATTTGCTTTGTTTGTGATTGCATGGCATTTTCATTTCAAAAGAGGTGTCGATTCACGTTCAGTATAGATAGAAAGCTTATCATGGAAAAGAGGTTTCTTGATAAAGTAGAAGACAATGCAGCTGTACGATTATGGGCTGAGACGATGTGGAGAGAGAAGGGCGATAGTCTTGCAGAAGGGTACGTATCAGAGTTATGGGACTTCACCCGTATCAGCGTAGTCCAAAATGATCTGCGAGAAATGAAGGAAATATGGGATCAATGGGACGACGGGACCAAGCAGATGTTTTACTGTGATTACGGGGACTTGCCTCACCTACTTGGTGTCAAAGTGGACAAGCATTTATTCCGAGCCCTAGCCCAGTTTTGGAATCCTGCTTACAGTTGTTTCACTTTTGGAAAAGTGGACTTGGTGCCCACCGTGGAAGAATATACGACCTTGCTTCGGTGTCCAAAGATTCAAATTGACAAAGCCTATTCTAGAGCTGCTAGTGTCCCAACATTATTAAAAAAATTGATGAGCATTACAGGGATGAGCGAACAGTGGGTCGCTGCCCGGATCCAACAGAAAGGAGACAGTAAATGCGTTCCTTGGAAAAGCTTGCGAGATTTAGTATTAGCACACCCTGATGTGAAGAAAAGAGTGGATGTCTTCGCTCTAGGTATCTATGGTTTGGTAATTTTCCCTAGAGCTTTAGGGCACGTAGATGAGGCCGTCTCTGATTTGTTCGATCGGCTTAGTAAGGGAGTCACGCCCATCCCGGCAATCTTAGCAGAAACCTTCAGATCTCTAAGCGCATGTCGAAGAGCAGGGGAGGGAAGGTTCATCGGATGCGCACAGCTACTATTGGTGTGGTTCCATAGTCACTTTTGGAAGGTGGAAAATGTCTCTTATCGAGTCTTCTCAGAAGGTTATTCCCCGTTGAAGGAACAAGTTGCTACACCAAGACGAGACGACATCACGGAAGAGAAGTGGATGACGATTCTCCAAAATCTTCAGGAGGATGACGTTGAATGGAAAGCTCCTTGGATGGTACCCGACGAGATCCTGTATCGATGTGGTGATTTCGACTGGGTCCCTTTACTCGAAATTTGGGGAGCTATCGGTTATGCCCTTTACTCGTATTAAGACAATATAGATCGAGACAGTTCATACCAGCAACACAAGGGTTGGCTCAATGTGAGTTTTCTTATAAGGATGAAAACTACAAGAGAAAAACTCGAGAAATATCTAACGCTTGGAAACAGGTTCACCGAATGAAAAGATTTACCATAGGAGCGATGGCAACTTCAGAATATTATGGGTGGTGGAGTAAAAGAGTCAATGACAACATCCCTAAGCCGAGGGAAGATTGCGTTCAGTCTATAGAAGAGCATCTACAAGTAGTTCCGTCAGAATTAGAGATCATCAAACGAGACTTTGAGAAAAGAAATTCTGAGTTGGGAAAGAGGATAGAACAGTTAGAAGAAGAAAAGTGCATTTGGGATTAGACATCGATATCCACAAGCTAGAAGCCGAGAAATTAAGGAAGGGAAAGAACAAAGCTGAAGAGGATTTGGATAGTCTAAAAACAGATTACAAGAAGCTGCGATGGTCGATGAGAACTGTCGGTCTGGGCAAAACGTCAGAGCAGTGGCGACAAGAGATCAATGAGGAAAAGAATAGGGCCGATCAGTGGGAAAAGAAATTTCAAGATGCTCGAGCTCGAGAAAACGCTTTGGAAAGGAGTTTGTTAGAGTGCCGAAATGAGAAGGCAGGATTAAAGGCCAAGGTGACAGAGCTAGAAAAGTCACTTCACTCGTACCGTAGTCGCAACTCCATGATCGAATTAAGAGCAAGCTTAAATAAGATCGAAGAACTGAAGGAAAAGGTAGAGGAGCTTGAGGACGCATTACACAATTCTGAGCTACGAATGGAGCTTCTTGAGAGGAGTAATGATCAATGGCAAGAGCAATTCCATCATTCTCAAAGGCAGATTAGAGACAGAGATTACGTTATGGGCGAAGCTGTGACTCAAGTCGGGAAGTGGCTGATCATCTGCAAACATTAGCAGTTCAGGCCGATGTATTGAGTTTAAAATATGAGTCAGAATCAAGCCGAGGTCGAGATTTAGCTTGGCTTCTTAGGAAGGTTAAGGCCTTGGGTATAAAGGCGAAGTCGTATATGTAATTTATTTTATGTAAAGAAATTTGCTTTCTAGTTGAGTTTTCTAATGAAATTGAATTCGAATCAATGCCTCTTTTTGCATTCATTTCATACATTTGCATTACATCATATGCAGTAAGTTTCATAAAATGACCCTAATAAAATTAAATTATGACAGTTACCCTGGAAACCAACAAAAATCTAATCAAATATCACTACGGTACTCGTCGCCAAACAAAAGTAATGGATCAAAGGATGGAAAGATTGGAACATTGCAACGAGAGATGCAAGATCAGATGCATGAACGACTGGAAAAAATCCAGCAGGACATGTTAGAATCCCAGAACACTGTGATGAACCAATTAAAGCAGTTATTGGCTGGAGGGAATAACAAAGGAAAAGACCCCGTAGTTGATGCTGGGGAGGATCACGATGACCCTGTTTATCCTCCAGGTTTTACCCCAACTAACATCCAAGCACAACCAGAGGTGTACCCACAAAGGATACCGGTTACCATTAGACCTCAATGTCTGGCTAGTGCCTCGGTACCAGTGCATTTTCAAATGGGCTCGGGTTCTAATCCCGGGGATAATCCCACTAATCCTGTGGTCCCGGACCTCGATGACGTGGTAGAAACAGAAAAAACAAGAATGAACCTGCCAAAACAGCTGGAGGACCGATGTAGATGGTTAGAGGAAAAATTTAGAGTCATGGAGAACATCGACTATCATCGCGGGGTTGACGCCAAGGATCTGAGTCTGGTCCCTGATTTAGTACTCCCACCTAAGTTCAAAATGCCGGAATTCGAAAAATATAATGGGACTAGTTGTCCTGAAGCTCATATAACTATGTTCTGTCGAAGAATGACCGGATACGTCAACAATGATCAGCTGTTAATCCACTGCTTCCAGGACAGTTTGATCGGATCTGCAGCCAAATGGTACAACCAACTGAGTCGTGCTAAAGTTAGTTCATGGAGAGACTTGGCGCAAGCTTTTATGAAGCAATACAGTCATGTAACGGATATAACACCCGATCGAATTACGTTACAAAACATGGAGAAAAAGCCTAGCGAGAATTTCAGGCAGTACGCCCAACGATGGAGAGAAGTGGCAACACAAGTCCAGCCACCCCTTTTGGAAAAAGAGGTCACCATGTTGTTTATCAACACTTTGAAAGCCCCGTTCATCAACCACATGTTGGGGAGTGCTACCAAGAGCTTCTCGGATATGGTAATGTCCGGTGAAATGATTGAGAACGCGGTAAGGAGCGGTAAAATCGACACGGGAGAAAGCTTCAAAAGACCAGCCCCAAGGAAAAAGGAGGGTGAAGTAAACAACGTAAGCACATATAGCAAGAGCCATTCAAAACCGATTACTGTTGGCCCTCCAAAAATGATAACCACTAGTCACCAAGCCCCCTCGAGGCAGGAACCCAACACAAGGCCCAACGCAAGGACTAACACAGAGAGACTTCAGTTCACGCCCATTCCAATAACATACGGGGAACTGTATCAAAGTTATTTGATGCACACATAGTATCTCCATTTTATCTCGAGCCCATGCAACCTCCATATCCCAAATGGTATGACACGAATGCCCAATGTGAATACCATGCAGGGATACCAGGACACTCATTGAGAACTGTACTGGGTTTAAAAAGGCGGTGGAAAGGTTCATTAAGATGGGGATTGTGAAGTTTGACGACCCATTAGGACCCAACGTAGCAGCAAATCCGTTACCCAACCATGCTGATAAAGGGGTAAACGCAATAATCAAGGTGAGAAAAAGAGAATCAAAACCGACATTGCAGAGATAAAAACCCCATTGAGTTGGGTCTGGAGACAAATGATAGAAGGAGGTCTCATCAAACAAGATTCAAAAGAAAGGCCCGAAGGAACGAAGACGTACTGCGAGTTTCATGTTGAAGAAGACCATGACATTCGAAACTGCACTGAATTCAAGGCCTTGGTGCAAAATCTGATGGACAACAAAGAGCTAGAATTTTATGAAGAGATCAAAGGATTGAAAATGGAGAAGTTTATGCCTCGGAGGAGGGGCCTACGGGAAAGGCCCCAAATCACCCAGTGGTGATTATTTCAAGGCCAACGAGTACAGGATCCGGAATACAATTGGTGCCAAGGGTCATAATCCAAAAACCTGTAGCCTTTCCTTACAAGGATAGCAAAAAGGTTCCTTGGAATTACGACTGCAATGTGATGATCACGGGAGAGGAGAACCCGATAAATGCTTCAGAAGAGGGTAATGACGCAGGTTTCTATACGCGTAGTGGAAAACGTTACGACCTGGGAAATACAAAAAGGGAACCTATAAAAGGAAAAGCCTTGGCGGTTGAACAAAATAAAACGAAGACGACCGGAATTGAACCGCAAATTAACACACCGGTGACCGAAAATGAGGCTAGAGAATTCCTAAAATTCTTGAAGCATAGCGAGTATAGCGTGGTGGAACAATTGCATAAGCAACCCGCTCGCATCTCAGTGCTCGAGTTACTTCTAAGTTCAGAGATACATCGTAATGCGTTGGTAAAAGTACTAAATGAGACCTATGTCGCTAAAGATATCTCAGTGAACAAATTGGATCGCCTGGTTAACAATATAAATGCCGATAATTTCATCTTCTTCAACGATGATGAGATCCCGCCAGGTGGTATGGGATCTACCAAGGCCTTGCACATCACTGCCCGTTGCAAGGGGTGTATACTACCGGCAGTACTCGTGGACAATGGATCGGCCCTGAATGTTTTACCCCTGTCCGCATTAAACAGGTTACGTGTGGACAGTTCTCACATGAAATCATGTCAAAATATAGTGAGAGCATTTGATGGCACTGAGAGAAAAGTGATGGGGAGAATCGAGATACCTCTATTGATTGGTCCAAATACATACGAGGTAGACTTTTTGGTAATGGATATTAAACCATCTTACAATTGCCTATTGGGGAGGCCTTGGATCCATTCTGCAGGAGCTGTACCATCGTCACTTCACCAAAAGTTAAAATTGGTGATGGAGGGTCGATTGGTGACTATAGATGCAGAAGAAGACATCATTGCATCAGTCACCGATGATATGCCATACATAGAGGCCGATGGTGAAGCGATAGAATGTTCATTCCGATCATTGGAATTCGTAAATGCCACATTTGTCATCGAGATGAGCAAAATCCCAGAGCCTAAGATATCCAAAGCTACGTCAATGAGCTTACAGCTAACGATGGGAAAGGGAGCATTGCCTGGAAGAGGATTGGGAAAATACCTCCAGGGAAGGGTCAGGAGTACCGATCCTAATTAACAAACAGGACCGTTATGGTTTGGGATATAAGCCTAATGCGAGGGAAAGGAGGAAAGAGATGGAGAAAAAGCAGGAAAAGAGAAGAGCACATTTGGGCGGGATAGAAGTCAAGTGGGGACCGATGACCTTTCCCCATATATCTAAGACTTTTGTTTCAAGGGGAATTGTCTACCCTGAAGAGAAGGATGAGGTTACAGAGGGAAGGATTGAGAGGTTGGACATTAATGCCATATCCGTGGAAGAAAGGGTGGAAAGGAATTTATCGGGCATTCGTCCTTACGAACCTGGAAGTGTTTTGAATAACTGGACTGCAGAAGAGATCCCTGTAACATTTAGAACTAATTCAGAGTAATATTCAGAACACTTGTTGCCCTAAGCCTGGGGGTGATAAGAATCTTTTGTAAAAGGCACATGTCCAAAATCTAATTTCAGTGAAAACTTATCATTCAGTTTCATCTTGAGCAAATATTCTTTCATTCTTTTCATTCCCTTTATAATCATAGTATGCATACAAGTATTCTTAGACTCTTTTATTTGGGTCTCCATTTGTTCCAATAACAGGTCTTCAGATATCAACGAGATGAGCGACTCTGTTACTAATTCAGAGTCTCTATTTGAGCAAGACATGAGTATAGATAATCCTCAAGATTTTGAAGGTGACCAAGATAGCGTTTTATCTCCGGATTTGTTAAGAATGATGGAAGAAGAAGAAAAACAAATTCTACCCTATAAGGAATCAGTAGAAGTCGTGATCTTAGAAGAGGGCAGAGAGGTAAAAGTTGGCGCTTGCATTGCCAAGGAAACAAGGCGAGACCTTGTTGAGTTGCTTCAAGAGTTTAAAGATGTCTTCGCATGGTCCTACCAAGATATGCCAGGTTTAAGTACTGATATTGTGGTACACCGATTGCCTATAAAGGAAGAATGCAAACCAGTCCAACAAAAGCTTCGAAGGATGAGGCCTGATGTCTTGCTAAAAATAAAGGAAGAAGTCAAGAAGCAATTCGATGCTGGTTTCTTACAGGTGGTCAAGTACTCAGAATGGGTAGCCAATATAGTCCCTGTTCCTAAGAAAGATGGGAAGGTGCGAATGTGTGTGGACTACAGAGACTTGAACAAAGCCAGCCCAAAAGATAATTTCCCACTGCCTCATATCGATACCTTGGTAGACAACACGGCCGGATACTCACTGTTCTCTTTCATGGATGGTTTCTCCGGGTACAACCAAATTAAGATGCTTTCTGAAGACAAGGAGAAGACCACATTCATAACGATGTGGGGGACGTTTTGTTATAAAGTGATGCCTTTTGGATTGAAAAATGCAGGAGCAACGTATCAGAGAGCCATGGTAGCATTATTCCATGATATGATGCATAAAGAGATAGAAGTTTATGTTGATGACATGATCGCGAAATCCAGAACAGAAAAGGAACACGTGCAAGTTCTGAGAAAACTGTTTCTGAGGTTAAGGAAGTTCCAGCTAAAACTTAACCCAGCCAAGTGTACTTTCGGGGCTAGATCAGGGAAACTGCTAGGATTCTTAGTCAGCGAAAAGGGAATTGAAATTGACCCAGACAAAGTTAAGGCCATACAAGAATTACCTCCGCCAAGTACTCAAAAAGAAGTTCGGGGCTTCCTAGGAAGACTAAATTACATCGCTCGGTTCATTTCACAATTAACTGAGAAGTGTGACCCCATATTCCGTCTTCTTAGGAAACACAATCCAGGTGTATGGGATGAGGAGTGCCAGAAAACTTTCGAAAGAGTTAAACATTACTTGTCCAATGCCCCAGTACTGATGCCACCTAGCCCTGACAAACCACTGATACTATACTTGGCAGTATTTAAGAATTCCATGGGGTGCGTGCTCGGCCAACATGATAAGTCAGGACGAAAAGAAAGAGCGATCTATTATCTCAGTAAGAAGTTCACTGAATGCGAAACGAGATATTCGCCAATTGAAAAATTATGTTGCGCATTGGTTTGGACTACTCGGAGATTGAGACAATACATGTTGTACCATACGACTTGGTTAATCTCAAAGTTAGACCCTCTGAAATACATGATGGAGTCAACTGCTCTAAACGGAAGGATGGCCCGATGGCAAATTCTACTATCTGAATTTGACATAACCTATGTGAATCAAAAGGCTGTAAAAGGGAGCGCGATAGCAGATTTTCTAGCAAGTAGAGCCCTGGACGATTATGAGCCTTTGAACTTTGACTTCCCAAACGAGGATCTGATGTATGTGGCAACTACTGAAGCGAGCACACAAGAAGGCAATACTTGGAAATTAAATTTTGACGGAGCCTCAAATGCCATGGGCAACGGGATTGGGGCAGTCTTGGTATCTCCAAACGGTGATCATTATCCTTTCACCAGTAAACTAGATTTTGATTGCACAAATAACATGGCGGAATATGAAGCATGTATCATGGGAATCCGCGCGGCTATGGAACGCAAAATCAAGGTACTTGAGGTATATGGGGATTCGGCATTGGTAATTTATCAGCTCAAAGGCGAATGGGAAACAAGAGACCCTAAGTTGATTAGTTACCGAAGGATAGTCCTAGAATTGATTGAGGAGTTTGACGACATCACTTTTTGTTATCTCCCACGAGACGAGAATCAGATGGCCGACGCTCTAGCTACATTGGCTTCCATGATCAAAGTAAATAGACCAGAGGATGTGAAGCCTATCCAAATGAGCATTTATGAGGTTCCAGCCCACTGTTGTAATATTGACGAGGAAGAAGAAAAGGACGACAACCCTTGGTATCAGGACATATTGCGATACGTGAAAAATTGTGAATACCCAAACCAAGCAACTGAGAATGACAAGAGAATGTTGAGGAGGCTGGCCAGTGGTTACGTCTTAGATGGAGAAATCCTGTACAAAAGAGGAAAAGATCAGGTGCTGTTAAGATGTGTAGACGCTGTGGAGGCCAAGCAGATCTTGGAAGAAGTCCATGATGGTATTTGTGGAACACACGCTAACGGTTTCACAATGGCCAGACAGATCATGAGATTTGGATATTATTGGTCTACCATGGAAGGAGACTGCATCAAGTATGCTAAGAAGTGCCATAAATGCCAGATTTACGGAGACAAAATTCATGTGCCTCCATCACCTCTTCACGTCATGACTTCCCCATGGCCTTTCTCCATGTGGGGCATGGACGTCATTGGGCCAATATCGCCAAAGGCTTCAAACGGACATCGTTTCATTTTTGTAGTGATTGACTACTTTACTAAGTGGGTAGAGGCTACTTCTTACGCCAACGTCACAAAGACAGCGGTCAGCAAGTTTCTAAAGAAGGAAATCATATGTCGGTATGGAATGCCTGAAAGGATCATATCAGACAATGCATTAAATTTGAATAATAGCACGATAGCAGAGGTTTGTAATCAATTCAAGATCAAGCACCACAACTCATCGCCATATCGTCCGAAGATGAATGGTGCGGTGGAGGCAGCCAATAAAAATATCAAAAAGATTGTGGGGAAAATGACTGAGACCTATAGAGATTGGCACGAGAAGTTGCCATTCGCCCTCTATGCTTATCGAACATCCGTCAGGACTTCTACCGGGGCAACACCATTCTCTTTGGTTTATGGGATGGAGGCAGTGCTACCAATTGAGGTTGAAATTCCCTCTCTCCGAGTTTTTTCAGAACTAAAGTTAGATGAAGCAGAATGGGTCCAAGCCCGATATGATCAGCTGAACTTGATTGAGGAAAGGAGATTAAGAGCTATCCGTCATGGTCAAATGTACCAGAAACGAATGATGCGAGCTTACAATAAGAAAGTTCGTCCTAGAAACTTCCATGAAGGGGACTTGGTACTGAAGAAGATCCTTCCCATACAAAAGGACTTCAGAGGAAAGTGGATGCCAAACTGGGAGGGACCTTATGTAGTAAAAAAGGCCTTTTCAGGAGGGGCATTAATTTTAACTGGGATGGATGGCAAAAGCTTGCCCAATCCTGTGAATTCGGATTCAGTGAAGAGGTACTTTGCCTAAAAAAAAAAAAAAAAAAAAAAAAAAAAAAAAAAGGGGAGAGGCCAAGGCGAAAACCCGCAAAGGGCACCTTGAGACCAAAGGAGCTTTGAATTGAAAACCCAGGAATGGGCAATTCAAATTTTCGATCAAAGATGAGGCATAGAGTAGTTTTGTCTTCTCCGAATTAACAAGAAGGAGAGATGCTGCATCTTGGGGCATCAACAAAGTCTTTTAGGACTTCTAAACACAGAGTTTGTGCAGAGAAGCTCATGCTGCGATATCTGGGGCATCTTTTTATCTTATTTACATCTTAGCAAATTTGCTATTTGTTCATTTAAAGCTCTGCTCTCAATAAAATTCCATCTTATTCATTGTGATAATCTTTTTCATCTTATTCATCCCGTATCTCAGCAAAATTTGCTATCTTGATCTGTTTGTTTAGAGATTTGCTCTCAAAAAATTTCATTTTGTCCATTTTGATAATATTTTTCAAGCATTTTTCATTGAGATAACGATTAATGGACTGACAATACACATACAGAAGGAGTTCTGCATATTACTCTGAAAGTTTCTAAATAATACGAGGACCTGAAACAGGACTATTGTTTAGAACCAACCAAACCTAAGGGTTGGAAACATTGGAGGAGGAATAGTTCAAATTGCATCTATTTCTTTAGGTCTTCTGTCAAAGGTACTGGCTGAACAAGAAGACATCAGTGATAGAACCTTGATGAACAATGAGGAATGACAACCTAAGCATTAAAAATGGATTTTCTACAAATATAATACATACACATCTAGTTAGGAGCATTTGATTCATTCTGATCATGTCATCCTAAACACTAGGCATAAATAGGTCCATGAAATGGATTTTGCAGGTCATGTTCCCCAGAGAACAGATCAAAGAGACTAATCCTATACCCCTGAAGTTACAGTGGGATAGATTGAAGTCAAGAAAGCAGATCTTGTCTTCATGTATTGGCGTGAAGTAGATCGAAGATAGCTGATCCTATCTTCCTATATTGGTAGGAAATGGATCGAAGATGCAGATCTTGTCTTCCCATATTGGTGGCGAAGTAGATCGAAGAGAGCAGATCTTGTCTTCATGTATTGGCGTGAAGTAGATCGAAGATAGCTGATCCTGTCTTCCTGTATTGGTAGGAAATGGATCGAAGATGCAGATCTTGTCTTCCCATATTGGTGGCGAAGTAGATCGAAGAGAGCAGATCTTGTCTTCATGTATTGGCATGAAGTAGATCGAAGATAGCTGATCCTGTCTTCCTATATTGGTAGGAAGTGGATCGAAAATACAGATCTTGTCTTCCCATATTGGTGGCGAAGTAGATCGCAGGAAGTGGATCTTGTCTTCATGTATTGGCGTGAAGTAGATCGAAGATAGCAGGTCCTATCTTCCTATATTGATAGGAAATGGATCCAAGATACAAATCTTGTCTTCCCATACTGGTGGTGAAGTAGATCGAAGAAAGCAGATCTTATCCCTGTATTTGACAGTGGAATAGATTGAGGATTGCAGATCTTGCCTTCCTGTATTTGGCAACGAAGCAGATCGAAGATGGCAGATTTTACCTCCCTGTGACTACAGTGGAGTACATTGAAGCTGATAACTCTATCTCCCTGTATTAAATAGTGGAATAGATCGAAGATTACAATCTTATCTCCCTAAGTAGTAGTGGAGTAGATCGCATTAAGTCTTATCCCCTAAGCAGTAGGGTAACAGACTGAATTTACAGATCTTAACCCCCTAAGTAGTAGGGTAACAAGCTGGAAATCAAATATCTTCTCCCTGAAATGGCGTTGGAGCGGCTAAAAGCCACAACAGATCTCCTTGAAGTCTCAGTAGATTGAAAATCACAGACTTATCTCCCCGAGGTTGCAGTAGAGCAGATCCAAGAAGTCAGACTCGGCGACCAGGCAAATTGGTCTTTCCTGAAAGTCTTTGCTCTATTCTCGTTACACGACAATGAGCAAAGAGGGGCAGCTGTACAAGCCCAATTATGCCTGGCCCAAACTAAATTACCCAAGCCCAATTTACATCAAACCCTAGCCCAAATAATAAGCCCATTTGCTTAAGATTTTTCAGCAACCCTAGCCTCCTTCAGCCTCAGCCGCCGCATGCCTTTTCGTCTGCCACGCCGTTGCCCATACCCTGCTCCACTATAGCGGCGCACTACCCCCTTACCCCCACGCGTCTGACACTCCACCGTGCCCTCCATACCCTGCAAACACAAAACAACAAAGAACAGAGAGCAAATAAGGCTATAAAAGCCGAAACAAGCATGTAAAAGGGGGGATTTTTTTTCTTTTCATTTTTCAACTGTAATACTACTTAAGAATACAAGAAAAAAGCAGATTCAGGCGAGAAAGAGAAAAAACAGAAAAGGCAGTCAGATCTAAGGTTTTTATTGTTCAAAAACTCTCTATTACATATTTTTACATAGCATAAATCTAAAAAAGGGAGTTAGCAAAAAAAATAAAAAAATTTTTACCTTTCCGGCCACCGCGTGCGGTGGCCGGCGCCGGCGCCGGCGAGCCTCCGGTGGCCGTCCGGTACCCCCCCCTTTGCCGGAAATCGCTCCGTGCCCTCCCTCTCCCTTTTTCTTTCCTTTTTTTTTCCCCTCACCTGGTCTCAAATGAATTTTTTCAAAAAATTTTAGCTTTTATAGGGGACCAAAACGCACCGTTTTGGTCCCCCCCTGTTTAATGATAAAACGACGTCGTTTTGCCCTGGGTCGGACCGACCCGACCTGACCCACGAGGAGGATCCGCGTGTTTTTGCGGAAGGGTCTAATTGCGCGAATGACCCTTCCGCTTTTCTAAACTTTTGCGATTAGATTTTCATTCCTTTTAAATTGGTATAAAATTCCAGCGCATTTTTTATTTCGATCCCCATTAAACGCTGCGTTTCGAAAGGACAGGATATTTGCACTTTTAATCCTTCCTGTGTTTTAGCGTGTTCCAATTGGTCCTTCTCTTTTATATATTTCTTTTTAAAATTCCCCCTAACCTTTTTTTTTCTCGATTTTCATCCCTTTTTACTTCTCATCATTATTTTATTTTAATTTCAATATTATTTATACTAATATATTCTATTAACGTTACTATCCTTATGTTTTTAGTATTTTATTGTTGTTATTCTACTTAATACTAACCTGTATATGTTATGTAGTATTATTAAGGGTTTAATATCATTATTTTGTTAGTATATTTGTATATCACCTATGCATTCTTTAAATATATATTTACGCGTATATCCTAAAATTACATTACACATATTTGTTTTATATATATTTATCTACCTATATTATGTCTCTATTTTAATATATTTTACATATAGTATTTAGATATAGTTCTTATACATTCCCATGCACATATTTCTACACTATCTTACATATATATTTACCTATGTTTTCGTATTTATGAATATATCTTTAATACGCATAAGTATATATTTATTATTAATAGATGTTTTCAACATTATTATTATATATATTATGTGAATATTTTAATATTACATTATATATGTATTTATATATATTACGCATATATATATACCCTTCTTTTTAATATTCTATTTTTACATATATATGTAGATATACGTACTTATACCTACTTAAATATATTTTTTTTTCACATTTCATAATTCTTATATACTTACATATGTTTATGCATATTTTACATCATATACATACTTATATATCTTATACTCTTAAAAATGTTTTTTGTATATTTCATATATTTTATAATTCACGTACATATATCTTATATTATCACGATTTGTAAGTATATAAATATACATTTACATTTTTTAAATATTTATCGATTTCATATATGCGTATATACTTATCTATGTTTTCATATTCTGTAATTTATATATATATTTCTTATTTTATGGTTTTAAATTATACATGCATATACATTTTTACATAATTGTATTTATTGTCATCGTTGTTATTTGGTGTTTGTTTATTTATCCATGTACACTTGTGCTTTTTCTAAAACGTTAGTCCTATTTATTTATTTGTATGCTTTGTTTATGTAATCGCCTCGTCATTTCATTTTGCCTATTGCATTGTTGTTACTCATTTTACTTTGCTCACCTTGTCGCATTCGTTATTGTTTTGTCAAGCATTGACACTAAACACCAAAAGGAAAATTTTTCTAAATAAGGCAATATTTCGCGTTTGGGAACTCGAGAAAACGTGCCCTAACGTGCTGGGTTTCGATTTCTCGTTTGACTAAATAGCCAAATATCCTCTTAAAGCTTCAAAGTATGGTTTCATTAAACTATAAGGTGATCTTGGTTTCGATGGTTAGAGTATCGTGTCCTAACGTGCTGGATGTGATATTCCTTCGGAACAAGAGAATCTTATGTTTCAATTCATGATATCAGATTTCCTTTTAAGGATCGCATTTAAAAAAAAACTCTCCAAATTTTCAATTTTCGACACTAAGACACTAATTAATCAACTAGGTACCAATTTTGGGCGTATTGAGGGTGCTAATCCTTCCTCGTGCGTAACCGGCTCCCGAACTCATTTTTCTGAATTTCGTAGACCAAAATCGTTGTTTTAATAAAATTAAATCATTTATTAAAAACAACCACTTTTTGAGGTGACCCGATCACACCTCGTCAAAAAAGGATTGGTGGCGACTCCCGTTTTCATTCTTTTTTTAAATCCAAGTCGACCCCGTTTTCATACAAAAAATGGTGTCAACAATATTTAAATTTATTTTTAAACTCTACAATATTTTTGTTTTACATAAGTGGAGAAATTATTTTATGAATTCTTCTATCACATTATCCATGATCTTTTTTCAATTATTTAATGACATTTCAGTATTTTTTCCATGTCATTAACACATAATTTTGATATTTTTTTCACTCAGAATCTTGAACTCCAAACCTAAACCTTAAACGTGGAATCCCAAACCTTAAATCTTGAGCCTTAAACCTTAAATCTTGAACTCGAATCCTAACCCCAAACACTAAATCCTAAACACTTTCAAAGTTTGAGATTCAGGGTTCAAGGTTCGAAGTTAGGATTCGGGGTTCATAGTTCATGTTCGAGTTTAGAATTTGGGATTTAGGCTTCAGTGTCATTACATAATTGAAAAGAGGCCATGGATAATATAATGGGAAAGGTCCGTAAAATAATTTATCTACATTGTGTTATCTTATTATTAATTGATGACGTGGGCATCAAATATTTTTTTATTATTAACTTTTAATTATAAATAATAAGTTCTTCAAAATTATTAGGGAATATGTAAATACAGAAAGGCTTTGGTTATAAGTGACGAGGAATTTACAGTCCCTAGTTATCATCAGGTACGTCGCTCTCATACAAGTTTTGGTTAATTATTGGAAGATTATGTTCAATAATCAAACTCTTTTGGAAATAAATAGTATATATATATTTTTACATTATATACATTTTTGACTAAACTTCTAAATAAAAAAAATTATGTATCGTTTTTTAATTGAACGGGATCATAAATAATATAATAAAAATAATTCATAAAATAATTTGCACTATCATTTTCCTTGATTTATAATTTAATTTTATATCAAAAGTAATTTTAACAATAAATATACCTATTATTTCATAATCTATATAATTATATATAAAATAAAAGCTATAAGATTTATTTTTTTGTTGACACGTATTTCACCTTTGGTTCTCTTTTTTTCTTTTGATATTATAAGAAAATGAAGAGATCTCAGTATTGGTTTTTTTTTACACTGATTTTGTTATATATTTTTATAATATTATTAATTAATTAAAATAAATAATATTATAAACTATTTTAATTAAATTATTAATGTGATATTTTGGAAAAACCTATTTTACCCCCCCCCCCACACACACAAAAAAAAAACTAATGAGGTTATAATAATAAAGAGACTAAATTAGATCAAATAAAAGTATACATATTAAATCATAAAATTAAACATAATAGAGTGATGTATATTATAATTATGACTTAAGAAAGTTTATATCTAACACCACCATGTATATGTAGTCATTAAATGTATAATAATAAAATTAACTATTCAACATCATTCAATTTAGACCTGTTCATGAGTTGGGTTACTCGCCCAGATTCGAATGTTTACCTGAAACTTGAGGGTTTGGGTAAAAATATTAGGCCCAAACAAATGGATTTGGACAAAAAATATTTAGGCCCATTTAAAATATGGGTCAGGCTCGGGTTTGAATCTTAAAGGCCCAAGCTCGGCCTGGCCTGACCCACTTTTAAGTTTATAATACTTTATATTATATTATTTTTATATATGTAATTTAGAATACATTAAAAAAATAAATCTATACTAAATATATAATATTACTCTAATGTAAACATTAAAATAATGTTAAGATGACTATAAAAAATTTCAATAAGTAAAAAATGTATAAAATAATTAAATATTAAAATAATATAATATAATATTTAAAAAAATAATATGGGTTGGCTTAAATTGGGTTTGGGTTAGTCTTTTACAAATATAGGCAGGTTTGGACAAAATCTTAGGCTCATATATTTGGCCAAATCGAGCAAATATAAAATATTTAATATCATGCTAAAGCTCGAACTGAACCCAACCCATGAACACCTCTAATTTAATCTATCTTTTTACAGAATTATGTATACATATTTGAATATTAGATTTATTACTTAGTATTAAGTCCTAGTGCATAGGAATATGAGGAAAAAAAATATAAGATTACTTAAAATCACTTTGAAATTAATACAAATATTTTAGATATTTTGATTTGATTTAAGAACAAAGGATTTTAGATATTGAAACTGAATATTAATTTTATTTTTAAAATTTAATAAATTTTAATATTTTAAAAATTCTAACTAATAAGTTTTAATATTATTATAATTATATAAAATAAAGTTAAACCCACAAAATACAATCAATTCTTTTCAATTATTTTTTGTATATTTTATATTTTATATGGTTAGAAAAGAAAAAAAAATGGTAGAAATAATTGGTCAATTTTGATTTCATAATCTTAATAATGAAAAACTCTGGCTAAATTCTAATTTTATGAATTTGTAACTTGATTAATAGAAAAGTTGATTTTTTTTCCTAAAAAATTGTTTTTGGTTAACTATTTTTACTAGTAAAGAAATAATTCCCATAGTTTAGCTCTCATATTAAAAATATAATTTGCTAATAAAATATCAAAATTATAATTTTGATCTTTCCATTATGCTCAAATTTAATATTTAATCTTTATACTTTAATTTGATATAATTTAATTATATACTTTTATAATAATATAAGTTATTCTAAATATTTAACATTTTAACTGGAATGATTAATGGTGTCCACTATTTTAACTAATTAATGATATTATGTACAAAAATCAAATTACGTTAAATTAAAACATAAATATTAAAATTTTAATTTATTAATCTAATTATTTGATTAGGATTTTTTAGCCTTTAAGTTTTTTTAAAAAATTAATAAATTAAGGGTTTAATTTATTTTTAGTTATTTTATTTAGGGGGTTTTTAGTAATTAAGTTTTTTATGTCTTAAAAAACTGTTCAAATCATTGGGAAAAGAAATGCATTAATTACGTTACTGAAATCGGTACCCTATCTCAAGTTGCATGATAGCCTTTTAGGTTGGGAATTTAAAAGCATTGATTATGAAATTTTATATATATATAGATATTCTTTTAGTGAATTACAGTAACAATATAAAATTTAAACAATAAACGTGACTTAAATCCAAATCACATCTGGAACGGAGAACATACTTAACCATCATATCATCATATGGGATTCATACCCTTACATGCAAATATTTAGGTGGTTCGATGGCTAATGTATTAATGTGGGATTTTTATTAAAATAATACAAAAGAAATAAAAAAATACCAAAATAATATATAAAAAATTATTTATCAAAATAATACAAAAAAAAGGCTGAAGGAGGGTAATAGAAAGGCGGCACCGATGGTGCCTTTCTCATAGGCGGCACATAACTAAAATGTAATGATATGCAGTTTCAAGGACCTGACATGTAAATTTACCATTTTAAATTTTAAAAGTGAATTGGTGCCGCCTGGGTGTGGCAGCACTAAAGTTGAAACGTGGCTAATTGCTTTCTAAGCCCTCCTTATTTATTATTTTCTTTGTATTCCCCTTCAACTCACTTTTTTATTTAATAAACAAGCCCTCAACCAATTTTTGTAGTTAAATAAACTCTTAATCTATAATTTTTACTCATAAAAGCCCTTTATTTTATTATTAAAGTAAATATATTTTACCTAAAGTAAAACTATTTAAAAAAGTATAAACTAATTCGTATTTTATGTATTATTTTGGTAATTTGATGAGAATAATTTATTAAATAAAAAAAATTACTAAATTTATCAAAGGCTTATAGCTATAATAATCCCTTAAGAAAAAACCAAAAAAAGTTACGAAGCCCCTTGACTTAATTTGAACCCAGTTGATCCCTTATCATTAACCTGAAAAATTAATTAAGCTCTTACATTAATAATTTTCACATTTCGTTACATTAACCATTAAAATTAATTAACGGACCAATTAGATGACGAAATATGACAGGCTGTGATTTAATCTTTCATATCTCCAATAAAAATCATAAAAATGTCTATCTATAATATATATTAAAGCACGAGTCTTGAAAAAACTTTTGAATTGACAAAAATATCCTTTATTGTTAATTATATTACAAAACTACATTAGAATAATAATTTATTAATATTATTATATAATAATAAAAAGTAAGATTAGTTAAAATAATAATATATTAATGTGAAATTAATTAATTTGGTCATATATTATAAAGGCTCTACTTAAAAAAAACATAATATATTATTAATTAATAAAACTATAAATCTATAAAATCATTGAATATAATTGGATGAATTTAAAATAATAAGAATTCAAGTTTTTTAATTAAATAAAAATATTTTTTATATATAAATACTCTTTATAAATTTAAAAATAATTATAATTTAATAGAAGTTGTGAGAATTATATATTTCAAAATAATTATAATTTAAACTGCAATTATTATTAAAAATATTGTGCTAATTTTAAAATAGAATTGTTATTTAAATAGAACTCTAAGCATAAAATAAAGGAAAAAGACAAAAAAAATTGTGATAATTATAATTATAATTTATTGTTATTAGTTAAAAATTTGACGATGCTACTTTTATTAAAGTAAAATATAGATATTACTTAACTAGAATTCTAAGTATCTTAATTATCACTTAACTAATATTAGATTTAATTAAAAAATTAATAGAAATACCAGGCATGCTTTATTGAAAAACCAAAAGTAATAATAAACTGATCACCCATAAATGTAACCCAAATAGAAAAATTAAATTATAATTATAAACTATTCTCATCAAATTTAGTAAATTTTTTTATTTTTTAAATAGAAAAAATGCGAATTAGTTTATATTTTTTTAGCTTTAGTACATTAGGTAAAATATATTTACTTTAATAATAAAATAAAAGGGCTTTTATGAGTAAAAATCATAGATTAAGAGCTTATTTAACTACAAAAATAAGTTGAGAGCTTGTTTATTAAATAAAAAAGTGAGTTGAAGGAGAATAAAAGGAAAATAATAAATAAGGAGGGCTTAGAAGGCAATTAGTCACGTTTCAACTTTAGTGCCGCCACACCCACAGGCGGCACCAATTCACTTTCAAAATTTAAAATGGTAAATTTGCATGTGAGGTCCTTGAAACTACATATCATTACATTTTAGTCCTGTGCCGCCTATGAAAAAGGCACCATCGGTGCCACCTATCGAAAAGGAACCTTTGGTGCCGCCTTTCCATTACCCTCCTTCAGCCTTTTTTTTATTATTTTGGTAAAAAAATTATTTCTTTTGTATTATTTTAGTAAAAATCCCTATTAATGTAGTGTTGGGTTGTGAGAAGTGAACTAATATATAGAAATTGGTGGCAGAGGATACATGTTTTGTGGGGAAAGAATGACAAGATTTTTGAGGTGAAGAATGCCCGCTACTTGCAAAGTAAGTACACATTTATGATTTAGTTTGTTGTTGAAAGGAGGAATGAGGGTTGTGATTGTTGACAGGCAAATAGGGGAGAAAGCGAGTGTAGAGTACATAGACAAGTCAGGACATATCGTTCAACTTGAAAGGCCATTCAAGTACAACAGCTGCCTCAACAAAATCCTGCCTTCTCTCTACCCGACTTCAGATCCATAAATCTAGCATTTTAACCATGTCTTTACATTGTTTTTCTTTTCTTAGTTTCTCTTTATTATTTATTATTATTATAATAAATTTAAAGCAAAACAGAGTATACATTTAGGTTTCCATTAGATATTTCTTCCCATGCAAATAATTTCTTAATTTACGTACGATACAAATTGTACAAACCCAAAAATTTGCCCAGGGCCCAATTGCAAAATAAATACCCAAAGCCCACCTAAACCTAACCCAGCTACCAGCTCAATACACCCCCAGAGCCCAATACATTAAAGCCCAACCAGCCCAATTTCCCCCCAAAAAAATCAGGCTAGGGTTTCAGAAAAGACACCCTAGCGCCGTACCTAGGCACTGCCGCCCCTTGACTTTCGGCCTTCTGACGCTGCCACCGTCCCATCGGCGCCGCCCGCAGTCACGTCGACCCACCACTTGCGCCGTCACCTGCAAGGAAGAAAACAAAGAAAGCAACCAAACAACAGAAGAAAAATAGAAAATAATAGAAAAATGTAATTTTTGGGCTATAAAAAGCCAGAGATTATCAGTGTAAGGGCTTCGGCTTCCCCTATTTTACAAACATTTTGAGAAATCAAAAGCAAACAAAACCATTGAAGGTGATTTTTGCCTTTTACTCCTCTGTTCTTCTTTCACTTTTCATAAAAATAATCTTTATTTTCGATTTTTTTCTTTTAAAAATAAAAAAAAGGGACTTACCGAGCCGACCGCAACCTCGCCGTCGGAGGGTTTCTTCTCCGTGTCCGATTCGGGCCTAAGGGAGATTGAAGCCCTCTTTTCTTCGGTCTGGCGAGTCGAGCGAGCATGACTCTCAAGGATGACTTTTAACGAAGGCTGAAAAACCTGTTCTGTGCGACGTCGGCCTTGGGTCACGGCGACAGAGCGGCGGTGGCCGGAGGGTTGAGAGAAAAAGAAAAGTTTCTGAAGTTTTTTTTAAAAAGATGGTGGCTAAAATGAGGGTATCAGAAAATTTGGGTTTAAATACCCAAATTGAAACGGCGCCATTTTGAGACGCCCCTGACCCGCGCGGTGACCCGACACAGGGGGAGGATCCGCGCGTTTTCTAAAAATGGGATATTTTTGCAATAAGTCCATCCACTTTTGTGGTGTGTTCAAGGCGGTTTCTTTATTTTTTTTACAATTTTGGCCACAAATTTTCGCATCCGTTTCAATTTAGTCCAGGAACAATGCGCCTGGGCCTTGGTAGAACGGCGCCGTTCGATTAATAGGGATAATTTCCTAACTGGCCACTCTATTTTTCGCGCGCATTACATTTTGATCCCTTACTCTGTTTTATTTTTGATTTCGGCCCTGAGATTTCGTTTCCATTTTAATTTAGTCCTTTTTTTTGTTTTTTTATTTCGATTTTGCCCAGTACTTTTGTTTTTATCCCTATTTAGTCCATCTGTTTTATTGTTGTATTTTATTTTTATATTTATCTGTTTACTATTCTATTTTTATATCATATTGTTATTTTTGTAATATTATTACTTATTATTATTATTATAATTGGTCTTATATATATACGTGTATTTCTTTTTATATATACATATATGTTTCTATATATTTACATACATACTATTTGTAATATATATATGTATACATATACACTTACTTTTTTATAATTTATTTATACACGCATATATTTATAATAATGTACATATTTCTAGTTTTTATAAATAATACATATTTTTACATATATATGTTTTTATTACTTCTATTTTCATAATTTATATATATACCTATATATATAAATATTATAATGTTATTCACTATTATTGTTTCATTTGGTGTTAATTTATTTATTTATTTACATGCGCATTATTATTTTTATTTTATTTAAGTGCTTTAATTTTTTTATTTACTTTTATTTGTTGATTTCTTTTCATTATATATTTGCCATTTTATTTATTTATCTTTTCTTATTTTACTTGTGTTATTTACATTATCATTATTATCATTATCTTACATTTTACTCGGATTTATCAAGAATAAAATTTTTAAAATAAGGTAATGTTTTGCGTTTGGGAAATTCGAGAAAACGTGCCCTAAGCTGCTGGATGTCGATTTTTCTCGTTCAACCAAATGGCTAAATATACTTTTAAAAAATTTTTAAAATAAGGCAATGTTTTGCGTTTGGGAAATTCGAGAAAACGTGCCCTAAGGTGCTCGGTGTCGATTTTTCTCGTTCAACCAAATGACTAAATATCCTTTTAAAAAATTTTAAAATAAGGCAATGTTTTACGTTTGAGAAATTCGAGAAAACATGTCTTAAGGTGTTGAGTGTCGATTTTTCTCATTCAACCAAATGGCTAAATATTCTTTTAAAAATTTTAAAATAAGGCAATGTTTTGCGTTTGTGAAATTCGAGAAAACGTGCCATAAGGTGCTGGGTGTTGATTTTTTTCATTCAACCAAATGGCTAAATATCCTTTTAAAAAAAATTCAAAAAAAGGTAATGTTTTGCGTTTGAGAAATTCGAGAAAACGTGCCCTAAGGTACTGGGTGTCGATTTTTCTCATTTAACCGAATAGCCAAATATCCTTTTTATTTTCAATCCATATCATCCGAGTTTTTTTTAAAGATCATATTTTAAATTTTTTTAAAATTTTTAATTTTCAACATTAAGACATTAACTAATCAACTAGGTACCAATTTTTGAGCGTATCGAGGGTGCTGATCCTTCCTCGTGCGTAACTGACTCCCAAACCTGTTTTTCTAAATTTCGTGGACCAAAACTGTTATTTTAATAAAATTAAATTGTTTATTAAAAACAACCATTTTTTAAGGTGATCCGATCACACTTTATCAAAAAGGATTGGTGTCGACTCTCGTTTTCGTTTCCATTTTTCAAAACCAAGTCGATCCCGTTTTCCGTCCAAAAAAATGGTGTCAACACTGTAATACCAATTATTTGCCCTGCCCAATCAATAATAAAATACAATAGCAGGCCCAATAAAATTAAAACCCAATAGCCAATTTCAACCCTAGTCCAACAGAAAATGGCCCCAAAACACCAGCAAGAAGCCTAGGCGCAGCAGCTCCCACACGCACGCCGCAACAGCGCCCGCACACCGTGTTTGTCGCTCCGTGCCCGTCGCGCGCACTCCACGGTCACCAAACCTGCGAAAAAGGGGGAAACAAGCACAGCAAATGACAGAAAGAAGTGGGGTTTTTGATTTTTTTTCTTCAGATTTTTAGTTTTAATCGGCTATATAAAGCCGATGAAAGTCTGTAACAAGGGGGGGCTAAATATTGTATAGAGGGATATTTGAAAGAAGAAAAAGAAAAAGAATTTTGAAGGTAATCAGTGGGTTCCGTTTTTTTCTTTTTACTGTCTTGTTTTTTTTTCTTCTTGTTCTTAAAACAAAAACGAAACAAAGAAGAAGGGGAAAAGCTCTTACCGGCGGCAGCGCGCCGTCGAGGCGCCATCGTTGTTGTGGCCGATTGGAGGTGGAGTTGAAACGGCAGAGAGGGGGAGAAAGCAGTCCTTATGGTGGCTGCAGTTGCTGAAAAGGGAAATGATTTTAGGGTTTTAAAATGGGATTTTATAGGGTTTAAAATGGGCCATTTACACAATTGATCCCATTGTTTTTACAGTTTTTTTAAATCATTTTTTTATTTCTTTTAAATTTCGCAATATGTTTTATTTCTGTTTCAAATTGATCCAAATGATGTGCAGAGTTTTGGGCAGTTTGCGTTAATTTCCCTTTCGGTCCTCTTCCTATTGCGCGTGTCTGGAATTGCTCCCTTTCTCGTTTTCTATTTTTAAATTTAACCTTTAAACTCTGTTTATTTTCAAATTAATCCTTTACTTATCATTTTTTTTTTATATATTTTTGTGAAATACTGTTAAATTGTGTTATTATTACTGTATTATTGTTAGCATTTATTATTATCACGATTATTTCCATACAAATTTATATGCATATATGTATCTTATTATATATATATGAATATATATTTTAAATGGTTTTAAATACATATACATATCTTATATATTTTATTATTACTTTCTTCTTCTTAGTTTTATATACATATATATACGTACCTATATTTATACTTTATAATATTCATATAGTTTTTTTTCATATTTTATAATTCAAATATATATACATTTTTTATAATATATAAATACACACTATTCAAAGTTGTTATAAATATATTTTTTGCATTTTTCTTATATATATATATACACATTTTCATAATTTATTAATATATTTTACTTATATGTTTTTATACCTATCCATATTTTATAATTTATTTTCATAACTTTCATATACATGTTTTCATGTATGCATATACATATCTTTAAAATTTACTTATATATCATATTTTATTTTGTGAACACGTGTACATATAATTTAAATTAAGGTAATGGTTTCATGTTATGCATTAACATTTTAGCATATTTTTTTAGAATATATATATTTTGGTCGCGTCAAAGCATTAAAATCATCACATTTTATAAATTTTCAAAATATTTGGTACTCATGATTCTCGAGAAAGATCGTATCCTAACTTACTGGATTGCGATTTTTTTCGGTGAATTTAGAAAGCCAAATATTTGTTTTGCAATAAATTCGCAAATTTTAAATAAAAAACTTATTCTCGGGAATTCAAAATGTTGGGTCCTAACTTACTGGTCATGACATTTTCTTCTCGAAATAAGAATTTTCAAAAGCAAAAGGCAATATTCGGGTATTTTGAAGATTTAAAAACATTGTGCTCTAACTCACTGGGTGTGGTGTTTTATTTCTTTGAAATGTGAATATCTTATTTTTTTTATTCATGAAATAAAGAGTTTTCTTTTAAAATCTTTTCAAATTTTCGACATCAAGACATTAACAAAAATCAATTTGGTACCAGTTTTGGACGTTATGAGGGTGCTAATCCTTCCTCGTGCGTAACTGACTCCCGAACCTGTTTTCTCAAATTTCGCAGACCAAATTTATTTTTAAGGTGGGCCGATCACACCTTAATAAAGGATCGGTGGCGACTCCAGTTTTTGTTATTAAAAGTCGACAACCAAAAGATTTGTTTTCAAAAAACGGTTTCGACAAACACAAATTTATTTATCTACATAATAATATTTTAGTTTGAAATAGTAAAATTAAAATTAGTTGGGCTAAAAGCCCCAAAACTCCTTTCAATGTGCCTAGAGGGGAAACACACACAAAAAAAAAGTAAAAAAGGTAAATTGCACTAAATTTCCTCGATTTATGACAAATTTTACAATAGTCCCTAAACTTAAAAGGTTCTAATTAAGATGTAAAAGTATCAAAAACAAATCTTTTTTTACCCATAAACCAAGACTAATTTTCAACCTCAACCCATTAATTAATAGTTACCATGGTTTCTTCAAGCTCAAGTTCAAAATCAATACATCAAGTTTCAACATTGTTGAAACCCTAAACCCTAATACAACACTTAAACCCTAAAATCCACATAACCCATAATATGTGATATAATGAACATTTTTTCAAATAAATTTGAATCAGTTAACACAAAAATGATAATATTTATTCACGGGTTTTAGAAAACATGACACATGGCCGCAACTTGTTGGTGAAACTGAAAAAATTTAACAGTGTCATTGAGGTGCCTAAAATGAAGTATCACTTTGGCTTACGGTTTCCAAGTTCAGGTACTGGTTAGTTTCAGAAAAAAAGTTTAGTATCACATAGGTATAAGTTGTCAAGCTCAATTACCTCTCTATATATTAATCATCTAAAAATCTACCCATTTATAGATTATAGGGATAATGTCACATTTGATACCTATAATATTATAAATTGTCTAATGTGGTACTTCAACTATCAGTTTATATATTATTTGGTACCTATACTTTCATAAAATGTCTAATGTGATACTTGTAATTTGAAAATATCCAATTCAATACCTGAACTATCAATTTGTGCATTATTATGATACTTAGAATTAACATCGTTAATGAATACTAAACCAACCAATTAAAATTCAATATGTGGAAACTTTTCTTTTTTCAAATCATCAATCCCACAGGGATAATATATCATCATGTGAAAAACTAAATAAAAATATTAAAGTAAATTAAATTTTAAAAATTAATCGAACTTAAACCACATATAATTAATAAAAAAGAAGTAAATAGTAAACTTACATAAGTAAAAACATCATATTCTTTAATGGAGTCATCTTTTCCGAATAGCTTACCATTTGAAATCAAATTTCCTTCACATGAAATCATAATTGTAAAATTATGGTCTTGATTTTCTTTCGAAAACTTCACCTTCTTAGCTTAAGATTAACCCAAACATTCCAAAAACGAAATTTGGAAAATCTCATTGTAGTCGAAATCAAGTTATCCGACATCCTATTCAAGCTCCATAACTCAAGCAAGAGACATGAATTTTGAGAAATTTTGGCTCGTATAAATTTAGGAAAAAAATTAAAAACTTTAAGGTCTTAAAAGAATTAGAGAAATTTTGAGTTAAAAATTGCAAGCTCAGACATTTTACTATATTTCTATTCAAATCTCCTCTAATAAAATCTCAAGCAATCAAATTGGTTTTTTTTTAAAGTTAAATTGATGTTGATTAGGTTTAAGTTATTTATTTTTAATAAATACCATTTCATGTTTATTATCTATGTGGAATTAATTATTTGGTAAAAAAATCTACGTGTTAAATTTTTATTGGTTCGTTTAGCATTTATTAAGTGTATTAACTCCAGGTACCATAATAATACACAAATTAATAGTTGAAGTATCACATTGAATATTTTCAAAGTATAAGTGCCACATTAAATATTTTATGAAACTAGAAGTACACAAAATAATAATTCAAATATCAAAACACATTTTGACTTGCCTATAAGAATCATGAAAACATTTTTAAATAAATATTGGAGTGGCATATCCAAGATTCACACCCACCACATCTGCCGGCCCAACAACAGCACACCACAGCGTTTGTGCTAAACAAAGAGGCCCATTTTTTCTTTTAATCTTTAAAATTTTGTTGTACCGATCCACTAATTTAGTCAATGAATGGTGATTGTTTCACCCAATGATATCATTTTCAGACTTTGAATTCGTATTCTCTTTTCAAGTTTTCAAGCTATCGATTTGATGAATTTTAAAAAATAAAAATGAGTATTACATATGAAACGACAGTTTGCAACACTACCTAAAAGCTAAAAAAGAAATTAAGAAGGAAGCCATTTTGGACGAAATCAAGTTCCTGTCACCATCTAATGCTCTATTCTGTTCAATTGCATTGATTCTCTAACCCCATTAGAATAGGTTAAGCATCTGTGCCATCGCCATTTTTGTATCTTCAGCGACTTGCTTTACAAGGTAAGTTTTTCGGACAAAGTTAAAGGATATGTACTCCAAACAGACTCAAAAGTATCATCAAAATTGCGACGAGTCCAAGCTATATTTTGACCAAACTATAAACTGAAAAAAAACAAGCACTAGTTGTGGGATGTAGGGTTTTGGCCATGATTGTGAAGCAGTCACCGAAATGACTAATGAGAAAACTTTGTATTTACTTTTGTCCACTTTTCTGGTGGTGCAGAGCTGGTGGATTCTGCCATTGACCCGTCGCTTTGGGTCCTTCACTGATCGCCTCCTGTCTAAATATGCCATATGCAATGCATCCATTGCATGTGTTTGAGCAATCAGTTTATGATGATGGCCCCCCGGCCTTTTCAACTCTGTTTTCGAAATCAAATTTATGTTGGGTATCGAAATCAAATTATTGTCCGGATGTTGCCTTCACTAGCTTATACTTGAAAGATGCCGCATCACAGTTTTGGCCCAAACGTACATAGGTGCCAAAATTTTACTAGCCTAGCTCGCTGCTGCTGCCTGGAGCCTGGATTGGTTCCGGCCATAATTTGTGGTGAGACCCACTTGCCTGAACCAATAGGTTAATGACAATCTATATGTTACTTCTGCCTATTCTCTACCACATTGGCTAGCTTTTCCGGTGAAATTGGACAACATTAGCAGTCAAAATCTTGTGCGCACTCTTTAATATCCTATATACAACAAAAATGAAAAATAAAGTTACTATATATATATTGTATTTACAACAACAATGAAAATATGGTGATTGATTGAAAACATGAGAAAATTGGATGATAAAAATTCAAATCTGTCGTCGAAAGGATACAGACGAAGGCGTGCAAGTGGGTGGATCATATGATCATAGAGGACATTACTGTAGACATTGGCATCAAACGTCAGCTGGTTGGGCTTGGAACTTGCGAATCCAATTCATGCACATACCCTAATGTCCCCAATCTAAACCTTTGATTCTTTTTTCTTCATTTTCACGATCTCTCAATTTCTTTTTCTTTTTCTTTTTATATTTATCCTATTTTGGCCATATTAGAGGTATCAAGAAAACTCGAAACTCATCATCAACCCTAGTGTCACTGTGTCACCTCCCCCAGGCCTACTCCCATGGTACATGGCTTAGATTCTTCAATTTTCATGCAAAAACAAACATGCTTTCTGTCCCAACATTCATGCAAATGCCAAAAACATGAAAGAAAAGCGTTGGAAATATTCATAAACGTAATGTGATCCAATAGTGAACATTGCTTTTCTTCCCCGACCCCCTTAAAATGTAAAATTGCTATTTAAGTTCTTAAATTTTAAAAAAAAATTAAATTAGTAAAGGTAAAATTGTACTTCACCGCCTAAAATTATAAAAATTTAATTTAATCATTTAAAAATTATAAAGATATAGGCTATAAAAATTAAAATTTCATTCGTCCCCCCTAAAAATTTGTTCTGGCTTTGCCCCTGGATTATTATGTCGTCTACAATTTCAATTGGGGAGATAACTAGTCTTTGTTATCAGAACAGTTGACTCCATGGGTAGAGACATAGATGTATTCATTAGAAAAATGATACATTGGAAAAATGATAAATTAGACTGGACCCAAGATGAATTAATTCTGAATCTGTTTGTAAATTAATTCAATTGTGATATTCATGGTGTAATTTACTTAAATTCCGAGTTAGTCATTAACCATGCATATGTAACTCATGTGCTTTTATATAAGTGGAGGATAGTCATTAACCATGCATACGTAACTCATGTGCTTTTATATAAGTGGAGGCTTATGCTCTAAAAATAATCGAGCTCATAGCCAATATGTTGGGTACATGACTTGTGTATGGCATGAGTTTACTAGCAACAATGGAATTCATAGTTCGATTAAAGAGTTATAATATCCTCTCATTGGTATTGTGTGGATTGATAAATATGACACGTGACCATTGGTTGCTTATTCTTGCACAAACAATTTGTCACAGTTATTTGTTGACAATGATCATATTAATCATTAAGAAGACACAGTGGTGACAATGAGATAAAATAGGATTTTATTGATTGAACAAATTTAACTCAAAAGAATCAATGATATTATATGAGGGTAACACACACATGATTGTATGAATTGCTTTCGTAAAAAGTATACAATAATGAGTTTTTAATCATGGTACTTCTTGTGGGCGGACTCCATGATTAAGTAAACTGCAAATTATCGAAACGATACTTCTAGACATAATTGCAATCACTCTAGCTCAATTGTATATGTTTGATGGTCCCTTCGCTAGCTTAACAAAAGCTCGATCGGACAACATTTGAATCATAAGAAAATTCTATGACTTTGGAAATAATTTAATCAAATCATTTTATTCGATGTGAAATTAAATTAGGCGGTTGTAAGAATTGCTCAACTAGAGAATTTAATTAAAAAATTTTATTGAAAAATTAATTTAGAAAATCTAAGTGATTTTTGAGAAAATTAATTTTGATCAAGTAAAATTATATTAATCAAATTAATTAAAATAAATATTATATTTTTGAAAATTAATTTTCAAGTCAGACAATTAGGCCAATGGGTAATTGAACTTGAAAATTGAACCTGAGATAAAAAATTGGGCCCGAAAATCCAAAACCGAGATCGAGACCCAAGAATTGGTAGAATTAGGTTTGGTATGTGAAACCGGGTCTACAGTCTCACGGATGGCAAGACCAGATCGGTCGAGATGTCACTAACTTGGACCTAACCGACAACAGTCGAACCAGCTTAGGGTGTTGTGAGAGTGTTGCACTTGGGATGGCACCATCGGACACGACGGTGCTGGTAGAGGCGACGACGACATTCTAGTGGCCGGTGGGTGGTCCTTCAGCGATTGAGTAGTGGAAGAATCACACACTTATTGGGACTCTACTGGATAATTTGATTTTAAATTAATTATTCCAAAAATAATATTATTTTTATAGATTTAAAATTAAATTAAATTTAATACTTATCTTAATAGTTTTTTTATTAATTTAATATTAAAGTTATTATATTAAATTAAATTTAATATGGATCTTAATAAGTATTATATTAATTGAATATTAAAATGATTAAGTTTAATATTAAAGTTGTCATCCACCATCGTTTAGTGGCTTAAGAAAGGACCAATTGCTCTATTGACCCTTTGATTAATAAAAATCTATAGTGATTTATTTTTACCATTTTTACAATTTAGTTATTGTACCACAATTAACTATCCAATTGACAAAATTAAAGGATCAAGCTTTAATTAACCTTTATACTAACTTGATAAATATTAAATAATAATATTTACGAACTCGATCATCCGAAATGGGGTTCTAAAACCACTGAAAACGAGCAGTTACATAAAATATCTTCAATGAGATCGAGATAAGTCTTGAATCTTCAATATATGCTTCCAAGTTTAACCCGATTCGATTTAATCTCACCAAAGTTGGGAAGTCCATTTCTTTGATCCAATCCAAACCAATCTTCTGGATAGGTTAATATAATTGGTTTGAATACCATAGATGAGCTTGTAGTTGTCCAAAGTATTAATAGAAATGAAAGCTCAAGAATCTTGTTACCAAAATTTGCCAACACTAAACATGGTAAGTTTTTTAGTTGGCACTGCTTCTTAACACTACTCAGAACTGTCTCAACATATTATATATATTTATCATTTTAATTTAATTTAAGAAAAATATTCATGTCGTATATATAAATGTATGAAATATTTGGAATAATTTGTAATTAGAGAAAATTTTGTTTGTTCATGATTTATTTGTGTTTAAAGTATTATAAATTCATATAAATTTTCACACCTTAACAATTCATTTTATATAGATTTTGACTTTTCTTGTTTTTATGTTGTATTTATATTATTTTTGCATCATACCGTCTATTAATTATTTCATTATATTGTGTTTGTGCCTTGCCTTTATTTACTTATCATATCCATTTAATTTTAACTCTACATTCATTTATTTTAAGAATTAATTTCCAGCAAAACACACTAAAGCAAAACAGGTTTTTAGCAGCTTTTTTTGGGCCTCTGGTGCCGCAAAAAACGCCGCTAAATTTTGTGGCATTTATGTGAAAAAACGGCAGTATAGAATATGACCTTTAGTGACGTTTCTCACAAAAACGTCTCTATAGAACATAGCCTTTAACGGCGCTTTTCCCACAAACGCCGTTATAGAACATGACTTCTAGCGGCGCTCCCTACAAATGCCGCTATAGAACATGACGTTTAGCGATGTTTTCCCTACAAATGCAGCTAAAGAACATGACTTTTAGCGGCGCTTTTACCACAAATGCCGCTATAGAACATGACCTTTAGTGGCGCTTTTCCCGCAAACACCGTTAAAAGTCATGTTCTTTGGTAGCGTTTTTCGTAAAAGAGCAGCTAAAAGTCATATTTTTTGGCGGCATTTGTGGAAAAAACGCCACTAACTTTAGCAGATTTTTAACAACCCATTTTTATTCATATAAAACCCGAATTGTCAACATAATTTCCTGTAACATCAAATCCAACCAAAAACTGCAAATCTAAATGATACTTCAAATCCAATGAAAGAAATATGTATATGATCTAAATTAATAAATGAAATAAGAAAATTTATTATATTCAAAAGTTATAATGTTAAAATATTCTTACAATAAGAAAACAAACGTCTAAGATGGTGGATTCTGCGACTGCTAAAACATCTTCATCATATTCTGAAGCTGTAGCTGGAGTTTGTCATATTTTTTGCTTCCCTCGCTGTTGCCTGCGCTTTAACTGTGCTCTCTTGCATCTGATCCGTCTGGTCTCTTAACCTCTGAACTTCAGCTTGAGCCTGATTCCTCGAAGGCATGTATTGTTGCAAGCTGGATCCAAAATATTGGGTTGGGTTAACAAAAGATCCTTGACATCGAACCCGACCATACCTTTTAGGACTTAAAACTTCAGTAATAATTTGGTTATTAATGTCGTCAAGATTAATAGAACTATCACTTGAAGCGATCGCTTCATACTCTACCCTTTTATCCTTTAGTTTCTCCTAATAAATCAATCAAAGAGTTAGAAACGAAATATATAATCAAAACAAATGCAACATAACTTAACATTATTTACATTACAAACAACGAATTAAACCATTATAATTAAACATGATAAATATTTAAAATAATTCAAATTTTATTAAGTAAATATACCATAATTTCTGCAGTTTCAGTAGTCATAGGAGATCCATCTTTCTTTCTATGTGTAATGTCAAAAAGCTAAAGGCGTCCAACTTTTTGACCAGATGACAGTTCCTACAATATAGTAGGAAAAATATTATTTAGTAGAAAGTAATTAATATTTGACACAATTAAAAAATTTAAACTACCTCGTCATTAACTACATAAGCAAAACTTTTTGACCTAGCTGTGTGCGTGAATTTTTGTTTTTGCCTACTTGTAGTTCCAACTCGCTCACGATCCTACATTATGAAATTATTATTACGTATATAGTAAATATTATAATCCGAAATAATTATAAGAGTTTGGAAGTACGTAATACCTCTCCTTTCTTTGAATTCCAAAATCTAACTGCATCTTCCCATTGAAACCTCAGTATTCCCGGCGGGACATTTCACAATTTCTCCTCGAGGCTTATATTTTTCTTAAAATATTCCTTCTTTAAAGCATTTTTATGGTCTCTCCATTTTTTTCCTAATGTCTTCTTCACATAATTATCCGAGACCTCTAAAGCAAATCTCTCTTGCAAATAACACAAGTTAGAAATTTAATATAAATGAAACTTAAACCAAAGTATTATAAATTAAATTCACGTTATTACCTTAATATTATCAAGAGCTTGATTTTTGTTACTATTAGGCATATGATGCCATGACTCGTAGTTGATAGGCAACAGATTGACATTTCATGCTATAATGCCCAAGTATCCTTCTAAAAGTCGAGCTTTTGATCCAATAGGCTGACTATGACTGTTTCTAGCTACTTTGACATGCTCGACAGAATTTAACTTGTACAAATATTTTAATAGCGTACGTCCTCGAGTTTTGCGCATCCCAACACTTTTAGCAAAAAAATGGTATATTATAATATAATAATTTGAAACAAAAATCAATAATAAAAGTCAACATGCATGTAAATTAAAGTTAACATTACTTTGAATTTCTGCAGGTTCGTCAGCTCTATTCGAAACATTCGAAGATCCAATAGCAGTCTGTTGTTCACTATTTGTTTCTGCCGAATTTGGAGGATTTTGAACAATACTTAGATCTCGCAATCTTCTTCTAGGCATCTTATCTACAATACATATAAAATAGTTGAAATATTAGTAACTAATTACAACAATAATAGTAGATATAAAATAGTTGAAATGTTTAACAAGATCAATATTTAAATTATAACATGACATATAATTAAAAAATCGTAAAATCTTACTACATCATGGTTCGTAAATATCTTCATCCACATCATGACGAACCCATTGAAATTGTGTACTAGTACTAGGGATATTTTCATTTAAGTTTTGTTCTGGAAAAAGGCAAAGTTTCTAATCTTTTGTCAATGTCATCTCTACTTCCATTGCCCATGTCAAACAAGTCTCTAGGGGAGTTATGGAGTACAACGTACCAACCCTCATCGTAATGGGAAATTAAAAAGTTAGCTAAGACCCAATAATTGCTGAAGCCCATGTATTTATTGGAAGCAAGGGATAATAATTTAATGATATTATGTGCAATTTAAATTTAGCAAATTAAATATACATACCTCTTAGAAATTGTAAATTGGATGGTAGAGTCGATTCCAGCAACTAGTGTTGTGGTGAGAAAAGCACGCCCAAAACTTTTGAGATGCTACAAGAAGAATAAAAAGAAACTCCATAATAGCAAAAATAATAAAATAAATGAAAAATAAAAGAGTATAAATAGCAAAATTACGAGTGAATTAACTTACATGATGAGTGAGAATTGTGCGAACAAAGCGAACTGCAGCAACTACTAAGCATTTTTCCCTTCTCCGAGTCAATAACAAAACTTTTTCTATAACATTGTTAAGGATAAATTACACCTGCAAACAATGAAGATAAGGTAATTAACATCTTCAGTTCATAAGCCCAATTTTACAGAACACAATAATTCGCATATGCTTGAGAGAATTTCAGGCTTTACGCTATTTTAATTACTTTCAACTTTTCCGGCATTTCCAACAATCAACAGACATATATATAATAAATCACAAATGAGCATCCAAACTTTGTACACCTGCATAAATAAACTCCAAACTGTTGTGGGCACCAAATGGGAAGATAACACAGATACAAGGTATGAAAATCACATGATATTAAAAAATAACATAAATAAAATAAGTTACATGTTTACTATTTTCATTTATTATACAATATATGACATGAAATTTAAAGTTATCTTGAATCTATCAAAATTACACGTACTCAATAAAGAAAGAATCAAAATGTGAAAGGACACAACAAATAATATAAATAAATTTGTAAAATCGACATAAAAATTATTAATATGAAGAGAAACTAACACGAAGATATATGACACAAAAAAGTGGAAGTTATTGTAGTAGCATCTATTTTGCCACGTTCATATATTTATGTTACATTCATGTTATTTTTCATACCATGTTTACATTTTGTGTAAAATGAATAGAAAAACAAAACCTAAAAATTGAGTAGAGAAGCTTGAAATATGTAGAACATTGCCTTTAAGAATAACTCACCTATAACATATCCCTAAAGATTCAACAAAACTAAGAAGAGGAACAAGAAGAAAACTAAAATTTTAATATTCAGTAGGTAATACACGAGGTAAGAAGTTTTGGTGTGTGTGTCAAGAAGGTTGCCAATACAAGGTATATATATAAGCATCAAAGTAACTACTAGTTAGACAAATTTAAGGGAAGTCAAAATGTTATCAAGAAGAAAGTGCAGAACATGTAGTGAAGATAGAAGGTAAAAATATGTGCTGTTTAATAAAAAGGACCATACTCTACTATATTCCTACGCAGAGAGGGGAATCCGTTGATTTGTACTACAGTAAACTTTCGAGCGTTTACTCAATAAAAAAGAAACAATACCAAAAATGGCTTAATGCAGTGACTCACCCCTCAGTATACTTAATTCAAAGTGTGCAATCACACAATCAATAAAATCAACTATGTTTCAAATAGTACTTTGATTTTATTAATACATTTTAGCTTCATTCTTTTGGGAAGGAAACCAATGTACTACAACCTTAGCATGATTAGGAAGCAATTTTCAATATTTGTCTCTCTCGGACATAGGTTATTTCCAGAACTTTTTAATGTATTTGCAGTACCCCACATAGTTTTTTAAATCCCTTGCTGGTTGATAATACGTAGAGGAGAATTATGTTTCGAACAATACTTTGATTTTATTAATGCGTTTTAGTTCCCTTTTTGACAAAGAAAAAAACAACAACCGAAATCAACAATAATACTCATCGAATCACCAAGAGAAAATCATCCATATTAAGTCTACTCTTGCACAAGTTTTTTAAATAGATAAGATGGGTACTAATAGTGGCGTGACAATCTGATATCCAAGCTTGGAGCATAGATAAACTTATTGAAAACATCAGAAAGAAATCTATAGTTTTAGTCACTTAACAATAAAAAAAATAACAATCAAACAAAATGAAAAAAAATGAAACTTACAAGGCGAAGCAGCAGAGGGATGCTGACGGAGATGCAGCAAAGGGCTACCGACGGTGATGCAGCAGACGTTAGGGATTTCGGGGAGGGGGGAACTGATTTGGGGAAAAAAGTAGGGGAAAAATAAAGGGAATTGGGAAAAATATTAGAGATTTCAGGGAAGGGGAGAACTGATTTGGGGAAAATAGAACGGGAAAAAAAGAGAAAGGGATTTCAGAGAGGGGGAACTGATTTGGGGGAAATGAATTGGGGAAAAATGGGAAGGGTTCTGGGAAAATTACTTAGGGATTTTGGGAAGAGGGGAACTGATTTTGGGAAAAAGACCAAGGCATTTCGAGGCTAACAAAACGACACTGTTTCACAAAAAATAATACATATTCGCGGCGTTTGGACAAAAAACGCCACTATTGCTCACATTTGTTGCGTTTTTCTCATAAACGCCGCTATTGCTTTATTTATTGCGGCGTTTTTCTGCTAGCGCCACTAATTAATGTATAACCCTTATAGCATTTTTGGTCCAAACGCCACTAAAAACGCCGCTAAAGTCCTAATTTCCTGTAGTGACAATAGATATATAATTAGTACAAATAGGTCCCTGTAATTTAGTCAAATTTATAATGTGGTATATTTACTTTTAACATGTCGATTTTGATACTTAACTTTATTTATTATTGTGATTAAGAAGAAAAAAAACTCATCATCACTGACCATAAATGGATGACCCCTCAAATGTCCATTGCTTCTTTGGGTCTTTAACAAAGCATTTTTCAATAAAATATTTTCCTTCCTCATATAACTCGTGAAGAGTTCCGGGCAATTCATCCTTAACCATCGAAATCGCCATGCTTGTTCCTTGTTCCAAACTCCAATCTCAACAATGCCACATCCAAGTGTGCATACACATCATAAGCTCCTTCAATTCGAGCCCTAGGGTTGAAAAAGCAGTCGTAGAGAGTTTTGAGTGTTATAGGGCAGGTTGGCAATATATAACCTAAATTCTAACACGTAGCATTTAGTAAGGATTCCTATGTCGACGCTTGCTTCATCCGTATTTGTTTTGGTGCATGCATGGGAGGTTGTAAACAAATTTCAAGGTACATTTTTTTTTTCTTTTTAGTACTTCTAGGTTTAGTAAGAATGCATTAATAATTTGAGCTGTATACATTTTTTAATAATTAAAAATAAAACCCCCATCCCTATCTCATCATCTAATAAAATATCTAGGTTTCAAACAAAGTTTCCATTTTCAGAATTTTCAAACTTCGCTACATATTAATATATTGTCCATATTTAAAACATCATTCTATCAAATGTTTTAAAATTAAATTTAATCAATTTTATTTTTAATTTATGTACATTATTAGTATATTAAATGTAAAATATTTTATTAGTTTTTATTTGTTTAACTATAAATTTTTAAGATATAAAAATGTTAGATTTGTTTGGACATGCAGCTTTTATATACTAATAATACTGTGTATATCAGACAGACCTTTTGAAAAAGCTGCCTAAGATACGCAGAGAAGTTCTGCTTTACGGCTTTAAAACTTAAAAATTAAAACAAGAAAAATTAAAGAAAATGGCACAGTCGTGACATCCATGTAAGTAGATGCACTTAAAACTAGGTCACATTTGAGTTTTGCTTTCTCAACTTATAATATATTAAAAATTATATTTATTTTTAATGATAAAAGTTTGTTCATGCATATTCGAATGAGGTATATGTGGCAAAAATCTAATTATTTTATTAATCATGCTAGTTTTTAATCGTAAGAATGGGTAAAAATAAAAACGACCAATTTACTCTATAACTTAATATATAAGGATTAATTTACTTATTTTTTTGAATAAATAAGATAAAATACAATCAAACTTATAATTTAGAAACCTCCATAGTACTTTTATCAAAGTAACTTGTGGAGTTTGAAGAGTGTTATGTGTATATATATGGAACTAAAACTTCTATTACATCCGTTTTAGGATGAGAAAGAATTGTATAAAATACTGATGTTATGTCATCTATATATTTTCTCTAATAGTTTATGCTATATCAACATTTTCATCTTAAAAAATTTAAATTTAAGATAAAATTATTGATATGACATAAAACTATTAGAAAAGGATAATATTACTCTTACATACAATTTTTTCTCTTTCTTGGATTTATTAAAATTAATGTTTTTTGAAAAACTAGGATTATTTCTTTGAACAACTGGAGAGCAAAAAAAAAAAAAAACCCTTGGTGTCCTAATGATTAGAAACAATAGACGGTAGTGGGTAGTGGGTAGTGGGTAGTGGAATGGTACATGAGATAGAAGAGCATAGGCGAATCCCAACACCATTGATATCTCTGAAAAGCCTTCATAATGGAGAGGGGTTGGGGCCTGCAACTCACTAGGATCCGCTCTTTTACATCGGATCTGCTGCAATCTTTCATTGCCGCCTCCTCTCTCTCCCTCTATTATTATTAAAATATTAAAAAAATTAAAGATCAAATCTTAATATTTAAGATTCCTTCCTCTATTAATTTTAGACTAATTTATAAAAAATATTTAGAAATTAAGTTTAACAAAGTATGAAAGGCCGCCTTTGAACGGGGACACCTCGTTTTCGGGGTTACTGCAGGCACAACCGCATAAGGGGAAAAAAATTGAGTGCTTGCTCTAACAAATGTATTCTAATGACAAGAGTTGGCGTATGTATATCGCTATGGACTAAGCCAAAAGCTGAAAATTTTGTAAACCATTCAATTTGATTGGACCACATTGCCACAAAGACGTTTCACTGACCAATAACCCCATCCTCACTTGCTTCACAAGTCTCAGTTAAAAATGCAAGTTAAATTAACAAAATATTAATAATTAAACTTAAATTTTAAATTTCAAAAAAAAATTCTAAATATCAGTAAGCTCCAGTGAGGTCGTGTGCTAAGTGTTTAGCACCTCAAATTTTTCATCCTCCGGTCTGCTTTTTCATTCTCACCAGTCTTTCATGCTCTATTATATCTCTACATAATTTCATCATTTGATGCCTTAAAACTTCCCTTAAATTTTGTATAATTATTTTGCAAATCATCAAGTGATTATTTAATATATAAATAATCAAAAATAAATATATAAGTTTTTTAATAAGCTAATGAAAATATTTAGTACTATATAATTAATATAAATTAACTAAAAATAAAGAATAAAAAATATTATTATTAATTTTTATTTATTTATTAAAAATAAAATATTATATATAAATAATTTAATATTTTATAATTATTAAATTTAAAATTTGATATATACAAATTTTAAATAATATCCTTTAATGGTTATTTTCTTTTTGTTATTATGATGATTCACCCCACTGCTATCGCTATAATTAATTTTAAAAACATATTGCACCACTAATTTTAATCTCAACGCTATAATATTTAATCTTACTGTTTCAACAATCAATCTCACCATATATCCAAATAGGCCCATTTTAATTTAAATGATGTATAAAAATTAGTATTTGTAATAAATAGAGTAGAGAGAAGTGATGGAAGGAAAGAGAAAGAGAGGGCCCATTTGGCCTTTGTTATAGTATTAGTTCATGTGTAAGTACATGGGAAGGAGAGGTGAGGGAAGGCCCCCCTCAAGTTTCTTTTGGAATGATAATGGAAGTAGCCTTCATCCTCTCTGGACTTGTTCCCACCACTTCCAAACTATATCTACTTATTACGACTTCCCCCTACCTTCCATTGCTTCAAAGTCCCATCAATGGAGCTACATATTTCTCAATATTATAATTTTATGATAAGAATTATTGACATTTCGATCAATTTTGTATATATAAAGCCACATTATCCGATACTTTTTAAAATTATTTATGTTGATTCTCGATAAAAATATAATTACACGTCTTTATGTGGGTGTTAAGTTGAGCGGAAAATAATTCAAACGTCAACTAATCATCAATTAGATTGTAATTTTTTAAGTCATGATCATCTTTATCTTATTAAAACATCTTTTCTCAAAAGATAAAATTATAAAATCAAGCAGATAGTTTGGAGGTGGTTAAGTTTGTTCGGGATTTCTCCTTGCCTGACTCACACTCCACCATCATTAGAAGAATTCATCAACTTTCAGCGAAGGTTGGACATTGGGACATGCAACATATTTCTAGGGAATTAATATGGGTCAAAATTTGACAATTTTTCATGAGATCCCAAGAGAGGTGTTGGCAACATCTTCTATTGTAAAAGCAAGTGTTAGGCTTCTATGTAAATAGATTATATTAAGTTTTTTTTTTCACAAAAAAAATTATAAGAATATTATTCCACTTTCAAAGTGAATTAATAGCTTATACTGAATTTATTTAATAATTTCTAAATTCTCTAATAGTCTCTTATCTTAAAATTAGATATGCCTATAGGTCAGAGATATATCCATAGACAAAGTCGAGCTATGGTTCGATTTTAAAAAAAAATATTCAAGCTTAAATTTGACTTTTGACCCATCTTTAAAATCTATTTTTACTAATCATAAATTAATAAAATATTTATATATTTTAATATTAAATTGAGGCCATCCTATTGTCGCGGGGCTAGACCTTTCGTCTCGCAATCCGTGCGGCCTTAGGCGATCCATTCATCCAAACTCGCCTAAGTCAGCCTTTACTCAAGTGAGAATACCTTAAGAACTCCTCCAAGGCACCATATTGAAGAACGGAAGCGATTTATGCCAAAAGAAGAACAACAGAAAGAGCGCACGCAAAGTGTTTGAGTAAATGCTTTCAATTCTCTTATTCACAAAGAATAATGAAACAATGAATGGAGTGAGTACAAATGAGGAGAAGGCTCTCTATTTATAGTTGAGCTCCCCAAAACCGACGGTCAAGATACATTTACATCGACGGACGAGATTAACCATATCCCTTTATTTTAGGGATTTACAAGATATGCCATATCAAATCTAATCTAATCTTTACAAGATATGATTCCCTCAATCTTCTAAGATTAGTTACCAAATTAGCCTAAGTTGCCATATCTTCATTATCGGGCCAACCAGGCTTCAATCTGACAGGCTTGTCCAACAGCTCTTTGAATCGGGCCAATTCTCGTGGGCCAAATGATCCCCATCTGAGCAATAGACCTCCATTGGATGCGTTTGGTGCGATGGTCACGGGCTTTGAACTGCGGCTTGTGACACTAGTGAGATTTTTTATTAAAAAATATGATCTAAATTGGATTAGGTCAACGAATTATACAGAGCACTTATCAATGAATATATCTACTTATGACTGGAAAATGGTCATGTCCGTCAACGCCGACCATCATTTGTTAGATGCCCGATTAGCCTCAGTCAAACTTTAATTTAATTTTTTTATTATAAATTTATTTAGAATATATTTATTTTTTTAATTTTTTTTAAATTTTCTAAAAGTTAAACTATTTTTTTTCCTAAAATTAACTAAACCTTTCTAAACTTTTAACTATTTTTATAAATTTGAATTTTTAGATTTTATATATATTTTAATTTTATAAAATGTTTAATTGACTTTTTTTTGGATTTTAGCTTTTTCTAAAATATATACTTTATTAATGTAAAATTTATATATTTTTTAAATTTTAAACTTTTAAAATATTTCTACTTTTATATTATTCTTAGTGAATTACAATAATAGAGAGAAGTTCGAACAATAAACGCAATTAAAGCGATTCAAATCTAAACTATATCGAAGGCGATAAATATTCTTAACCATCATACCATAAGATGATGGTTTTACTTTTATAATTTTTTGAATGACATATTTTGAATACGGTAATTTATACATAATTTTTAAGGTTTTTAATCCATTTATATGTCTCGTCATGCTAACATAGGCAAAAAGAAAAACCCACGTGAAACGTTTTGGTAGTCGCCACACGGCCTTCCCTTTTTTACACGGTCAATTTTTGGAGTTGAATCGGTGGACGGAGTTAAAATTTAAATAACAAAATGGGTAAAAAAAATAAGTACCAAATTAAAAAAACTGATAAAATAAAGTGTCAAATTATTAATAAACCCTAGTATGGAAAATAAAAAATATACTCAAAATATCGGATAAAATTGCAAGCTAGCTAGCTAAAAAGCTTTGATTATGACCATAATTGCTTTATTTATTCTTTTTTGGACGATAATGACTTTATTTTCAAAGCTGTTGAAAATTGCAATCAACCAGATTTTTAATTCAAAAATAATAATCAATTAAGTTCTCAAAATTATTATTTTCGTTAAGGTTTTAGACAAACCGTTCAGTGTTGATATGGTGAGTAATGTGGTAAGTAACGTGGCGGCTAGCATGAAAATTTTGATGACGTGACGTCTGATGTGAATGGATTTTTTATTATTTTATGAGGGTTAATTGATTTTTAATTATTTTAAGAGGGTTTAATTGATTTTTAAGGATTATATAAAAGTTCTCAAGAAATTATAAATTTTTTAAAATATTAAAATATCTTAAAATTTATATAAAAATAACTAAAATGAAAAAAAATATTAAAACTATTATAAAAATTTGGGTAAATATCAAAATTATACATGAACTGTGCAATTTCATACACGAATTTTGATTTTGTGCTTTTTTATACATGAAATTTTATTTTGATTCAATTTTCACAAAATTACTAACAATATTATCGAATTAGCGCCAGTTTACATTGGCATATTACAGACATAAACAGTTATATTAATCTAATATGAAAGTAAATGTATCTATTCATTTTCTTTAAATGTGTACAATTGAATCAAAGTTAAAATTTCACATATACATATGAACCACAATTCAAGATTCACGTATATAATTCCATTAAAATCAAAGTTCATGTATCAAGTTATACATTGAACTAAAGTTTATGTATAAATTTGATATCTATTCCTAAAAATTTTTAGCTAAGAGTTATTAAAATATTATAAAATTTTGAAAATTATAGAAAATCTATGAAAATTATTAAATATCATAAAATTTAAATAAAAAATAAAAAATAGTAAATGTTATAAAATATTATTAATATGTTATGAAATAATGAAAATGTTAAATAAATATTATAAAAAGTTAGAAATGATAGAAAATTATATAAAAATAATTAAAATGATAAAAAAAATAAAAAATATAAAAAGTTGTAAAAATTAAAAAATATATAAGAAAATTATAGTTGTTTTTAATGTTTGGATGGTTTTAATGGGGGAGCTTGAAGTGTGATGGTAATTAGACTTGGATGGGGTGTTGAGTAAAGGGTCCGAGAAATAATGGATTTAGTGTTTGGTGGTTTAAGGTAGATGATGAGTAATAATTTTGGTTGACGAGTATGTTGATAATGATGGTTTACGGTATGATGTAGTGCAGCATGTGTGAAAAAACAAAAAAATAGTAGTAATTTTAATTTAAAAGTTTTTTAAAAATTATTAGAAATTACTAAAATGTTATGATTTTTTAGAAAATTATAATATATATAAGTTGTTAAAAATTTTTAATGTTATAAAAAATTTAAATTTATTGTCAATTTAGAGGGCCCAATTGATTGTTATTTTTGGATTAAGAGTTCAATTGGTTACACTTTTCAATTAGGGCCTAATTAATTTTCGAATTAGGGCTTATTTAGTACTTTAACCTTATTTATTTGTATAAAAGATCAAATATTTATTTATAAAGCCTTTTAATTGTTTAAGTGTTATTAAAAATTGTCACGTATTTTAATTGATATTTTTTTAAAAATGAATAAGTAACACGACGATTTTCTATTTTTTTTGTGAATTACAATAACAAGGTAAAACCCGAACAACCAATGCTACTAACGCGACTTGAACCCAATTGAATTAAAGAAATCATTATGAATAAACTATATAATAATCTTTCATAAAAATAATATAAAAGCAATAAAGAATAAAAGCAGTGATAATTTTTTTGCTAAAAAAGATTTAAGGGTTTTAAAGTCTTTTAGCTTTTCTAAAGAAAAAACTCAATATTTTTTATCAAAATAATTTAATAAAAATATATTAATCAATTTTTAGCTAAATTATTACCCAGTTAACTCATGGTACCAACTCAATTAATAATTTTATTAATATTATAGATTATAAAATATAAAAATGTAAAAATAATTGGACTTTTTGGTACTAAAGTTTGAAGCGCTATAATTTATATAGATGATACATCTCTTCTATATATATGAGAAATTATTTAGTATACTATTAGTAGAGTTTCTTAGACTCCAAAATGGCAAGGCAGTTTGGAACTTTTGTGAACTATTTTTTATATATTCACATACTGACAATAACTTGATCAAATTGTAAGAGAAAAAGAAATTAAAATTAACGGCTTTCCCTAATCTCGTGTTGAATTTTTTACCTTTCTTATTTGTAGAGGTGTTAAAATGTTGATTTCGGTTATTAATCGAATAAAACTATTATTAATCAAATTAATCGAATTGTATAATTTTTAAACCGTTAATCAAACTGAATTTTTTTAACAGAAAATTAATTGAATTGAAATATTTTAGTTAATTCGCTAAAATTTATATGTTTTTGTCTTTTATTTAAAACAAGTATAAAACATATAAAAAATACATTAAAATTAACCGAAATATATGTTTTTGTCTTGAAAGTTAATCAGATTAATTGGCATTTATGTCTTGAAACACTACATAAGTCTTGAAATTAACACATTATATTAATTATTAAGTTCGGTTAATTTGATTAATTATCTGATTTTGAACCGAACTAACTAATAACTGAAATTCCTAAAAACCATTAACCAACCTCTGATCGAACTAAGTTTGGCCACCGACCGATTAGCCAAATTAGATCGGTTCGGTCAGTTAATTCGGTTTTAACCGAGATTTGAACACCCCTACCTATTTGTTGTTAAAATTTATCATTTTGTATATATTTTTACTTTTTAAATTTTTTTATATATTTGTATTTTTTATTTTTATAATTTTTATATATGGTATATTTTATAATTATTTTTGAATATGTAAAAGAATGGCATGTGACAAAAAGAATGAGGATTTCAACTCAACTCTAATGTCAACCAAAGCTGACCTTACCTCTTCTGCTTTCGATTCTTTTCATAGTTATGATCTTTTACAAGTGTTTAAGCTTCTTCTTTTTTAATAAGGAAAATCTTGTAGACTAAACTTAAATATGGTTTCACTTACACAAAGAATTGGAATCAAAAGAGTCGATGGTACTTGACTTCAATTGAGTCGAAATCCTCAACCTAACAAAGGATTGAACCTTGACTAGATGGAGGAAAATAATTTGGCAGGCATTTATTCAACCAAAGGCATAAACTGTTGCATTATCCACTCAATGATGTGGAAGCATATAGGTGTCGTGGATTATGTCCACCAAAAATGACTATGCTCATGATAGTAATGTTGTTGACTTGTACAATAACCATGCAAACAATTACGATAAATTATAATTATTTAATTTTAATTTGTGCTCTTATCCAACGAAGGTCCCTTATACAATTGGTATGATCTAAATGATTGCCTTTATCAATACACATTTATAATGCACTATATTCTATAACATATATAACATAATATATTAACTATGATTAGATTTTCACCTTTTCGTAAAAGGAAAAGCGTATGACTCCAAGGATTTATGCTGACCATAGCCCCACGCTTGTAGAAGTAGATAACATGTCAACAACTTTAGGACACCTTGCAAAGCATTTGATAGAGAAATGTCAGAACTGTTTTCCTTTATTTGCATGTCTTTGTTAAATCGGTGTCGCCCAATAGCGGAAAATATAAGTTTAGCATCAACGTTTGTTCAATCAAGTAGAGAATGTAAGTCATGGTATATCGATCGATTTCAATCTCATTTGCATCAGGTGGGGAAATGACTCTTGTAGGGAATGTATCGCTCAATGGTGCTCTTCTGTCAATTGGAAAGCCTATCGATAGAGCTACATCTTCTAGCACTATATCATTTCATTGCATAAAAAACGAAGATTATAAGTCTCAGGCCTCCATGTTTTTCAACAAAGATGACAATAAACAAAATCAATCATTCTTTTAGAAAATGTACCAAATACATTGGTTCATGTAGTTAGAAAGCCTAAATCATTAAAAAAACATGTGTTAAGGTTCTTTGTGTCACATCAGATCAAATACATTCATTCAAGTAGCTGAAAAGCTTGAATCATGTCAATAGAATCTAGACACTCGTGTGTGTTGGCTTGAAATTTGTGAGGAATTAAAATGCACTTCACCACTCATGCAAGTCAAGCCATAAAAATACTCTTTTTATTATTTAGAGGGAAAATATAACAACAATTATGTTATTAGAAATATTTGATTAAGTTTTAATATTTGATTCAAGTGATATCAATTTAATAATTGAATTTATCAGATTTTTTTTTATTTTTAAAGCATTTCAGGCAAATAATAGTATACATATATAAGCATAATTATGTCATTTAATTTTTAGTATATTATATTTTTCTATAAAAAATCGTCTACTCTCTATAAAAAACCTTCTTTAAAAAAAAGTAAACTATTAAAATAGTCACTTTTGTTTGAATCAGATTACATTTTAGTCACTTATGTTTGAAATGTTATATTTTAGTCACTTACGTTATCGTGTTGTAACATTTTTGTCACCAAGCCATTAATTGTCATTAACGGTGTAACGGTATGCTAAAGTGACATGTTAAATCATCATTTTAGACAAAAATTTTAGGTTAAATTTTATAATTGGTCCTTATATTTTTTCATTTTGAACAATTTAATTTTTTTTTCCTTTTTGTTCTTTTAATTTTCTTTATTTCTTTATTTTTCTTTATTTTCCATTCACTTCTGCTTCTCCCTCTGTTTTCCTCCCTTCTTCATTTCTTTTAACGTAGTTTTTCTATGTTTTTTATTTGTTAAAACTAGTCCACAAGCGCGTCTCACAAGAAAAATAAGTAAATTGTTTTAACAAAATTAAAGTATAAGGACTAGTTTTAACAAATTGAAAACATAGAAAACTACTTTAAAAGAAATAGAGAAGGGAGAAAAACATAGGAAGAAAAAGAGGGGAATGGAAAATAAAGAAAAAGAAAAGAAAAGTTAAAAGAACATAAAAGAAAAAAAAAGTTAAATTGCTCAAAATGAAAAAGATATGTGGACTGATTGTATAAATTAACCTAAAATGTTTATTTGAAATGATGATTTAACGTACCATGTCAGCTTACTGTTACATTATTAACGACAATTAACGCCTCAGTGACTAAAATGTTACAACGCGATAACATAAGTGACTAAAACGTAATCTGAGGTAAACAAAAGTGACTATTTTGACAATTTACCCAAAAGAAAACCATTCTCTTCAAAAGCTACCACCTTTATAAAAATATTTTTCCTTTTAAAAATACCATGGAAAGATATATATATTTTTAAAAAGAATAATGTATTATATAATTTTTTGACCTAAAGAATTGATGTATACATAATTTAATTTAAATAAAAGTCATAATGATTTTTTTGTGCTCAAACTTTACAAAAATGTTTTTTAGCTTTTTTTTTTAATATTACCTTTTTAACTATTAAATTTACGTTTTTTGTCAAATCACTCTAAAATAAATGAAAAAGTTAAACATTTTTTAACTTTGTTGACGCTACATACACATGGATTGCCACATGGATGACATGTCAACTTTTTCATCCATTTTGGAATGATTTGACAAAAAAATGTAAGTTCAAAAATTAAAAGAGACAAAAAATGAAATGAATGACTAAAATGATTATTTTAAAACTTGAAGGGCCAAAAAAGACATTATGCCTAAATAAAAATACTGCTTATATCTTTTGCCTTGTATTTCTACTTTAGTTTCCCCTTTATATATACCTCACCCTCCCTCCTCCCTCCTCCCCCTGCCCGTTAAAACTCACTGTTCCCAAAAGTAGCAAAAGATTTCATAAAAAAGAAAAAGAACAACATATTTTCAAAAGTACATCACCTAGTGATATATGGTACTATACCTCACAATGATCTCGTGTTAGCCTTGGAAGTCGTATAGTGAACCTGCCTAATCCTTCTTCATCTTAAACACTATTCTTTGATTTTGATCTTTCACTTCCCTTTGTTGTTTGATTTTGGCTTATCTTGAGATTTTGACATGAATAGAGCATTAGCAGAGACATTGACAGTGCTGGATAGACAAAGAGCACGCGTGAAATGGCAACAAGAAAGCTATTTCAGCGAATTAAGTGGGGTGTTTTCGACCCAAACCAGCACCCATGTTCATGGCTTTCAGGGTGATTTAATAAGCGATGAGTCGGTGTTGGATGACTTGGTGATGACTCGGCAAGTGAAGCCTGACCCTAGCTTGGAGACATCGTGGCCGGAGTTGGGGAAGGTTGACATGGCTGGCATGGGGTTTGGGCCATGCGGCTACAGTAATGGACCGAGTTTTGATATGAATTACGCCATTTCTAGGACTTTTAGCTGCCCTCCAGCTGTGGCGGCGACTATAGCCAAAGAGGCGATGGAGGTCAAGGGCAAAGAGTCGATTGTCTCTGAGAACATGGGTTCAGCCGTTGCAAGAGAAAGCTCCAAGAAAAGGAAAGCTGACAAGTTACATAATTCAAAGGTTCATGTCCTGTTGTGTCTACACCTCTCTTGTTTTATACAAAATGTTCTGTTTTGGGATCTTGTCTCTTGTAAGAACCAAAATTTGGCAAAAACCAGGCCAAAAATCATTAAATGGAGTTGGTGTTTTTTGATATGTTTGTAGGTTGCTGCGGAAGATGACTCTAAGAAGACCAAAGCCTGTGGAGAAGAAGAGGAAGAGTCAAAAATTACAGGACCACCCAACACCAACAAAAGCAGCACCAAGCAGGAACCTTCTGCTGATACTTCCAAGGAGAATTCAAAGCTCACTGAGGTTCAAAAGCCTGATTATATTCACGTTAGGGCGCGTCGTGGCCAAGCCACTGATAGCCATAGCTTAGCTGAGAGAGTGAGTAGGAAATTTGTGTGTGTGTATATATGTTTGTATGTTTTTAATATAGAATGATGTCTTAATTCGTTTGGTTTATGTTTTCATTTTGTAGGTTAGAAGGGAAAAGATCAGTGAAAGAATGAAATATCTGCAAGATTTAGTTCCAGGGTGTAATAAAATCACTGGGAAAGCTGGAATGCTTGATGAAATAATCAATTATGTTCAATCTCTTCAACGACAAGTTGAGGTAAAACCTTTACAATCTTCATTTTCTTCATATATTTTGTGTCATCCAGTGTCTTAATTGTTCATAATCTGCAGTTCCTATCCATGAAACTAGCTGCTGTAAATCCAAGGCTTGATTTCGACATTGACAATCTTTTTGCCAAAGATGTAAGGCAAAATCTAGGATATTTCTCTTTTTTAATTCATTATTGTTAATTTATTTTTGTTCCTAATGTTTGAATTGTTTGTTCTCCACAGGTATTTCCTCCTTGTATGACTAATTTCCCAACAGTTGGGATGTCATCAGAAATGGCAAATCCTTCTTATCTTCACTTCAATCCAGTTCAACAAGTGGTTGCTTGTTCTGGAGTTGAAATGGGATTGAACTCTCCGGACATTGCTCTTCGGAGAACCATTAGTGCTCCCAAATCGACAATCCCGGACGCATCATTTCTAGATACATCCTGTTTCACTGTAATTTTCTGATTGCCTCCTTTTTACTCTTTTCTTTCACACTAGTGTTCGCCATCTTTCTCATTATAGAACAACACTCTGCAATGCAGCAAATTCAGCCCTCACCAACATGGGACGTTGAATTGCAAAACGTTTACAATGTGGCATTCGAACATGGAAGATCAACAACACCCTTCCCATCTCAACCATTTGCAGGTACATAAAACGCTAACATGTCCTTGGTGATTTTTCAGTGCAGAAGTTTTGACTACATTTGCTAGATGCATAAGTGAACCCCACAGTTGTTAAATGACTTTTTTTCGCAAATTAAGAGCAGTTGCCTATATATGCATATGATTTAAATGAAGAAAGTTACTTTTATAGAAGCTTTCTATCATTTTCACAATAATAAATTATATTCAATGAGCACTGTATCCCATTTGCTTGTTCATATGGGTAAGAGTAAACAACATTTTGACCCGACGTCTTCATTTTCCTTGAAGCATCCGTATCGTGATGTATTTTGGACATTGGTATAAAATATAACCCTCCAAATATGTGGAAATTTTTTTTTAACATATACTCGAGTCCGGGTAACACAGTTTTGATCTACTAAATGTGCATCTACTGTAACACCACATGGCTTGGAAAGGCAAAATTGGGGGCCCTGTGTCAAGCTAAACATACAATTAGAACTATCATATCATTGTCTTAAATAAAGGAGAAACATAACAGTGTTTATTTGCATTTTATGTTGGATAGTTGTAAGGATTGAACTGGCAAGCATGAAAAGATAGGAGTAGGTCCTCCAGAGATGTGAATCAAAACATACAAACCTTATCTGGTCCATCTTAATTTGATAGCTGCAGGTTCCATTGAAGCTAGCCATCTAAAGATGGAGATGTGAATCAGAATACGAGTTGATGATTCATTGTTGATCGAGTTAATTCCAGATGCCTTTGATCGATATTCTTTTCACCCCCCTCCCTTTTTTGCTTCTTTTAAGTATATATATGGTATATATGTTTGTACGTATACTTGAAAACAGTATGAATAAGATCAATACTGATTAACTTCAAATCTTCCTCTTGTTCAAATTGCATTTAAGGTTACAATGAAAGGTTGATGGGATGGAGGGGACCAAATGACTGGGGGGTCAACTTTGATAGCTATGTTACTAGTTTTTTTCCATATGGTTACACTGGATGTGCTATAAGATGGGTAAAGTTGATATGGATAAGTGCAAAATTGGCCACCATTTTTTAATAATCACACAGTTTATTTGAAGTTTCACTGCCTCATGAACACTATAGTTGATAATGCAAGAAACACCACAAAATTTGGTGATGTTGAGGGGAAATGCATAGATTAGTCCCAGTGGCACAAGTTGTTCCGTTGTTGGAAGAACCATAGGTGACAACTTGAAGCAGTCCAGCATCAAAGACAGCGGACATCGAACCTACTACTGGACCATCTTCCTACTCTTTTCAGACATAATAATAGTATGTAATATATTTGATTGACACTGATAATTAGTGCATAATTGCATCAAAATTACGGCCTCAAATTTACCTTTGATTCATTCAATCATTTGGCAACTGTGTGTGATCATAATATCTATGAACATCAACAAGTATAAAAATGTCAAATCCATATTTATAAAAATATAATTTAATTTGTATATGAAATAATATTTTAATAAATTTATAATTGAGTTAATGTTAATAACACCAACTCAACCGTCTTATTAAAACCCGCGCACAGCAACAAAGCAATAAAATAAAACCTAAAAGTTTGACATAAAAATGGATAAATGTGGAGAAATATGTAATGCAAATTGTAGATGACCATTTAACTGCTGGTGTCGTGTGGGTGATCAAAGCAACAAAAAGGGGCAACTTCATTGTCAATTTTATTTATATCTAAACTCCCCTAGCATCATTGTCAAATTCTAGATGAACATTAACTGCTGGTATCATTGCTATTTCCAACTTCATCCCCCCTTTTTATCTCCTTATATTTGAATGAATGCTTTTCCACATTTGAATTTGTAATTTTACACATTACTACAACCTCAGCCAACAATTATTGTTTATTGTTTTTATAAGTTTTATCTCTATATTATTTACACCCTAGTTGTTTTATATATATATATGGAAGACGTTTAAGGGTCATATCTAGACCCATTCTTGATATTTTTGGGCCCTAGACGAAACGATAAATAGTTTCCCTTTTAAAATAGTTATAAAATGTAATACATTTATGGTGAAAAATGTAATGCATTTGGGGCCTTAGTAGATGAAGCATTTATGGTGAAAATCTGACAAAAAAAATTCCCACGTTAAAAGCTGAAAAAATAAAATTTTTTGGGCCCTTTCAGCCCTGGGCCCTCGGCAACTGCACTCTCAAACAACTCCCATGACCGAGCCTGGTCATACCCTTAATTTTCATGTTTGAATATAGGTTAAATTTTGTTATCAATCCATATATATTACATGTAAGTTACGGTTTTATTCTTTAATTTGATTGGTTTAAGTCTTTGTATTTTTAGAATTTTAAAAGTTTTAGTTCTAATCAAAGCTATTAAATTCATTTAGTTAAATTCTGCTATTTTAAATTTTGAAGTGGCATAATGTCATGTAACTTACTATTTTCACATATTACTCACAAAAAACCAATTGATAGATTTCAGGCCATTGTTTGCATTAAGATTGAAATTTTGAAATTTGAAAAATATATAAAGAACAATGTAGTTGGACATAGGATTGGGTGCATGAGTATGCCTATTGGCTTGGGACTTAGATGTTTCTCAGTTTATTATTATCCTCGTTTCCCTATTTATATAAGATTTTAATTTTTTTAAAAAAGAAAAGAGAATGATCTAGAGAATATAGACTAAATTTACAACTTTACACATAAAACATGATTAATGGTAGAATTTAACCAAAGAGATTTAATTGCTATTGCTGGTTCAAAATCAAAATTTCAAAATTCAAAAAGTACATGAACTAAAATTGATCAAATTAAAATACGTGTATTACAAAAAAGTACATCTAATAATATAATTTGACCTTGAATATACATTAAAGACGATTGTTAGACACACATATTTGATTAAAAAAGAATGAAACAACATACTATTTGTTGGAGGACACACTTTTGATCATGGCAGGGGCATTTGTAATTCGTAACCTTCCAATCCATTACTTCGTGCAGCAACAACCCAAAATTTATTTTCAAGTTTCATGTTAGGATGCAAATGAATTACTACAAGCCAAGCAAAGCAAAAGCTTCTGAAATTTAGGTAGAATTATAGACAGAGGTGGGAAAAATTATAATCAGTGTTGCAATTAAAAAGAAGGGCATTAGGAGTAGGCGGGGGACCATAGAAGGGCGGGCATTGGCATCTACTTCTTGTTTGAGAGTCACAGAATAGCCTCCTCACCCTTTCCTTCATTTTCAAGCCTTAAGTTAAATAGCGAAAGGGGGTGGACCTCATCTCATCCACTGCCAAGATCCCTTTGATTCTCTTTGTTATATGTTGACGGTGAAATATGATAGATTGCCTTTTCACTTTCTTGGGACCCATTTTTTCTTTTTTTCCTTTAAACTGCACTTCCAAGGAAATAAAAATCCACCCCTCTTGGGTTTTGGGCTATTTCATGTTTGGATCAACTATAAACCCAGTTATTGTGTCTTTATGTTGAACAAGATTCCTCACCAACATCAACATTACACCCTTTGAATCTTGTATTAGTAATATGTGTAAAAAGGAACTGAAAACATTTCAGATTTTGAAAAAGGAATATTAATGGTAGGACCATGAGATATGAACCCTCAATTTGTGTTCACAATAAGTTGCTTCAACTCTGGGACACCTTTATCAACCAATCACAGCCTCTCACTCCACACAAGTTTCATACATAATTGAAGCTTTTTTGAAAGTGATGTTTTCTTTAATATCACTGAATCTGCTTAGATTTTTAGAAAATAGCTTCTTCTGTTTTTTGTTACAATGCAGATATAGGGCCTAATTGAATGAATGTATATTGCAAAGTTGAAATTTTAGACTAGGCAAAGATAAATATCAGATACAGTCAAGGCAACTTTAGTCTTAGATTGCCATTGTAGAAATATTATTTTTTGCTGTGAAAGCTAAGTTAGCTGTTTAAGTCCGGTTCAGGCGGTCGGTAATTCTCAACGACAACTTCCGATGCATAAATTCGGGAAATAAAAATTGAAATACCAAATACCGATAAAATTACACACAATATATCGTATGGTAACACTAGATAAGAGGTTCTGAAGCAACACAGCCATAACATGCAAACATTCAAATAAACAACCAAGCAATCTATATTTACATACAGTGCTACAAGCAAACAAATCGATTCCATGACTAATGGTTTCTCAAGTTAACCATTGCCTTTGCCACTATATCAGTGATTCATCTCCAGCTTCTGCCGAGTTATAAAAACAGAATGTGTCAATCATTCAAAGTTTCCAAGGAATACAAATGAAATAGAACTAGTGGACTCTATTGATTAGGGTTAGTACCTTTCCCAGGTACGATTATGACAGGTGCGGATTTGCAGTTGTGGAAGCAATACTCGCTTACACTTCCTTGAAATACACTGCAAAGGTATGAATATGATGAGAGAAGAGCAAGGAATAATGGAGTCATTTAGTTTTTCCATGTATTTGGAGGATATTTTAAGGCATAGCCACATACTCATGTGTAGATATACGTCCAACACAGGTGTTAAACATAAGAACATTCAGAAAAGTGAAGAACCGGAGCAACATATGGCAAAGTAAAACAAGCACCAGCATCTATATAGAAAGATGTAACATGAAATTGAGGATTAAATCAGACCTTTGACTTAAGCTTCTACCACGAGTTCCCATAACCACTGCTGCTGGCTTCAACCTCTCTGCTTCCTTGCAAATTACCTTACCAGCATCCCCTTCAACTATTCGAGCTTGAGTCCTCACCTAATTCGAAGAAACTATAAATTTCTGAAAATCCAAACACCAAATAATTTTGACTCTCAAAGCTATATTGGAACTAGGGGCATGCAAAGGAAACACTACCCTAAGGTTTAATTCAATTATAATGTATAAATGCCAAAACCAACAGATAATTGTGTACTCTAACTAGCATATCCCGTTGAAAAATTAAAAACAATCTGTTCATATTGATCATCTTAAACCTTTAAATAGCTAAAACAGTGAACCATCTTGACATTTGACAGAATATTCGAAAGGCTATGGACCAACGAGGGTTCTTTTATACATGTATACCAAAAAAAAAAGACATGCACTTTTTGCGCCTTGGAGGGTTTATTCCTTGCACCATTGACGACACTGACATTGATCAATTTAAAACTTTAGGTGCAAATAGGAGATCAAATCATGGTTCAAGATTTTAGTTGGTCAATGTTGTTGATTTATATTTGAAGTTTGGACGTACCCTATAAATGCTATTAAAAGTTCTAGAAATGAAACTAACCAACCTCTATTTTGCATTATGCACCTAAACATATGTAGATATTACAATTGATTCCATGGAAATTGTCAGTAATCCGAATATATCAATGTACTCATCTATGGAAATAATAGACACAACGATGGATGGCTCAATAATCAACCTAAGTTAAAATGTCCACACAACAGACATAATGATCTCGCAATAACAATTCCATACTAATGATGCAAATGATAATAAAAGATGAAGAACTAACCATGGCAACCTCAAAAGCCTCGACAGCTAACTTCTCCATAAGAGCTTGACTAGTTTCATAAACCACATCGTTTCTGACACCTATAAAGAAAAAAACCCAGAAAGGAATTTGAGAAATAAGTAAGATAATAATCTAGAAATCGATTATTTTCCATGACATAAGTTATAACTGGAAACAGCATGGACAAGATGGATGGTATCAGCAAGCCTGAGGAAGTGAATAAGAGCCCAATCAAAGGCGTGTTTGCTCTTGGGACCGTGATCAATAGCAATGAGTATATCTCGGCCTCTCCTTCTCTCCCCTGTTTCCCTCTCTAGTGCTGGCTCTGGGACTACTGGGATCAGCGAAGGCAAATTTACTTCTCTGTAATTGTACTCTTCATCTTCCATCACCGTCTCCATTTTCTTGATTAATTCCCAAAATGAAAGAAAATAGAAATCTTGTTTTCGTTTCTGAATTCGGGTTTTCCTGGATTTTGTTTGATTTGCTAGAGTTTCGTTGTTGGAAGAAGATGAGTTGAAATATGAGATCGAACTTTTGAATTGTAGCCGCCATAGACGGGCGCATGAATTACGTGTTTCAATTTTGAAACCGTGTCGTGTGACTAGTCATAGATTAGGCAGGTTTTCCAGTAAGAAAAGTAGCTTGGTACCACCCATGCTTCCCTTGATTATTTATTCTTTTTATAATATATTTAGGGCATGTTTGGAGAGTAAATTAATTAGATGAAAGTGTAATTATTAGTATACTAATTATTAAGGTAGTTTTTGTAATTACGAAGAATTATAATTCTTTAGTCGTGTTTGATTAACAGAGTGTAATTATATCGTAATTTCTCATATAATGTTTGATAGTAAAAGTTGTAATTACAAAGTTATAGCATTTATATTTTTAAAATATTAATTACTATAAAAATTATTAGTATGATAAAAATAATTTTTAAGATAATTTTTTTTAAACAAGTAGCAAAAATTATATGTTATGTTAGTATAAAAAAATAGTTGATAATATGATAACTAATAAAAATAACAAGAAAAGTAAATATCATATGCAATTTTATCTAATTGCTATGGTGCATGTTTATTGGGTTATTCCCTCTTTAATATTTAACATGTACTCCTTATCATTATATGTTGGTCCTTAACCAAGTCATCATCATCTGAATTTGAATCCGCATCATTAAAATTATCAAGATCTCTTTCTTCCATGTACTCTATGCAGTATGGATCGTCTCAATTCCCTCTATGGTTGTAGTTATGAAACATACAACATGCTAGTAAGATTCAACCTTGATTTTTATGCTATACTAAGATAATGTTAATATGAGAAATGTTTTTTAAAACAACAATTGTCTTATCAACTACATTTCGAAACATTGAATGTTTAAAATTAAAGAGCTTGTGAGTTGTCTATGGTGTTTGTGTTTGGCACTGTTTTCTCAAATGGTATCAAACCTCACGATATCGTGCAAGAGAACCTTTTCTATTTTCATAATTAGCATCAACCTTATAATATATGAGTTTATAGTCCAAATTAGATTTGATCATGGGCTGGACCACCCACCTAGGCCCGAAGTTCTGCTCGAAAAGTGGGAGGATTTCGACAAAAATGTAGGCCCAAAAAATGGGCTTGGACAAAAAAGGTTGTTTTTTAAACGGGCTAGGGCTCGGTAGGATTTTTTGGCCCGGGATCGACTCTAATCAGCTTATACTTTTTTTTCTATTGTTGTTTGTTGTTGTTTTGTTGCCATTTCGATATTATATTGCTACTATTTTGTTGTCATTGTTTTGATATTGTATAACTATTGTTTTATTGTTAATTTTGCTACTATTTTAGAGGCACTTGCTTGTTAAGTTGCAACTATCTTAGTATTTTTTTAATTATAGTTTTTTTTAAATGTATTTTCAATTTGTTGAAAAATATTATTTTAATGTTTTTAGTGTATTTAAAATATTATATTTTTTAAATTTGTTTTATATAAAAAACTTAATACAGACGAGTTGGATCAGGCTTGGATTTAGCATTTTTAATTTGGGCCAGACTTGGACAAAATTTTAAGCTCATTTTTTGGGTCAGACCGGGCCCGAGCATAGAAATGGGCCTAAAATTTTACATCGGTCTGGCCCAACCCATGCTAAGGTCTAGTCCAAATAGTTTGTAGCTTTAATTATAAAAATTTATATAACTTAATTTGGAGAAAAACTTATGCTAGGTTAAATCTATTTTTATAATATGTAAATTAAGTAAAAAATAATATAAAATTTATAATATATGATCTTTAGAAAAAAATTTATAAATTGTCCAAAACTTCCATAACACTTCTTATAAATAATATAATTTTTCTATAACTTTAGAAAATTATTTTTTTTCACACCCTAGTTTGGCAAACTGGATTAGTTTGGGAGACTATATCAGTGGTGACCACCTAAGTAGCGAAACTTAGACCGGATGAGGTCGATAACTTCATGGCGGAGTGCTACGAAGAACCTTGCCAACGTTGTGGAGTGTCAGTCCGAGAGATAGCGAGATTATAGTTAGGGCGAGGGCCTTATTAGGCGAACTTTCCCGCTAATAAAATCATCACCTGTGTTTTAGTATTGTTACTTAAGTAAGTACGATGGCTTGTAGGATACGTTTAAGTCATCTGGCCTCTTAGTGGAGGCAACGTCAATAATTAGGACACTTGTAGAGTCTCGTAGGATGTGATTAATTAGTGGAAACGTGTGAGAACGAGTAATGATTAGAGATAATCCTGATTGAGATTTGGACATGGGTTAGCTATAAATAAGATAGTATGGTAGTGAAGAGAAGGTTTTCTAATCCATCTTCTCCACCAGACTTTGCTATCATCGAAGAAACCAGGAGAGTTCTTCTTTGCTAGCAAGGGTGTTAACTATGAAAGTATAAGAGAACGTTAGTGCTAGTTGTCTGCTGGTAAATTCTTAAACTTTCCTTTAAGTTTTGCCAAATAGATAGAAATTGGCTTAAGAAAGAATTGGTAGGATTTCTTTGAATACTAGGTAGGAAGGAAACTCCTATCCATAAATTGTTTGCAAGTCTATAGATTCTTGTTGTATCATAAGTTTTTGGTTATTTTCGATGATTAAAGAAGTTGTTTTATTGTTTAGCTAAAGAAACGGGAGAATGTTCCAATGCTAAAGGAAAAGAACTAGTAGAGTAGATAAAGTTCTAAGTAAAGCATTCTGGTGAGTTCCTCTGTACCTTATGTCTGGTATCTTTGTTAATTTGTTACTCCTAAATTCGTGTCAAAGAGGTCTCATTCCAAGAATCAATGCATACATGGTTAATTACGATTAAACAGGCCCTAAAAACTTGGTATTTATACAGTAAGAATACTCCTTACTTAGTGTACAAGCTCCATATCCAAATGGGTGTAAGAAAGTACCGGAGAGGTATTGTATATAATGATAAAGAAGATACATGGTAATATGATTTGCCTTCGGTATAAGACTTGTTGCAAACCGTGACTGGTGAAAACTGGACCTTGCGGGAGGACACTTATGTGTTTATACAATGAGGGGAGTTAGGATGGTACGGAGGTGATGTTGTTATATAGCTTAGATGAGCGGATTTGAAGATACAAGAAAATTTGGTTCTTCAAGAACCAAGGATAAAAAGCTCACACAAGGAAGGGAGTACGTAGAAAAAAAATAATGCATAGGGTATTGCACGCTGCATGAAAGCATGAACACTAAGCCCGTTTTTCGTAAATGGCAATCCACATAAGTGGCATATTCGCGGAGTAGATGTGCCTGTGATTCTCCTATATGAGTATAGAAACAACGTTGTTCGCCAATCAACTGAGTTGATTTGCGGTATCATCCGCCAATTGATTTGTAAGCCGTAGTAATGTATCCGCCAACCATGGTTAACTAATTGAGTTCCCTTTTCCTTAATGTCTGATAGTAATTAAGGTGAGATTGTTTTTCCCAGAACTCACTAAGTTCTTATGAACTTACCCAATTTCTTCTTCCTTTCAGGTTTTTTAAGTTAAGCGTGGTGATTGAAGGGACACAGCCAAACCTGTTGCCATTTGTGAGCCTTCTTAATTTTTGAGGTAACATGTATTTGTTAGGGGTGTTAGATCACTTATTAGAAACCACCAAGTTGAAATTTTTTAATCTGTATTGAATGATATTTTGGAAACTTTGAATGTTGAAAGGAAGCCTTGATGGCTTAACAAGATTTATGATTCATTGATGTTAATTAAGTTGGCGCAAGAGGGTTATTCTGTGCACTCTTAATGCAGCGGATCTTTTATTCAAAGTTGCGCTTCCAAATATAAGTAAACTTAAACTAAAGGAGTACCACTTTGGAAAAAAAAGGTATCTGCAAAAAAAGGTTAAGGTTCTTTTCTAGACAGAAAAGCTAATAGACGGGTTCTTTAATCGAGTCAACCTGTGACATTCCATTCTCGAATTCAGAGATTGGGTTGGGCGTAGGGTGTCACATTTTTATAAATAAGTTATTGAAAAAAAAAGTATAACATTTTTTTTATAAATAACAATATTATTTTTATAATATATAACATTGATACATAAATAAGTTATGTATGTACTTGGCCATAACTTTTTATAAATAAATATATTATAACACTTTTATAACATGTAAATATATAAATGATTTTTATAATATTTTTTAGGATTTATAATATAAGAATTTTTTTTCCATAATCATCCCAAACACTCATACATGTTCATGCTTATAATATAATTTTTATAACTTGTATAAAAATATATATTTTTTAAAATTGGATTTGGGTGTAATTACTTGAGTAATTACTCCAGCTCTCCCCTCTCCTTTAAATTTGGAAAGTGTAATTGGAGCACTTCAATTACACTAAGTTTGGTGAGCCTCATCAATTACAATGGTTACCCAGACATGTCACCTTTGTGTAGTTACAAGCAATTACACGTAGATCCATTTACTAGGTGGCTTTCCAAACACTTCTTAAATATTTGTATTTTTTGTATATTTAGAATTTAGTCTCCATATTTTATTTTTAGGAATTTAGTCCATTTACTTTTCAAATTTAAAATTCAAGTCTATTTGTTAACACTTTTTTGTTTAATTTGTTGGGTGACTAATTGAATTTTTTTTAAAAAATACTCATTTGGTGTCTATGTAACAAAAAACGATATTGCAATTAATCTAAATTTAACAGAGAATTTTAATAGTTTTAACAATTCTTAAAAATTTAAATAAACATTTTAATTAGAATGAAATATTTAGATTAACTAATAAAAAAGTTGAGGTATCAAATTATGTCAAAATTAAAATATAAATATCATATCTAAATTTGAACAAAATATAGGGATCAAAACTCAAATTTAACAAATCTTATATAATCTTAAAAAAAAGGATTAAAAATAAATTTAGCCATTAATTTAGCATGTAAAAGAATTAACAAATGTCATGAAGGAAGGCGTTAGGGTCTTCCTTATATATATACTAATATGGATGCGTTTGGTTAATTATTTGTTTGTGTCAAGTTATGGAGTACAAATTTGAAGGTTAAAATATACCTAAGTCATATGCACTTTGTGTAGTTGAAATTTAGTTTCCTTACTTCTCGAATTTAAAAATTTAGGTACAATTTTTACCATCGTTAAAATTTTTCTATTAAATTTTAGGGTATGATATTTTGAAATTAAAAAAAAAACTTGATAGTCATAAAACAATAAAAGTAACCTTGAATATACTTATTAGGATTTTTTCTTAAAAATATTCATTTGAAATCATCATAATAAAATAACTTTTTTATTGGAATATGATTTTTAAAGAAAAACTGATGTGGATATTTTGATTGAAAAAGTTAATAATATTGCTAATTTAGACTAACTGATGACATTATAAAATTGTATATAATCATGTAATATTTTAACCAAAAAATTAAAGATATTACTTATTTGAACTAATTAATAATATTATAAAAATATATGAATCAAATTATATTCACAATTAAATGTTATGCAGATAAAATATGAATATTGAAATTTAGTTGTTTTATAAAATGAAACAAAAAGATAAGGAAATGAAATGAAGCATGATGGGTGAGTATGCCAATGTCATGGAAGCAATGTCTTTTGGATTTATACATATGCATATAGATAGTAGTAAAGATCTTAAAAATGGGTTCTAGTGTCACAGGCCAAAGTGCAAAGCCCGTGATCATGGCACAAGATACACCCTATGGAGATCTATCGATTAGATGGTGATCATTTAGCCCACGAGAACTGGCCCGATTCAAAGAACTGTTGGAGAAGCCTGTCAAATTGAAGCCTGGCTGGCCCGATAATGAAGATATGGCAACATAGGCTATTTTTAGTAAATATGGGAATCATATCATGTAGATTTAATTTGATATGATGTATCTTGTAAATCCCATAATTTAAGGGATAGGCTAATCTCGTCCGTCGATGTAACTTAATCTAGACTGTCGGTTTTGGGGGAGCTCAACTATAAATAGAGAGCCTCCCCCTTACTTGGAAATCACTTCAGTCCATTGTAACTTGAATTCTTAAGAGTAACAGAATTATTGGAGTGCATTTACTCAAATACCTCTCATACATTTTTTTCTGTGGTTTTCTGTTGTTGTTTTTGTAGCTTTTTTGGCATAAATTGCTTCCATTATACAAATTGGTGCCTTAGAGAAATTTTAAAGGAATCGTCAGTTGTGGTGTTTAGGTTGACTTAGGCGAGTTTGGTACGAATGGATCGCCTAAGGCCGCACGGATTGCGAGACGAAAGATCTAGCCCCGTGACACTAATACATCGAATTATTAAGTGTCTTTCTCAAACGGCTCAAATCATAGAGATTGAGGCTCGGCTGGGGCATTACACAGCATTTTTATCATCCCAATCACTACTTAATATTTATAAAAGAATTTCTACCAAAAAATTATTTATAAAAGAATTATAATTACTATTTATACTTTTATTTTTTAAGAATTTAATTTTTTTATTTTTATTTAAAATTATTCTGTTGAATTTATTGATTTGACATTTTAAAATAAAATAAAAATTCTTTTAGTAGTTATGTAAAAAACTATTGTAATAAACTTGAATTTAGTAAAAGAATTCTAATGACGTTGATAATTAACTTACATTTTTTAATAAAAAATAAAAGACTAAATTCCAAATAAAAAATATAGAAACTTAAAATATATTTTAATAATTAAAAGAAGTATCATTTATAAGAGATTCTCATAGATTTTGGTATCGTCATTGATTGACCCGTAATAAAATTACAATTTCTCACAAAATAAATCGTATCCATTACATCTCTCCTCAACTTAATCTTAATTATTTGATGACCAAAAAATATTTGATAGTAAGTTAATTTTATATGTTTAATGCACTTAATTTTTAAATAAAATGATAATAAATTTATAATTTCTTACTTAAATTTTATCAGGGACGTAATTAGAGTGTCGAAGTTTAAAAATTAGCAAATACAAGCAAAATTGAGACGAAAAGCAAATTAGAATAGTTTAGGCTGCTGAAAAAAAACATCAAATGTTGACTTTGTTGTTCAACAAAAATCTTGAAAAATCTGATTTTTACTTAAGCATTGGTTAGTGCTTAATTATTACCAAGAATTTAGGCATAAATTGTGAGACTTGGTTCCTCCAGAATTAGTATAAAAAGGGGTGTAAGTGTAACTGGGCATTGAGAGGACGGGCTGTAGTCGTAATATCTTGAAGTTTGCTGCCTTATTTTTTTCTTTTTATATTTTGGTGAAATAGCTCCTCAAGTCCCTTTCATTTACTTTCAAAACCTTGCATTCTATCTAAACTCCCAAAATTTCATCAAGCATAACCAAATTCATGTTCAACTAATCCCCACTTAGCTTTAGGCAGGTAATTAGTCCAACTGAGAATCTTGAGAAATTAACCTGCGCTAAAAATCTTTAACACGATATTCATTATCTCTGCAGAATATGGGACAAGTATAAAAGTTAATTCAATTTCAACTCAAAAAAAGCCTGTTAGGTTGTTAATTGTTTGATGTACAGTTGGGAAAACGGATCAATTGACTGCCACATTCAAGTTCCCGCAAATAAATTGGCGTGTCTAGGTGGAGAAGGCCAGTTGGATTCCATCAAGAGAGATAATGATCGGATTTTAATGACCCACGCGGTTGATGCCATTGATCGAGTTGGGCTCTTCTAGATCGCAAGGCTTTCGAGGTCTTAAATTGTGGACACGTGTTACGTGGTTAGACAGTCGGTAAGGATTGGCTTGCAGGACATCCCAAAATCAACTACACAAGAAGAGTTGGCAATTAAGGCATCTTAATCCATCTTCGAGGGTTGATTCGAGTTTGGAATATATCATGTCTAAGACTAAAAATTCGCATATTTGATTATCTAATTTAATTTTAATTATTTAATTTTATTTTTACATTTATAATTCAACTATTATTTTGTTCTATTTATTTCTATATTTTTAATCTTAATAAACTAAAATCCCCTTCGTTTTATTTTCAGCACAACATGTTACAAGTCGTGGGCACAATAGCTGGCACGACGTTAAAATCTGGTCACGCAAAAATAATATTAGGAATCCTAGTCCTTGTGGGATCGACCCTGCTTCTCTATACTACTATTTAGTTTAGTAATCACGGTTCAGTCTATGAACTAATATGAACAAATACAAATACGCGGTTATCCACCCAAGTCACGCCAGAATGCTCAACCGAGCTAATCCAACCAAGAACACACTTAGGCACTAAGTGCCTAGCTCGAAAGCTAATATCCCTTCGAAAAACACGCCTAGGCATCAATTGTCAAGCCCATAGCCTCACATCCTCCCCCAAAAAACATGCCAGAATCACTATAAATATAACTCGATAATCTGCAAAAAATGCTGGATTCCGATATATTCAATGTATAATATCATGTCATATATTATCATCTCATCATATATCAATCCCGTACAACACGCAAAATAACGAGCCGAATGAAATTTTAATTTTTTATAGTCTATATCTTTATAATTTTTAAAAGATTAAATTGAATTTTTATAATTTTAGAGGGGCCAAAATATAATTTTATCTTTATTAATTTAAAATTAAAAATAATAATATCCTAAGTAGTAATTTTTCATTTTAAGGGCCAGGGGGATGGCCTAGATTCACCTCTGAATTTAACCGTATAGTGCAATATACAGTATGAAGCTTCATGCGATTGACTTGCATATAATACTATAAGATCCAAAATTACTTTTGTGAATATCATAAGTTTACCATGACGTGGAGAGACCATATATTTTATCTTAATTAACACAAAACTTCATGTGTTCACTTACATACACATAACACTAAAATGGATAAAATGCGTTTTAGACCCTCAGAAATCTGTTGAATTATAAATTAATAAATTGTATTTCAACTCCTACAAAAAAGATAAATTGAAGAGTTCTTCAGTAAACCTAAAACCAGTTCTTAAAATAAAAATGAATCCAATTGTATTTATGGGTAGGTAGGTGTGAGGGAGTACTCCTCTAGGCTCTAAAAACCATCGGTAGAGACATCTTGGTGATGAATTGAGAGCCACATTACGTAATTTAAGATATCTAAATTGCAGTTGAGTTCAACATAAATTCACCCTTTTAACTTTTAACTTGTTCCACCCTAATTTCTGTATTATTTATGGATTTAAATGGATGCTGATATAAGCCGATAGTAAATTTATGTTTTAGTCCTTGAATTATTTGAAATTTTTCATTTAAATTATTCACTGTTAAAATCGTTGTTGTATGATTTTCTCTATTCACACTAGTTGCACCAATTGAAAGCTCTTATTTCGCTTCTCTTCTACAATTCCGTTTTTTTTCATAAATCAACGATTCAACTTTGAATGTCACAAATCTGCTAACCAAAATTCAAACAACTTTCTTTTATGATCTCCAGCACATACTGCAGTGGTGGAGCCAGGGGATGGCGAGGCCCCCAGCCCCCCTAAGTTGGAAAATTTTCCATTTAGGCCCTTTTATAATTTTAAAATTTTAAATAAGGAATGATAAAATTACTCTTTGGCCCCCCAAAATGATAAAAATTAAAAGATATAGGCTATTAAAATTGAGAGATTGTATTTTTACTATCGTAAAAATATACAACTTAATTTCACCCCTCAAAAAAAAAACAAATTGGCTTCGCTCTTGACTGTCTGTCAGGTTGACTTGTTTCTAAAGTATGTTCTAATCATTGATGGGTACTAATCTATCGTATCGATCATCGAATCATCGCTTGAAGCTCATTAGGTGAACTTTAAAAAAAAAAACTTAACTCTCAATGACTTAAATAAAAAAATCCTCAATAGTTTAGTGATTTAAATGAAGACTCTTAAATAGTTTAATGACCATTTTGCGACATTTTGAAGTTGAGTGATCAAAACGTAAACTTACTGATATAATTGACTTAGGATGTAATTTACCTAAAAATAACAAAAGATGATAAAATGTTATTTTTTTAATTTTAATATTTATCATAATTTTTTTAGCAATATATTTATCATAATTAATCACAATAATACTTATTATTTTTATAATTGAAATTTCTTATACACATGGATTAAAATAATACAACATAATAAGGTAAAGGAAAATATTTGATGCATTGTCAGTGCATAAGTTCCATGTAGAGGTGCTTATGGGCCAGGCGGCCTGGCCCGACCCAACGGTCCGCCCCAAATATGGGAGGGTTCAGGTAAAAATATAGGCTCGAAATATAGATTTGGGCAAAAAATGAGGCCCGTTTTCGGGCACCACTTTTTTGGCCCGGACCCGGCCCGAATATATATAATAAATATATTTTTTTATTTTTAAAATATTTTTAAAATACTTTTTTTATTTTTTATTTTTAAAATAAATTTTTGGTGTTTATTTAAAAAATGGGCCAGGCCGGGCTGAGCTCGGGCTTAGGAATTTTTTCTCGGGCCGGGCCCGGACAAAATTTCGGGCCCATATTTTGGGCCGGGCTCGGGCCTAGGACGCGGGCCAAAATTTTTTTAGGCCCAGCCCGGCCTGGCCCATGAGCACCTCTAGTTCCATGTACCATCAAATGAATAATAATATAATACAATACATCATCATTAAATAAAATTAAACATAGTGGATGACTTATAAATAAATTTTAATAACTTTATTTAAACATAATTAAATAATAATTAATTATAAATAAATTATAAAACCTTAAACCCTAAACTTGATATCCTAAACACTAAATCCAATACCCTAACCTCTTAAACTCAATTCTCTAAATCCAAGAGTTATTAATATTGATTTATAATGATTATGATTATTTAATTATTTCAAATAAAATTATTAGTAATTATTGACAAGTCTTTTACTATTGGTTTGTTGATTATAATTATTTATTGATAATACATAATATTTAGACAATATAAAAAGTAGAAAATAAATTTAATACAATATGTCCCATCCCATGATTATTATTTTCAGTGCAAAAGGGTCATCATGAAACAAATAATGATGACTCTTGGAAAGATTTTAAAAGAAAAAAGCAAAGAAAACAAAACTTAATCGAGAAATATATCAAAATTATTTGATGTACTCCATTCGAACCCCTCCAACTGTTACATTGCTGCAACTTGGTGTTGTTGGTAACAATGTTACCCATATGCTTTCATCTTGGTCGGCTTCCAAATCTTCCAGCAGTTCCGACACTCCAAGTTTAAGGTCAATTTTCTTCTTCCCGGGTCCGCCGCCCGGAATGTGAGCGAAGGTCCCTGCAAATTCCCTGAACTTTGGGCTGATCTTGAACTGATCAATCAAGTTTACATACACATCAAACTTAACATATGCATCTCCCTTCACTTCAATCCCGTGCACAACCATGACCTTTTCCTCTTCTTTCTCCTTCTTCCTCCAATGGTTCCTAACCTTTACTGTCAAGCTAGCGTCCAGAGCTCGACCATGAGTATCCAACTCGGAGGACGAAACATGGGTCCTTGACAACATTTCTAATTTGTTCTTCTCTTTCGTTTTCAACGTTTGACGAGCTAGTTTTGGTGGGTAAGAAGGCTTGGGACGCATATTCAACCACGGACGGTGAACCTGTTCATAAGAATAACCCAGTTTGATTGTATCCACAACATCACCGACTTTAACCCTCACGAGCCTCAAATTCTCATCATAGAAGTAAAAGAAAGAGTCGAGCCAATCTGGATCTTTGATATCCAATTGTTGTTTATGAGCTTCCCTCCAAACTTCCCATAGGCGATCTATGTTTGCATGGTGTGCGTAGAAAATACGGTCCTTTGCTGCAGAGTAAAACTTACCCATATCTTCCCTTCCAGGGTTTAAGCTGCTCCCGATCCATGTGTGCAAAGCGTTGTGAGGGGCAAGCTCTATTGTGCCTGGTCCATTACAGTAACCTTCCTTTCCAGCTTTATATGTACACCCCCTGAACAGTTCGGTCTTTCTTGCTCCAGACACCATTTGGTTATATACATAAATGCAAGATTTATATCTATTTGATCTTCAGGGATTAGTTTTGTGTCCGAAACATAGTTTAAATCCGCCGTTTGTGGTGGAAGATGAGAAACGTCGCGCATTGTATGATAAAAAGATGAACTATTGTTGGTGTACATATCGGGTATTACCATCCCTTGAGGGATGTCCCAAGCCCAATATGGCAAAGCAAACGTTTCGTCTCCGATGAGACTACCGAGGATACGTTCGTGGAAGTATATCATCATTCGATGCCATGGGAAAAACAACCATGTGCGGTGGATACTGAGCGGAGCATTGGAGTTTTGTTGGTCGTAGGCTCCGGTGCAGAAGAGACAGTGCAAGTTTGCCTGACGGGAGAAACTTCGAGGGTCATGGTGTGGTAGCGACTTCATTATGGACAATGCCTTGTCATATTTAGCGATGTAGTCGACATCGACAGCATGGGCTGGGCGGTGGATTCTTAATGGGGACTGGGGATCGGGAAACTGGAAATCAACGAAGGGTAGCGGTAACTGGAATCCTGGTGGGCAACAATCAACAAGAAGATCCTTACGGCCATAAGATGGATGGCAAGATGTCATGTTTGGTCCTACAGATTTAGCCCCTCTTTTACCCTCTTCAGTGATCACCCCATGCTTGCTCAAACTCCATCCTTCAAGCTTGCCTAGAATCATCTTTGTTAAATCCCTGCATGAACAATGCCTCATTATCTAATTCACTAATAATGCATAAAGTGGATATAAAAATTTTAAAAAAAAAGCCGTATAAACCCAAAATAATATTCAAATCAAGTGACGTGGAAACAAAGAAAATATGAGTTTATATTTCAAATTAACTGAACCTACCCTGCAAATGGGTATTGAACTTGATTTGATTCAAGGCTCCAAAGAGTGACAGTGAACATGACCAAAAGGAAGGCAAATGTGATGGTGGAAATCCATTTGCATGGTCCCAAAGCCATGGCTAACAGATTCTCAACCTTTGTATCCTCTCAATCTCTGCAATAAGAAATGGGAGAGAAGGAGACAAAGGGTGCTATTACCTCTGCATTCTCTCAATCTCTGCAACAAAACACTGCTTTAAATCGTCCAATTCAAACGCGCGTCAATGTCATTCTCTTAAACCTTATTTAATTACCATGTCAGCAGTCACTACTCGCTATATATATGTTTTATTCCATTGTTTTCTGCTTCTTTTTCCTTCACGTAGCTCAGAGAAATGTATTCCTGGTCATGAATCCCTGCTGAATTATTCATTTCATTCTTTTCCCTTCTAACTTCCTCATGGTAAGTTGCAGCTTGAATAACCAAAGGAATATGGAAAACGACATGTATGGACAAGGAACCCCCATAAGGCAAGTGGAGTGTGGGACTTTGCCTGTTAATGATATAACCTAGACCCAGCATAAGATATGCTTGGTTAGCTTCATATCAATTAAAAACACCCTATAAATATTATAAGCATAAATAAGTTTTTTATATTTTTATTACATTTAAGAAGATTATTCTTTTTGAGGCCTCACAATATTTGAAGACTATTCACAGGGACAACTTTTGTTTTGCAGTGACTGCATACTAAAAAATCCATAACAGCAGAGGTGAAAATCAGTTATCATGAATTATCATCTGGATGCAACATTGCATTTTTCCACCAGGTCATTTACTTACCCTGTGAACCAACCAAGCTTCAATCCACACGGGAGCCATCGCTACTTGGGGAAGCTTTCTTACCAGTATATTTCTGTCCATAAAGAAAAAAAAAAGATTGTTATCTTTCAAGCAAACATATTGGGAGGTCCCGGTAGCCATTAGAAAATAAAAGTACAAGCAAAAGACACATGCTGACATAGTAGCAATTATAAGAGTAGAAAATATATATATCCGGTTGAAGCTGACCTGCTTCCCAAAGCTGAATGGAATATACTTATATTTGATCATGTGTGCAATCTGACGCCTCATTGTAAGGACAAAGAGAACAATCCAATAACAAAGCAATATAGGCCAAAAGACAGGGACATCAAATACCGAAAAGAAAGTCATGACAAATGCTATGCAGAAAGCCTTGGTCATGGAGTACCTGAAGAAATCACAAAACAGAACTGAGTATTATCCATACTTAAAAACCCTTTCATTAAGACAAAGCCATACAGATCTCAAGCAAGACAAAAAAAGGTCCAAATACATGTCCACACCACTTACTAATATCACATTTCTATTCTATAAATAGAAAAAACCATACTTCGGAAATAAATAAATAGATAAGAGATTCTACATTCTAATAGTGGAATGCACAAGATCGAGTAATTGACAATGACAAGGTAACAGCTAAATGAAATTGACAGGTAAGAGCAAATGCTTTCAAGCACATTCTCCTGCATTTGCAGAACCAGAGACTTTAATTAGAACATCATTTCTACCAGTTATCGCTTGAGCACATAATGGAATGGTGCTTACAGATAGTCATGCTAGAATTGTTGCACTCAAGCAGCAAGTATGCTAAAGAGATGCTAGGTAAATTGGAAAAGTCTGAATCTTGGAAATAAGTTTGTCCAAGAAAATTTACACTTACATTGCAGTAAGTTAAGACAGGAAAGAAAGCTATACCAAAGCTTTTTAATAATTTCTTTTAACTGCATAGGGATATTTAAAAAGTCAAACACACACGCACAAAAAAAAAAAAAAAAACTAAGACCTTAATTTCAATTGAATACAAGCTAGTACCGCCCACAGCAAAGTAAGACATCTTTAAGTTAATAATATCTCAAATCATGCACTGATATTCCCCAAGTTTCATAAATGATGATTTTGACTTGGCCTAAATGGATAAACCTTGAACAGATTGTTTCCTTAATAAACCAAATCACACACAAAAAGAAACAAACTCCGCAAATTAAATGTTTCTGAAATATATAAAGTGGCTACAAATGAGAAGCCAATAAATTTTCAATTACCAGAACTTAAACTCAGGTAGCCTACGAATAAATGGCTTGAATTCATCTGAACCTTTTGTTGGAAGCAAAGGCCCATCAGTAACTTCAAGTTCAGGATCAACCAGAGGGGACAAAAACCCAATTAGCAAATTCAGCAGGTAGATCCCAAGGCCATACGAAACTATGTAAAATCCTTGAACATAATAGACCCGCAAACAGTAGATAGCTGCTACAACAAGAGTTCCAATCCACCTATATGCTGTATGAGGAGTAGTCTTATCCAGATAATACTGATAGATCCTCCAAGCATCATGCCCCCATTGAGGCAAAGGTGATGCAACTGATGCACTGTCGCCCCCAATTCCCTCCATTCAATATCAACTTCAAATCCTATATCATAGGAGCAGAATCCAATCAATTTAAGCACAAATCCTATATCATAGGAGCAGAATCCAATCAATTTAAGCACAGAAATCTATTAAGTTCCCAGATACATATGAATTCGACACTTAAGCACTCCGTTAATTGGAGCATTAATAGCCAAAAATCATCAGATATCACCATGTAAAAGGAAACCCTAACGCTATGTTTGTTTACCAATAAAATTTCAAAAGAGAAAATGGCCAGAATCTCGGAACAGAGAAAAAGAAAACATAAATCAAACGCAGCAAATAATCAATCACCCATCACCAAAAAACCCAGATAGCAAAAGAACATGAGATCCAAAAACCTTCGCTCAGCTTTCCACCAACCAAACTAGAACCTAAGGTTTGTAAAAAGACCAAAGCATTGCAAACCCAGATCCCCAACTACCAAAACCCCAGATTTACATATAAAAAAATCGTTGATAAAAGACAGAATCAAATATTGACATGAAAAGAACATGATTGAATGCTTAAAAGGGAAAAAAAAAAAGAGTTGAGATCCTTAAAAAGAATCAATACAAAGCTTAAAGAAAACGATCAAAACGATAAAAGATAATGAAGTAGAAAAAAGGGTGACCTGAAAGGACTCTCCGTTGTTAAGCTTTGAACTCGTGAGAAATCGTTTTCTTTTCCTCAGAATCGGGAGCGAGAAACGAGCAGATCTATATGGATTGGAAATGGCCAAATGAATTTTTTTTTTTCTCCCAACTTTATAATATATATATACCACTCATTTATTTTTACCGACAGAGGCGGGTTTTACATTACGGTAATAGTTGTTTTCTCCGCTTTTCGCTTAATTATTCTAAAATTACTATTAAATATACTAAAATTTATCATGCTATTTTTCAAAAACAAAATTGTATTTTAGATTTTTTTTTTGGGAATTTTTTTAAAAAAAATCTAAATATTACTTTAGTTAAGATGAAAATAATAATATTTTGGGTGTGAATATATTTTTAAATTTTTATATAAAAAAATAATATTTATTCTTGTATATTAATACTAAATTTTTAAGTAAATTTAAGAGTATACAACATGAGTTCACATATAAACTTGAATGCTTAATCCCTCGGGTTCACTTATAATCAATAGTGTACAACCCATATACGTTATTTTTTTTACATAATTTTTAGAATTATTCGTAGCCCCTCCATACCCAATAAATAGGAGAATAATACATTTCAGCACACTCGAATACCCAATAAATAGGAGAATAATACATTTCAGCACACTCGAACCCATATTCTCCTACATTGGTAACAATACCTATGCCAATCGAGCTAAGACTCAATCGGCTTGAATTGACCAATTTTAATCTTTTTACATTTTGAATTTTGAAATTTTAGTTTTGACCTAAAGATAGAAGTTAATTTTGTTTGGTTAAATTTAGTTACTAGTCCTGTACTATGCGTATAGTTGTAGGTTTAGTTTGTATTCTCCAATTAGATCATTTTAAGTCTCTATTTTTTTAATTTTGAAATTTTAATCTTGACACAAATGACAATCGTTAATCTATTAACTGGATTTTTAGTAAGTAATATGTGAAAATAACAAGTTAACATAACATTAGACATATGATAATAGGTTTGTCCCATCAAATTTTGAAAATAAGAGAACTGAACTTAAATGAATTTAACAGTTATTGTTTGCTAAGGATTGAAATTTTAAAATTTGAAAAGTATGGGGACTAAAAATGAATAAATTAAAGTACAATGACTAAATCCATAACTTTTGTAAAGTATAAAGACTAATATTAGAATTTAACCTATTTTCAATGTATATTATCTATAATATATATATAAACACGAAGAAACTTTTGAACTCAAGAGTATAGTCTTTGTATATTATTAGACTTTTTCATTTTAAGTATTTTTATTAAATAATAAAATTTATCATACTTATAAACAAAAATTATGATCCTATTAAAGATTTTTATTAAATTAGTTTATATAATAAATAAAAATAAATTTTATATTAAATTACTTTATATTTATCAGATCAAAAATATTAAAAAAATCATATTACTTTTGGTTTACTGTGGCGGCGGCTGCTTTTGATAGTTATTTTTTTCTTCAATTATTATCTTCAAAGCGTGAAATTTAATCAGTCTTTATGGAAGCATAATTTGCTGGTTTAACTTTTAACGAAGAAGAGGAAGCGATCTTACAAATACAACCTTTTCAAACTCCAGAAACGGAAGATGGGGTTTTCACCTAGTGGGTTGTTTCCTAACAGCTAGTGTCATCCATTTTTTGACTATGAAAAGCACCATGGTGAACTTGTGGCATCCGGTCAGAGGTGTCCAAATTCTAGATCTAGGGGAACGAAGGTTTCTATTTCAATTTTTTCATATTATGGATATGGAGAGGGTTTTGAAGGGCTCACCATGGACATTAATAACCATTTGTTGATACTACATACGCTGCAGTGGGGGGAAGACCCTTTTAAGAGTCCCTTTAATTTTGACGCCCTTTTGGGTTCAGATCCATGATGTTCCTGCAAGTTTTTTCTCTAAGGCTTTGGCAAAGCAATTAGGCGAGTTCTTAGTAAGGTTCTTGGAGTATGATGGTGTTAATATGGGGAAAGGATATCAGAATTTTTTACGAGTCAAGATTCAACTGGATGTGCGATACCTTCTAAAGAGGAAAAAGCATGTTATGTTTTATGGAAATAGATCATATGTTAGATTCAAATACGAAAGATTGATACTTTTTTATTTCTATTGTGGTTGTTTGGGACATAGCGACTCATTCTGCGAGGCAAAAATGGCACTAAGTGCAGAGACTATTGAGATGGGCTGGGATCTTTCGCTATGAGCACAATCTCGAAGAGCCCAAGCATAAAGTAGTGTCTGGTTACCAGAGGGAGAAGAATGAGCAAGGGGAGTCTGTAGCAATGGAAATTGGGCATCTGAAAGCAGAATATGGGGTGCGATTAATAATTCTGGAAGTGGGTTTATCATTGATCCCATTTTAGGATTTAATCTGGAAGGGAATTCACCTGCATATTTTAAACGGGCAGGAAATCAATTTGCAATGGACCATGATGCTAAAGAAGGAGTTTTAATAGGAGAAGAGGAGAATAAGAGATACAGAGGAGAGATTGAATGGTCCATAGTCGGCGAAGAATCCTATAGTTTGAATACAAGAGAGATGAGAATGGTGAATAGTAATTTTTTATTATTGGCGGCTGCCAAAAGGCAAGCTGACCTAAAGCAATGAAAATTTTTAGTTGAAATGTTCGTGATTTGGGGAATCCACGGACAGTGTGACGGTTTTGACATTTGCTTAAGATATATAATCCCAACTGGTCTTTTTCATGGAGATAAAAATTAATAGGAGTCAGATGGAAAGAATTCGAAGGAGTTGTGGTTTTCCTAATGGCATTGATGTTGAATCGATTGGATCTAAAGGAGGGTTATGTTTGGCATGGTGTGGGGATGTTAATATTATACTTCTAAGTTTTTCAAAATGACATATTGATGTGGTAATTGAAGACACTGATGAAGGTAACAAGTCGGGATTTACTGGTTTTTATGGCTCTCATTATATGCAGGATAATGATGAATTATGAAATATTTTAAGACATCTGCGCAATGCTGGGGAGCTTCCATGGTTAGTTTGTGGGGATTTTAATGAAATTATGTATGGATCCGAAAAGAATAGAGGCTTACCTCGAAAGGAAATATGAATGGAAGCATTTCGCAAGGTGTTGGAAAATTGTAATCTGTTGGATGTAGGTTATTCTGGAAACTGGTTTACTTAGGAGTGAGGAAATTTACAAGAAACAAACATTCAAGAACGCTTAGATAGGGGAGTGTCTACTGAGGAATGGATGGCTTTATTTTCTGAGTCTTTAATTCAACATCTTTCTCATTTTTTTAGATCATTGTCTATTGTTTATTTCTACAAAACGAGAAGACAAAGAGCGACCTAACAAAAGTTTCAAGTTTGAAGCATGGTGGGTTTTGGAGGAATCATTTGCTGAGGAGGTTCGACATATTTGGGATAATTCCACAGGAGATCTACTTAGTAAGTTAGAAAATGTGAAGAAAGGCTTAGAGAGATGGGCTAATCAAATTCAGGGAAGCAGAAAAGAGAAAAAGGAGGTGTTAACTTCTAAACTGGCAGAATTGTTGGAATCTGAGCGGAATGATGAAAATTTGGCAGAACTCACTAACACAAAGATCCAACTTCATTTTTAGATCGAAAAGGATTAGCGCTATTGGGAATAGAGGGCGCGAGTTAATTGGTTGAAACTTGAGGATAGAAATACTGCGTTTTTTCATAAGCAAACGACACAACAACGAATAAGAAATTTTATCCGCAAAATACAATTCGATGATGGTAAGGAAACGGAAGAGGTTCGAGAAATAGAAGTAATTGTTAGATCATATTTCCAGAATTTGTTTTCAGTTGGGAGGAAGGGAAATTACGATCATATTGTCAGGAATTGATCGTTGTATATTTGATGAAGACAATTCTAGGTTAACGATGAGATACACTAAGGAGGAGATCCGAGAGGCATTATCAAAATTGGGTCCCACAAAAGCGCCAGGAGAGGACAATTTTTTGGCTTTATTCTATCAGAAGTGTTGACCAATTATCGGGGAAGATGTTACATCTTTTTGTCTTCAACTACTAAATAGAGGTATGGACATTAGTTCGATCAATAAAACCAATATTGTGATAATACCAAAAATTCCAAACCCTTCAAACATTACTCAATTTAGACCAATTAGTTTATGTAACGTGCTTTTCAAATTGATGGCTAAGGTCATCGCTAATCGTCTTCGGGTTGTGGTAGATAAATGTATTGATTTAGCATAAAGTGATTTTGTGCCTCGGAGATTGATTTTTTATAATATTTTACTGGCTTATGAAATTTTACACACCTTAAAACACAAAGTGGGGAAAAAATGGTTTATGACGGTGAAATTGGACATGAGCAAAGCATATGATAGGGTTGAATAGAATTTTTTGAAGGAGATAATGAAGCGAATGGGTTTTGAGCCAAGTTGGGTTAATTCTTTAATGAAATTAATATCTACAGTTTCATATTCGGTGGTCTTTAATAGTCATATTGGAGAAACTTTTCACCCTACTAGAGGACTAAGACAGGGTGACCCCGTGAGCCCATTCCTATTTTTATTTTGTGGGGAAAGTCTTTCTAGTCTTATGCAGCTTGCAATGAAATAATAGAGGAGTTAAGGCAAGTAGAAGTGGTCCGCAGGTTTCACATCTATTATTTATAGACGATTGTATTTTGTTTGGGGAGGCTATAGAAAGAGTAGCTCATTCTTTGAAGCAGATTCTGCATAATATGAGATTTATTCTGGTCAATGTGTAAACTATGATAAGTCTATAGTATTTTTTAGTGCTAATACACAGGATGGGGAAAGAACAATAATTTCCAGTGTACTTGGGATGCGTAGCTCAAATGATCCAGAACGGTACCTTGGTCTCCCCAATATGGTGAAAAGAAGAAAAAAATTGTCTTTTCAAGTCTTGAAGGATAGATTTAAGCAATAAATTGATAACTGGAGTATAAGGCATCTTTCTCAAGGAGAGAAAGAGGTGTTCATAAGGGCTATTCTTCAATCCATTCCAACCTACATTATGGCTTGTTTCTTACTCCCTAAATTTTTATGTGTTGATTTAGAGGATATAATAGCTAAATTCTGGTGGCAAAAAAGTCGAGGTAGAAAAGGTATTCATTGGTGTGCTTGGAAGGATCTATGTTCATTAAAAGAAGATGGTGGCCCAGGTTTCCGAAATCTTGACAAATTTAATATTGCATTATTAGCCAAGCAGGGCTAGCATCTTATTAATTTTCCCAATTCTTTGTTAGCCCGAGTTTTGAAAGTACAATATTATCCAAACTCGAATTTTTTTAAAGCTCAGTTAGGGAATTTACCTTCGCTTACCTGGAAGAGCATCTGGGCAGCAAAAGGACTTCTGGAGAAAGGTCCATGTTGGAGGGTTGGTATGAGGGACCGAAATTCTGTTTGGGGTGATCTATAGATTTCAGGAGATGAAGCAGATAGATTACAGAATCAAGACAACAACATCAAGTTAGTATCAGATTTGATTGAGGTCACCAGTAGAACTTGGAAAAAAATATAATTGTTAATACCTTTAATGTGGATATTGCAAAGAAAATTATGTAGATCCCTTTGGCGGAGACAGTACACGAAGACTTCCAAGTGTAGAGAGGAGAACCGTCTGGCGATTTCTAAGTTAGAAGCGCCTATAAACTATTATAGGAGACTAATTCGGGTCCTAGTAATAATATTATACATGCTGAGACTAAAGATTTTTACAGAACACTATGGAATTTATACATTCCTTCAAAAGTTAAAATAGCAGTATGAAGAATCTCCTGGAATTATATTCCTATTCTAGCTAATCTCAAGCATAAAAAAATGGCTGTGGAAGCTCACTATCCCCAGTGTCGTCACTTTGAGGAAGACAGTAACCATATATTTCAGCAGTGTCCTACAACGATAGAAGTATGGATGAACTTAAACCTTTCTTGGGTACTTAATAATGTCATTCAAAGCATGTGGGAGTGGCTTACCTGGGTTTTTAGTTGGGGGACTAGCGAACAATGTCGTATTTTTTGTTACGGACTTTGGTTATTCTGGACATATAGAAATCGGTTAATCTATGAAAGGAAAAGTACGACGGGTAGGGACATCTCGAAACAAATTTACAGTTATATTTCTGAGTGGGACGACATAGAGGAGAAGAGCCTCACCTTAAAAATAAACAGAGGCCATAAACATGTCGATAGGAGAACGCGGGTGATAATTTACTTTGACGCAGCTTTTGATCAACAATCTTCCAGATCTGCTTCAGGATTGGTAGTACGAGATGTAGGGGTGAACTTTTGGAATCAAATACGGTTCTCCACTCCGATGTAGCATCTCCGTTTGCGGCGGAGGCACATGCAGGATTACAAGCCATGCAATTAGGAATTTCTATGGGTTTTAGTATTCTAGAAATAATGGAAGATTCAATAACTGTAATAAAGAAATGTCAAACTACAGATTTCGACAGATCGATAATTGGGGCACTCATTTATTGGGGCACTCATCAGAGATATCCACAGTAAAAATATTCATTTTCAGGAGATCGGATTTCATTTTATCCCTAAAGCAGAGAATACATATGCCCATATTCTTACGAAAGAGGCACTAAAAAAGTGAGAAGGACATTACCTGCTAGGTGGTGTTTCGGGTTATGTTCGTCGCACACTAGAGAAAAGTTGACTAAGGTTACCAGACTGAAAAAAGGAAAGAAAGCCTTCATGGAAATCGATAGCTGAAGACTAAAAGATTTTTTGAAATATGTTATCATCAAAAGCTGGGACGGTGATGTGAAAAGACACAGACTTATGGAGTTCAGCTGTTGCTCTCGACTGGAATAGGAAAAGATTAGATTTCCTTTTTTTGTTTCATTCATTTTAAATTTCATGGGCCAATTCTATGCGGATTTAGGTCCTGTTGCTTTGTCTTTGTTTTGATATGGTTTAAGATTTTATAAAAAGTCCAGTTGAATTTTCAAAAAAAAAAAAAAAGCAAATTCTAACCTATATATACATACTAAAATAATTTGAAGTTGCAATTTTGGCAAGGCATAATTTTATTGTCATAATAAATTTTCAACATGAGGGAGAATATTAGTCAAATTCATATGATAGAATGATTGTAAATAGTGAAATTCAAAAAATTAAAACATACTCAAAATTTTATCACATGCGTGTAGAAATCACAAATTTAAAATATAAATGTTTGTTTAAAAATCACGTACAATAAACAATAAAATATATTTTTTGAAACTAATCAATAATAATACCTAAAATATGTTCATTATTAAAAAAATGAAAAAAATTAGATTAAATTGTTTATTATGGTGTTTTCATCGATCTTGAATCGATGTCGAGTTAACTTGTGACACTAACTCAATCAAAAACATTATTAATATAATATATACAACTGACGAATGTAATAAAATCTGCATAATAAAATTAAAATGTTTATAAAAATATATAAAAAAGCTTTAGTTAAATGATAAATTAAAGATTTTATTAATGCAATCGGCGTGGGTTCAAATCGCACTATATGCATATTATTTTTATTACTTTTTTAAAGTAAAAAGATTAAAATATCCCCGAAAATATACTTATTTTAATTACGAAAGGGCATTCTTGTAACTTTCTAACCGAGTTGGTGATCCGATTGAGCGTGACATCAATAATAGTAAGTATAGATATATAACTGATAAATGTAATAAAGTATGCATAATAAAATTAAAATGTATAAAATTATAATAAAAAAAGATTTAGTTTAATGGTAAATTAAATGTTTTATTAATGCAATTGGTGTGGATTCAAATCTCATCATATGCATATTTTTTTATTGGTTTCTTTTAAAATGAAAATATTAAAATACATTTGAATAATATTACTTATTTTAATTAAGGAAGAACATTCCTGTAACTTCCTAATCTAGTTGGTGACCCGATTGAGGGTGACACCGAGTCAATCAAAAGCTTAAATAATAGTATAGATAATTGAGACATTAATTATTATGTAATGTTAATAAACACTTAAATTATAACAAATTTTTTATCAAAATATAACAACAAATTTTTATTGCAAAATTTAAGTAAATAATTCAAGAAAATTAAAATAGTCAAAATTTTTATATTATGGAATGCTAATAAACTTAATCTCCAATAAATTGAGTGAATAAATGTGTCTAAAAATAATTTAGATTTGGCAAACAACTTTAAATAATTTAAGTTTCAACTTTATAAAAACTATAAATTTAAATATAATAGTATAAAAAAACTATTAATTATTAATTACAACAATTCGAATAACAAATATTATTGTTGTAGTTAAAAATATATTAATTGAAAAGCTAATGAAAAATTAAACTAAAATTATCTGCAACGCGTGTGACATTGGAACTATTTGTTCTATATTTACGTCATTTTCTTATAGAATATAATTATATGGTTTTAATTTGTATTTTTTTTGAAAGTTTCATTGATACAAGAAAGTACAATACATGGTACATAATTGCAAGTACAAATATAAATACATGTCCGATCAACTACAACAATATATAAAATCAACTAATACAATGCACAACAGACAAAGAGCCTTTGCTAATTGTGCAATTCTAAAAGTGATATAGGGAAAATTGAGGTCCTGTTTAATAAAATGTTGAAAAAATTCTATTAATTGAAAATTAATATTTTCAGCAACTTAATTTTTTAAACATATTTGATAACTCATAATAAAATTTACTAGATAGAATTTTTTTTCCACAAAAAAGCGTGAGAAATGATAAGTAGATAAAGACTTACTTATTACTTAATAGAGAATAAATTCAATTGTTTTATTTTATTTTATTCTATTTCATTTAATATTATATTATCCTTTATCAAACAATCTATTTATAATTAGTATTTAATTTTAGTAATACACCAAATAAATTTTATAACTTAATTTTTAGTTATTTTTTCAACACTTTTTAGCACTTAATTTTTTTTTCAATTTATCAAGCATAATCTTAGTTATTTAAAATAAATTTTTTATTAATGAATTAATAGTATATTTATATTAATTATTTTATTTATAAAATTTCGTAAAGAGATATAAATTTTATAATAAAAAATTATTTTAATAATAAAAACTCATATAAAATAAAAAAAAAAGATTAAAAAAACACTTGGTATTTTTATTTTATTCTTATAAAACTTGTATGTATGATTAAGTCTTGCCTAGATGAATTAAAAAAAGAAGAAGCATATATTCAATATGAGGTTTTCTAAGAGTTTTAGTTAAAATATCCGCTAAGTGATCATTTGAATTAATAAAGTTGGTAGCAATACATTTAGACTTAATCTTTTGCCTCACAAAATGACAATCAACCTATTTGTGTTTTGTTCTCTCACAAAACAATAGATTTGAGCCAATATGCTGTGTTGATGGGTTTCACAGTTGGGAATTAATCCGTGTATGCAACGAACAAGTAAATAAAATAAAATAAAAAAGATTGAACACGCAAGTTTTACGTGAAAAAACTCCTCAAAAGAGGATTAAAAACCATGGGCAAAATGAGATTTCATTATAATAAATGAAAGTACAAAAGATGGAGAGAATAAAAAGGAAAACCTGAAGCCCCAAAATAAAAACCCTTCAAAGCAAAGAACAAAATTCTCTCAATCTAAATATTTTTGTTATATGAAACCTAGAGTAACTAAGGTCTATCTATAGGCTGAAATCTGTAACATATATGACTAGAATATCCCTAGGTTAATCAGAGTTTAAGTGGAAAAATAGAAACAAAGTTTAACTTTGAGAAGAAAGTCAAAAATCTTGAGGTGCACGACGTGACATGGCATTCGCGTCGCCAGGACAAAGGTGGTGTCACATCATTGAGACGAAGTCTCTCTTCTCGTCCTGACGTGGTTGTTCGTCGGGACGAGAAACACTTCCTCGTTGTGACGTCACACACTGTTTGATCCAAAAATGCGAGGCATAACTCTACAATCACATATTAACTTCAATTGCTACTAGTTTCTTGTTTCAATTCTTGAAGTAATCGTTTTAACCAAATTAGCTCACAAGTAATTAAAACCATTGCTTGATATTCAGCTTTTGCACTTGATCTCGCCATAACAGCTTATTTCTTACTCATCCACAATATTAGATTCCCTCCAAAGAGAACACGATATCCTAAATTGGACCGTCTATTTGAAGGAAATATTTCCCAATCAACATTTGAATATCCAACAATTTGTGTGCTTCCATGATCTTCATATAGTAGACCTTGTCTAGGGCCACCTTTGATGTATCGTAGAACATGTATTTTAATTGTTCTTTTTTTCTATCTTAATTATCTATTTTAATTGTTGCCTTGAATTCTTAGATCTGACTTGGAATTGTTTGGGTTCAGGTCGTATCAAACTCCAAGTTCTTCTTCATTCGACTAGAGTCTTAGGCCAAATTCTCGACTTGGACAAACTTATGATCCTGGTCTGCGCGTATACCTATTAGAGGAAGCATTGGTAGTCATACTTGATCTAATCTAATACTCTTTTGAATACTAATATTTGGATTTGGTAATCTAATAAGCTAGCTAGTTGGACATTCAAACTAACAAACTTACTAGACAACACTAATAAACAAATGTATGAAACTTGACAGAAGAAGAATTATTTAATGCTAGAAAAAAATTATATATAAATTTATATTACTTGTAACACCCTTCACTTGTCTCCGTCGCCGGAATCGAGTTACGGGATGCTACAGTAAATAACAAAAACCGGAACATGCAATTTAATTCAAGTATTTTATTCAAAACAATCTTAAATCATCAATTCATCAGACAATTTATGTCTTAAATACAAATTCGATCTTAATTCGAACTTATGAAAGCTCTAAAATCAATTTTTAAATAAATAGGGACTAATTAAAAACATTTTAGAAAAGATTGAGCAAAAGTATAAAATCACACGACCATGTAACAAACTAAGACTGTGTGGACCTAAATTTAAAATCTTACAAACATTCACACAATTGTGTAGTCAAGCCGCGTGAGAGACTGTGGCTGTGTTTAACCAAAACCACCAAGATCATATAGAGCACATGGCCGTGTCACCAACCCATGTGTGACACACGGCCATGTGTTAGCCCGTGTGTGCCAAAATATGCCTTTTAAATCAAGTCACACAATTGATTATTTACTTGTGCCATAAACAAGCCTTTAACCATTCATTAGACCTATAAAAAATACGCCAAATGCATACTTAAACATGTCAATTACCTAATTCTAACCAATATGCCTCAAGGCACCATCATAAACATTAAACACAAGTCATTACAAATCATACTTTAACCTATAAGCATTTCATACCACATACCAGATCATATTCAAATCATCAACAAAGCTTTTTCATTCACATTAGCATATTAAATATCAAACTTAGCCACAATTCATGCACCATTTTTACAAGCTAATATATATACATGTATACAAGAACAACTATACCAAAGCATATTCATCAACTTGCACAAGTTCAACCATCCCATGTACATGCCACAGAAAACCAACTTGAACGTGCAAAAAGTCTATCGAATCAGGAGATGATACGTGTGTGCTTCGTGATGATCCAATTGACACATTTCGAACGTCTAAAATCTACAAAGAAAGTAGTAATGATGAGTAAGTATTATAAATACTTCGTAAGCTCATACAATATAAACAAATAACTTATTTATTTAACAAATATAATTTAATGAGCAACAATTTCACCTATCATGGCATACACAAAAACATCATACAAATGAGATTTAGTTAATAACCACACACACACACATATATATTCAAATAGCCATACCTCAAGCATAAGTAATTTTGCATCTCAAATCCATATCATGATCATCCTTTGCCACCATCAATATCATAGTTCCATATTTTTCATCTTTTATTATTACCTGATGAAGCAGCATAAAAAAAACATAGTATACAGGTGAAAATAATATCAAATGCTCATCCGAGTTACTCATTTAGGATAAATCTACACAACACATAGCCTAGCTAGGGCTTAATATACATGTAAGGTTACCCGTTCGAGTTAAACTTATAAAATGACATCAAGTTGCTCATCCGAGATAAACCTATGTAACATGGATCTTCAAGTCCGCAAAAAATGCTGGAGCTCAGATCATTGGGCATCAATCTATAACCTCGTATAGGAGACTTTTACTAAGTTCATCAGGATTTAATCTGAACAATACCATTTCATAACAATTTGTTTTAATTAAACTAAATCCTCAATTTAGGTACTAGTCCATAACCAATTCAAGTTATCAATAGAACATTAATGAACATTCAGATATAACTAAACAAAAAATTAAACATATTTATACTGTATGAACTTACCTAAAAAAACAATAATGATTTAGATTTTAGGGACTAGTCAACAATGTTTCCTTTTTCACGTAAATCCTCCGGTTGTGGTAATTCTTGATCTAAACCATAACTTAATTCCAAATATAAACTAACAGAACATTGAATTTATAAAATAGTTCGATTTCATCTATACAATAATTCTTCAAGTTTTACTTTTATTTCAATTTAGTCCCTAAAACTGAAAATATCATAAATTTCAAATTTGAACTTCGATTTCAAAACCGATCTCAAATTCATCCTTAGCTAACTTACTAGCAACACATAAAATATAACTTTCACCCTATTATTTTCAAATTTTACATTTTAGTCCTTAAATGACAAAACTATCAAAATCTCACTTTACAAATTAGTCCAACTAACATTTAAGCTTACATGCAACTATTTAACAACAAAAGCTTCAAGAATACATCAATGGTAACTTTAGTAAACTTTAGTAGCTTCACAAAATAGTCCCTGGGCTAGCTAGATTAAGTTCTTGGGATCTCAAAAACAGAAATTACAATAAACATATTAAAAGTGACTTACCAATTGAAGCTTAAGGCTTGGACTAAAGCTAGGGATTTTTCTTCTCTTCAAACTCAGTGATGAGGTTGAAGATGATGAATCATGTGTTTTTCATCCTTTTCTTTTTCTTTTGGTGAACTTCATTCGTTTTTTTAAGTTAAAAACATGTTTTATTATTAATTTTCCAATTCAAACATTATAATTAAAATATTCTCACCAATTTCAAAGGCACAACCTTCTACCATAATAAATTTTTGCTTAATTTCCAATTAAATCCCTATAGATTCATTATTTAAGCCTTTATCAACAAAAATTCAATAGTGATTAAGTTTTATGGTTTTTTACGATTTAGTCCTTGTACCCTAATTAATTAATCAATCACTAAAATTACTGCACCAAAACTCAATTTAACTCTAATATAAACTTTTTAATATTAAATAATAATATTAACAAACTCGATCATCAGAGAACGTGGTTTTGAAACCACTGTTTCCGATATCATTGAAAACAGACTGTTATATTACTTAACATAAAAAATAAACATGAAGAGAATGTGAAAATAATTAAATTACATAATATCACAAAAAATATGACATATATATAAAAATGTGTTAAAATAAATTATTAACATGTAAAATTTATATAAACTTGCAATACTTTACAATTTAAATACGTGACAAATAATGCAAAGACTATAAATTTATTAATATCATGATAACATTTCATAAAAAGTATCATAATATCTTAACTAACCCAAAATATGACAAAATTTACCTTCTAATGTTATGTTTTATGTTTTTTTTTATACCTTCTAATGTTTTATTAATCCATTGCTTTGTTGTTTATAAACAATTCCAAAATTCTTAATTCTTGGGATTGTTTTTATGTTAAACTATTGTTTAGTATTTTCAATATACTTAATCCACAAACTGTTATTTAAATTATACTATTTTTTTCATTTTGATATTATTTTTTTGTCATAAGGGTATCTAAATTATCTTTTCTTTTCACAAGTTGGAACATTCGTTTCTCCAACCATTAGTCAAACTGTTAAATCTGTTTTAAAAAAAGCTTAACCCATAAATTAACACTAACTATACCATTTTTTCTTAAGTTGGTACCTAATTTTTTTTTATAAGTGGCATCTAAACCATTCTTTGGTTACTCATTTTACACCAAAATGTTATATCCGTAAAAAAATTCTAGCCAATAATAGGCTGTCATGCCATATTAGCACCAATATATTATTTTAATTTTTAATTTATTTTTTATTTTACAATATTTCTTTATCTTTGTTTTTCTATTTTTTCTTTCTTCTTCCTTTATAATGCCTAGCAATGCTGGCAATACTAGCAATGCTAGAAATTCACCCTCTCATGGTCGAGATGCTATCAACTAATTTTGATTTCGAACTTCACCATTTGCTTGCTCAACTTAAAGAGATTGAAAAAGTTCTTTTATCAATCAAAACTATTGTTTAAAATGCTCACAAATGCTCAAAATGCTCGCAATTATAGAAGAAACCCAAGATGAGAGGAAGAAAAAAGTTAAAAGATAAAGTAATATATATATAAATATAAAGAGAAAATAATATTTTTTTGTCTTTTTTTTTGTCACATGATAATTTTTAAGTAGTTTTTTTATTTAAAAAAAGACTTAATGGTTTGAGTAATAGTTGGACTAACATATGTATTAACTTGGGGAAAAAACTATTTTAGCTACTACTTCTAACAAAAAAAAGTATGAAAATAAAAAAATGGTATAGTTTAAGCAATGTTGTTTGAACTGGACCACATCGGTTTGTCGGACTGGTTGGATCGAGAATCGGTCAAGATATCAATCCAAAGAGGCGCATTGAACTTGTTGACCTAAGAACTGGTACAGACTAGTTGAATTAAGCAAAAACCAATTGAATCAGATGGTTGAACCGACTGAACCAAAATTTTAATTTTTATAAATTTTTAATGATTTATCTAACAGAACCGGTTGGACTGGTTGGATGGACGAACCGATGGTCTAATTGGTTTAGCCAACGGTCCGATTCTGAAAACATCGGTTTTTAAGTAGCAATATGTAGGTTTTCCCAAAAAAAAAAGTAGCAAATTGTAGGTTAAACCTTTTAAATATTAAATCTTATATTAATCACAATATTGTAAGAAACCAAGTTAATCCGACCATTCAACTATAAATCAATTAATTTAATTTTTTCTTGTAATTAAGGTATCCACCCCCGACGGTAGTGACTTATCCCCTCATGGCAGGTGCTCTCCGAAGAGGTAAATAGTTGGTCACGAAATATGCTTCATTTCCATGAGCGAAGATTGAACCCTAAATCACATGGTTAAAGGATGAGGTGAGTAACTACCACACCACACCTCACAATTAACCATTTTTTAAGTGCTTCTTAATAAATACATATTGTATTTAGGGATTGCTCACATATGGGTCAAATTTTAGGGATTGCTCCCATAAGGGTTAAATTTTTAGGGCCCAACCTTTTAGGGATTGCTCACATAAGGGTCAAATTTTTCAAAATACTCATATAAAGGTTTAACCTTTACAAAAGTGCTCTAATGAAAGCCAAACATTTCAAAGTGCTCAAATAAGGGCTTCCTAAACGCCACATATTAGGCCTCAAATTATGTTTTTGATTATTTTCTTTTATTTTAAAGTAATATTTGATTCAACTGTCATGTATTTTATTTTAAATATGTTAGAATTCACTTAACTCAAATTGAGTTGGAGTGCGTAAAAAGTTCTTACTTGAACATTTTTATAAATATTAGACCTTTATACAAACACTTTGAAAGATCTAATCTTTATGTGAATAACTCCTAAAAAATTAGACCCTAATTTAAAGATTTAGCCATAAAAAACGGTTCAACATAATTTTTATTACGTTTTGGACGTTTCTTTTAATCGTCTAGTTTTGTAAGTTGACATGACGGTTCCAACATAGCCTAAACCCAAGTCCACACATCTAACCAAAGGTTTTGGGCTTTCGACCTATCCATTTCCCTTCGACTTTAGGTAATTAGCTCACTCACTCTGTTTACATTTCTCGTTTCCCCGTTAACTTTCTTTCTGAATTTATGTGAACTTTTACTTTTTATTTTTATTCATTTAATAAAAATAAAAAATATTATTATTTGAGAATAGATTGGGATGTAAGAAGAAGGTAGGTAGGGAATGACTTAATTCTGTCATGCACTTAGCAGTTTTTAAGAAACAGAGTGATTGGATTTGTCGTAGGATGACGTGGGCGAAGGTTAGCCATATCTGTATTTGCTTGGTGATAGGATATGTTGCGTGGCATCTTCTGCTGTCCATCAATTTGCTTCATTTTTTTTATATTGTGAGTTGTAACCCTGATTATATTTTTAATTATCCCCAGTTCAGCATAACTTCGGCTCACCTCTCCATCCAGCCGAGCCCGGTATTCGTATTTGAGTTTCATTATTTTATGATATGAGAATTTATTTATTACATTTAAAACTTATTTGTACAATCAGGAAATCAAATATCATCTAATATTTCTTTTTGGAAAATAAACTATCTGTTAGATATACTTCGTTAGGGAAACCACCCCACTTTACCACGCCAACAAGTGAGAACCCTGCCAACTGAAGTTTATCTCACCAACTCCCTATCACCACTTATTCATACCCTTGCAACTATGTTGTATCAGGCAACTAACCAAGGAAACTTACACAATTAGATTTTAGTGATAGAGAGGACATATAGGTGACAAATGTCTCCCTTAAAAACTCTCTAAAGTCAATAGAGAGGACACCACGACTCTAACCACCAACCTGTTCTTTCCTGACAAAACTAACCTTCTTCATTTCTCAAAACACTTGTTGCGATTTTTGGTCTACCAAGCAAATCACCTTTCTAGTCTCTTTCACATTTTTATCATCAACAAGTGGTGCAATGAATGTGGACAATATGAATTTTTCCAACTCAAATACCCCTACCAACAGAAAAGAAGATGAAAGGTAGAACCCACAACCTCAACCTCAACCTCAAGCAAACTAAGACCAACCTCGATGTTCTTATCAACAACCTCAACCCTATGCTCATGCAAGTAGCCATTACAACCCGAACAACCATAATAATCTACATTATCCTTATTATGCAATGTACTCACACCACTGGCCACCCATGTATTACAACACTTACCCAAACAGACAACCATACCCGCTTCTACCCCCAAGCCCACCCTTACTTGACCCTTGGGGAACAAACCTCTCAAAACCCTAATACCAATTCACAAAATTTTAAAAAAATGCAATAAATAACGAAATCCTTAAAGAGGAACTCTTGACACAACAACTTTACTAGCAGCAACAAGAAACAAACTTGCACAATGAGAAAATTATCAAAGAGTTATAAGCAAACCAAATCCTTGGCTAAAAAGCCTGGTGTTAGAATTAAGTGACTCGAATCCTTATTTAAATAAAATATAGTGGTAAAATAAAATAAAAGTTAAATCCCTATTGAACTGCATTTCTTTTATTTTATTTTAGAATAAGGTTTTTTAAACCTTATTAAACTTCATCTATTTGATATTGATTAGAATAAGGTGTTTCAATCTTACTACACTCCTATTAGAATATGGATTTATAAACCTATAAATAGATATAGTCTACTCCTTTTGTGATTATTCGAATTCGACACAGTGAATTTTCTTCTCCTCTGCCCGTGGTTTTTTCCCGAAAGGGCTTCCACGTAAAAATCTGTGTGTTCTTTATTTTTATTTCTCTTTTCTTTGTGATATATTGACATTACTGACATTTTATTTTTTTACAAATTGGTATTCGAGCTTTCGAGTTGTTCACCTCGATCACAGTAATAGGTCTTTGAAGTATGAAATTCTGCTGTTGGATCGCAACACCCGATTTTCGTTGTGGCAGATTAAGATGCAAGTAGTTCTTGTATAGATGGATTTTGAGGATACCCTGCTAGGGATAGATAAGATGCCTTCGACATTAACGGATGAAGAGAAGAAGCGTAAGGATCGAAAGATGTTAACACAATTACATCTACATTTGTCTAACGAAATTTTGTAGGATGTGATGAAAGAGAAGATCGCCGCTGCATTATGGAAGAGGCTGAAACAAATATGTATGTCGAAAACTTTAACCAGCAAGTTGCATATAAAGCAGCGTCTTTATGCTCATCGTTTGAAAGAAGGTGTGTCTGTGCATGAACACTTAACAATGTTTAAAGAAATTCTCTCAAACTTGGAGGCCATGGAGGTTCAGTATGATAAGGAAGATCTAGTGTTGATTCTACTTAGTTCATTGCCCTCGTCTTATTTAACCTTTAGATACACGATTTTATATAGCTGCGAGTCTCTCACAATTGATAAGGTTTATGATTCTTTGACCTTGTATGAGAAGATGAAACATCTTGTGGTTAAACCCGACTCTCAGGAAGAGGGTCTCAAAATGCTAATTATGATTGTGGAAGGACACAGGAATGACATCCTCAAGGTAAATCTAAGGGTAGATCGAAGTCTTCAAACATAGGTAAAACTTATAATTTCTGGAAGAAGAAATGGCATATTAAATATGAATGCTATAAGTTACAGAACAAGATCAAAAGTGAAGCTACGAATCAAAAGGGAAAACAACTAGAAAATTTTGATAAAGCTGATGTTGTAGAAGTCTACAGCGATAGTGGACTTCTAGTCGTTTCTTTCAATAATTCTAAAGTGAGCGAGAAGTGGATCCTTGATTCGGGCTGCACCTTCCACATAAGTCTCAATCGAGATTGATTTACAACTTATGAAACAGTGTCTGAAGGTGTTATTTTGATGAGAAATAATGCTTCGTGTAAACTTACAGGTTTTGGAACGATTAAAGTTAAGATGTTTGACAGAGTTGTCAGAACACTTAGTGACGTGCGACATGTTCCAAAATTGAAGAGAAATTTAATTTCATTGAGTACTATTGATTCAAAAAGGTACAAATACACAACTGAAAGTGGGATCTTGAAAATGTCCAAAGGTTCCCTTGTTGTGATGAAAGGGCAGAAAAAGACTGTTAAGTTATATGTTTTACAGGGTTTTACTGTTACTGGTGATGCAGCTGTCGCTTCCTCTTCCTTGTTAGATGATGATATTACTAAACTTTGGCATATGCACCTAGGGCATATGAGTGAGAATGGCATGACAAAATTGAGCAAAAGAAGACTTCTTGATGGGTAAGGAATTTGCAAACTAAAGTTCTGTGAGCACTGCATTTTTGGGAAGCAAAAGAGAGTTCGATTCACCAGAAGAATCCATAACACGAAAAGAACATTGGAGTATATTCATTCTGATCTATGGGGCCCATCCAGAGTGTCTTTGAGAGATGAAGCTAATTATATGCTAACTTTTATTGATGATTTTTCCATAAAAGTTTAGGCGTTCTTCCTAAAGTAGAAAAGAGATATGTTTTTTGCATATAAGTCTTGGAAAACTATGATTAAAAAACAGACGAGAAAACAAATAGAATACCTCCGTACAGACAATGGCTTAAAGTTTTGTTCTGATAAGTTTAATAAACTGTACAAGTTAGAAGGGATTGTGAGACACTTGGCAGTTCGTCATACTCCACAGCAAAACGAAATTGTAGAAGGAATGTACAGAACGATCATGGAGAAGGTTCAATGTATGTTGTCAAATAGCAACTTACCAAAGTCGTTTTGGGCCGAAGCAACCTCTACTGCATGTCTTTTGATCAACTGATCTCCATCCGTTGCCATTGAGAAAAAGACTCTACAAAAGGTATGGTCTGGTAATCTTGCTAACAATTCTGACTGAAAGATCTTTGGGTGTCCTACGTATGCTCATATTGATAATGGAAAATTGGAACCGAGATCCATTAAATGTGTTTTTCTTGGTTATGAAGCTGGTGTAAAAGGGTATAAGTTATGGTGTCTTGAAATAGGAAAATTGTGATTAGCAGAGATGTTGTTTTTGATGAAACTGCTATGCTACCTAACTTATCTCTTAAAGACTCTTCCAATAAAGAAAATCAAAAGTAGGTGGTGTATTAGATTAATCCAAAATCTACAATAGAGTCGACTTTTCACCACAGTACTCTACCGTCACAAACAAAACTAGAAGAGAAATTAAACATCCAAAGAAATATGCCGAGACTAATCTAGTTGTTTATGCTTTAAATGTGGCTGAAGATATAGATGCAAACCAAGAGCCATCTAATTATTTTGAGGTGGTTAGTTGTGAAGACTCAGAAAAGTAGGCGTTTGCTATGCAATAGGAGATGGAATCACTCCACAAAAATAGAACATGGGATATTGTGAAACTTCTTAAAGGTAAAAAAACTGTTCGTTATAAATGAGTGTTTAAAAAGAAAGAATGGACTCTAGGAGTTGAAAAACCCAGATATAAAACAAGGTTTGTTGCAAAGGGTTACAGTCAAATTCCAGGAGTGGACTTCACAGATGTGTTCTCCCTAGTTGTGAAGCATAGTTTGATTCAAGCTTTGCTTGGTATTTTGGCCATGCATGATTTGGAGCTTGAGAAGTTAGATGTAAAAACTGTATTTTTACATGGAGAACTTGAGGAGGATATTTATATGCAACAACCAGAGGGTTTTACAGTCTTAAAAAAAGATGACTATGTTTGCTTACTGAAAAAGTCTCTTTACAATTTGAAACAGTCACCAAGACAGTGGTACAAGAGGTTTGATTCCTTTATGACTTCTCATGATTTCAAAAGAAGTAGCTTGGACGTTGTGTTAACTTTAAGAAAAACAGTGATGTTTTTTTGTGTATCTACTCCTTTATGTTGATGACATGTTGATAGCAGCAAAAGATAAAGGAGAGATAAGAAAGGTCAATGGCCAACTAAGTGAAGAATTTGAGATGAAAGATTTGGGACCAGCAAATAAGATACTTGGTATGGAGATTCTCAGAGATAGAAAAGCAATTAAATTGTACCTAAGTCAGAAAGGGTACATTGAGAAAGTTCTTTGCAGTACGTTGAGAAAAGCAAGTAAATTGCAAAGTGCTAAGCCTGTTAGTACTCCTTTAGCAACCCATTTCAGACTTTCATCAGTTTTATCTCCACAATCAGATGATGAGATTGAGTACATGTCATATGTTCCATACTGTAGTACAGTGGGATCTCTCATGTATACTATGGTTTGTTCACGTCCAGATTTATCATATGCAGTCAGTGCAGTTAGCAGATACATGGCAACTCCCGATAAAGAATATTGGAAAGTAGTTCAGTGGATTTTAAAATACTTACGAAGTACTACTGATGTTTGCTTATAGTTTGGAAGAACTAGAGATGGAGCTATTGGGTATGTTGATTTGATTATACTGGAGACCTTGATAGAAGAAGATCTCTTATAGGTTATGTTTTTACAATCGGAGGTTGTGCAATCAGTTAGAAAGCCACTTTGCAAACTAAGTCACTTTGTCTACCATTGAAGTTGAGTACATGGCGAGTACTGAGGCTTGTAAAGAAGCTATTTGGTTGAAGGGACTCTTTAGTGAACTCAATGAAGACCTTCAAATCAATACAGTATTTTGTGATAGTCAGAGTGTCATCTTCCTTACAAAAGATCAAATGTTTCATAAGAGAACAAAACACATTGATATTCGGTATCATTTTGTTCGTGATATTATTGCTCATGGTGATATTGTTGTAAGCAAAATTAGTACTCATGAAAATCCTGCAAATATGATGACTAAGTCACTTCCTATAACCAAGCTTGAGCATTTCTTAGACTTGGTTGGTGTTAATTGTTGAAGTTAAACCCTTAATGGGTTTTATGGAAGAGGTGGAGAACTTGTTCGTTGAGAGTTCACGATGAAGAACTTGTTCGTTGAGAATTCGTATCAAGGTGGAGATTGTTAGAGTTAAGTGACCCGAATCCTTATTTAAATAAAATACAGTGATAAAATAAAATAAAAGTAAAATCTCTATAGAACTACACTTCTTTTATTTTATTTTAGAATAAGGTTTTTTAAACCTTATTAAACTCAATCGATTTGATGTTGATTAGAATAAGGTGTTTCAATCTTACTACACTCCTATTAGAATATGGTTTTACAAGCCTATAAATAGATATAGTCTACTCCTCTTGTGATTATTCGAATTCGACATAGTGAATTTTCTTCTCCTCTGCCCGTGGTTTTTTCCCGAAAGGGTTTCCACATAAAAATCTGTGTTCTTTATTTTTATTTCTCTTTTCTTTGTGATATATTGTCATTACCGACATTCTATTTTTTACACCTAGCAAAGGTACAATATGTGGAAATTTTCTAGTTGTTTCCCCATTGACAAAGAAACCAAGTTGCACACATGTAGTACCAACAAAAAATGTTGGGCCCTTAACTACAAGTTATTTTCTTCGAGGACCAGATGTAAGCCTTAGGGAAAGAAATGAAATCTTTTCATAAGTCAAATTTGGTAGAGATGGAATGAGACTACTCCAAAAACCCTTGGCCCTAAGAATAGCACCAAAATACATGTCTTCAACCTTAAAATTGTGCAAGAGACATATAACCGTCAAAAGGACCTTCAAGATCACCTTACTCAATAGAATAGCTAGATGAAAATTTTGAGTGCCTTACATGCCTTAAAGTCTAGAGATTTTTGCATGACTTTTAGATACCACTCAAGGACATGGTACCTAGCCTTTTTGAAGGGGTTTAATTCACTCATTTAACGAGCTAGTAAATTTGTTCATAAGAAGATTCCTTACCAATAAGACATTTCTACAAAACTTAGCACACTTACTTTTTAACAAGTAGAAGGAAGGTAAACCACTTAAGGAGTTTTATAGATTTAGTGTAACAACAACGAAAAACAAAAGGGTTAATAGATGAGAGGGATATTCAAGGATTCGTTGTAGGTGTAGATCATGAGCAATCCAAGTATGTCTTAATGGATGTCAAGCTAAACAAACATTTTACCCTTTACAAGAAGCCTTACAAGTATGAAAAGATCAAAGAACTAAATGAGGCCAATACAATGGCATCTAAACCCTTTGTTAGCTCCACCTAGCATAGGTTTGATAGGTTGCGCCGAGGACATCCCCTTTGCGTGATCACTAGAGACGAGATCCTAGCTTTGAAGTACACATGGGGTGCACATTTATTTTGCCTCACCGGCTCCCTCTCATGCCAACCATTTGCCATGCATAATAGACAACATCAATAGGCAAGTAAATAGAACACCTTTTAACAATTTTGAGACATATACCCTTCTTAATGCTTCACCTACTTACATCCCTAGTCAGAAGTAAAACTATGGAATTCTAGAACCCTATTCACCTGTGAGGCCAAATAAATATAAGAGGCATTTTACCATAGATTCTAGTTCTACAATCCACCCAATCATAAAATTAAAGGTTGTGTTTATCTAAAGATGCAATTGAGTCAATAGTGCTCAAGTGACAATTAAAACATGTATAATAGTCCTCTCACTATAGTGATAACTAAGAAGTTTCCATTTCCCGTTAATGAAGAGAAGAGAGAGCTTATGGAAAGCAATTAGTTAGAAAGGTGATAATAGTAGGCACTAATGAGGATTAGACAGAGTCTAATTCCAAGAGAAAAGCAAACTTGAGGTATGTGATGTCTATTAATACTCAACTTAAGAAACCCATCTATTATAGTGTTGGCAAGTAGGTTTTGATGAAAGAGATGAAACTTATGTTCTTGATGTAGACCATAATAATCCTTTAGTAGTCGTGAAAACTATTGCAAGATTTAAGGTAAAAATGATAATGGTAGATATTGAAAGTGTCATAAAGGTTTTGCATTAAGAAACGTTTAGAAAAAATGTATGACACTACATACTTGACCCATTCACATGATTCGAGTGCCAGACATCGCATCTATTGTCAACTCAACTCAGACTAAATCCATACATTCATCGAATTACAAGTAGCATATGTGGCAAGAATATAGAATTTCCTGTTATTTAATTACATTACATATATAATATGTCAAATGGACCTACTTATAATGCTCTGGGATCATACGAGGTCAAACATAGAGTTTGAATTCAAATACAAATTCGAATTGTTGAATTAGGCTGTTAAGTCTTGAGACAATAAAGCCATGTCTCAAGACATGTTGCCCTTATTTTCTTATTTTAGCTTCAAAGTATGATGTCTCAAGACCAAGCAACCTATGTGTCGAGGCATTCTTATTTTATTACTAATTAGTCCATTTCTTTTATTGTAATAAACCATTTTTCTCAATTTAGAATCTTGGTGAACACATTTCCATCATTTGAACCAAGCCATGTGCTCTAAACCGACTTGCTCTTGTCTTTTCTTCAATTTTCATCTCCTTCTTAAATATCACATTCAACAACTACTTACTTCATCTCCTACCCAGATAAGGAGAACTTTTTAAAGCCGATTTTTTTTGTTTTCTTATCTTTTTGTTATTCTTTCCATTTGAAAATTATTGACTAATTTTACACCTATATTTTGTTAATTTAAGGTCTTAAATTGAAAGTTTGATGCCCAAGTCACCATAGGATTGACCTAGAGCTACCCATCAATTTCGGTTTGTTTTTTAAACTTGGAAGCAATCTTGGATTTTGCTTGGGCCTTGTGGACATTGCCCTCTATAAAATGATTTATTATTCTCAACTAATTAGGTTGATTCTAACTTGTATAAAAAATTTAAAAGTTTGTTTTGTATCCCTTCCATACTTTTCCAACAAAAGCAAGCATATAGAGTAAATTTGCCTTTAATTTATCCAATCTGAATATTTTCTGAAGGCTGACTGTTATCAAATTTTCCAGTAAACCTGTGACTTAATTTGAGGTATGGTTAGTATGAATGCACATATATTATAAGTTCACAAGGTTTGATTAAATATTTGCATCTGACTTGTGACGAGCTTTTGATATCTGACTAAGATAGGTTCTCTAACTTAGTATTCTCCTTGAATATGCTTCACTATTAGCTAAAACTTGGTTAACATTTGAAGACTCTTTACCCCTAACTTTCGGGCAAATTCTAACCTTATTATTAGAGTTTTATACTCTACTGCATTACTAGAAGCACTAAAAGCGAACACCAATCCATATTGTTGCTCGCTTTTGTCTAGATTGACCAACAATATTTCTTCCCCTAACCCATTCTTACAAGATAACCCATCAATATTGTAACACCTCAAAATTTTTCATTTTGCTTTACGGTACAATTCTTAGAAGAATTTTGGCGTGAGGATTTTGATTAATTAGAAATTAGTGGAGTTGGCTTTTAGTGAAATTATTATTGGGATCTAGTGCCTTTAGTGTAATAATTTTGTCTATATGTACTTATATTTTTTGAACAAATTGGTTTAATAAAATATCCATCAATTTCATTAATATCTTCGTATATTGTCCTCAACGATTTTTTGCATGCAAAGCAAAATGAAAGTAAATTTTGACTTAGGGAGTATCTAAGGTTTAACTAATAATAAACAATATTATGTGGTCGAATTGTAATGTGGAAAGACAACTTATATTGGTAGATAATCTAACATGTCTTTAGTCCAATAGAATATGAGCAAACCGATTGAAAGACTGATAAGTCATCTATTAAGTCCAATTGGGGAGATATCTTGTCTTGGGTATTGAAACGGATGACCCCTAAAAGATAGAGACATAAATGCGACTGACAAAACTGACAGTACATCAGACAAGATCTAATTCTATTAGATCTTAGATCCACTTATGGATTTATTCACTTGTGGCGTTCATTGTGTGACATGCCTTAATACTGAGTGGATAGTGAACTATGTATGCGTGGCTCGTATAATTTGATGTAAACGAAAGTCTGGGCATAAATAGATAATGAACCAAAAGTTGGTAAGTTGGGTATACGACTTTTGTAGCATGTAGTATCATCCCACAATAGTGGAATTCATATCCCAATAAAAGGTAAATGATATCCTTTCATCACCATTGCATTATAGATGAAAAGTAAATGTGGCCACAAATCATTTTTCTTTGTGATAAATGATTTGATTACTATTTGATAGTAACTGACTTTTCTTGAAGAAAGATGTAATGGTTACCAATAGATAAAATAGGATCAAATTGGGAATACAGATTTATCCCAAAGATATTAAGGATATCCTATGAGGGTAACATTGTAACACCTCTTGCCTGACTCGACCGTCGAATCCGGGTATGGAGTGTTATAGGTTGACCTGTTGGACTACTCCAACACTTCTCTGTAAAATACTCTGACAATTTGGCGAGTTCCATTTTTTTGGCGCAACATTTCACAAATTCTAACATGTTTTTATTTAGAAACACATTTTAAAATGGATACTCCGCATTGCACAAAGATTTGAAATATTCAAACATAGATTATGACGGCTACCTTAAGCACTTTCATAGATCGCGGGTGGGAATAGGCTAATCAAGGCTACAATTATCTTCAAATAAATGCAAAATATCAGTTTAAAAAAATGGTAGTTCGACAAGGGATGACATCTAACAAAAGTCCTAATAACCCTCAACGAATACATGTTATCCAAAAAATGAGAAGGCTCATAAATGGTCATAGGTCTGGTGAATTCCCTTCGATACTTCGCTTAATCTATGAACTTGGAAGAAAGGGAAGTAATGGGGGAAATTCATAAGAATTTAGTGAGTTCGTAAAAAGATTAAACTCAACGAATAATAGCAAACATTAAGGAATAAGAACTCATGTTGATAACGAACTTGCCATAATTGGCAAACACATCCCTCTAATCCAAAATACATCAAGTGAATCCAATCGTGACTCACTCCGCCCATTGGAGTATTTCGCTGGTCTACGCTCCCATGCATGACAATTGCGGGCACATCTGCTCTACGAACTTGCTACTTTTGTGGGCTGACCCCTTAATATATAATGGGTTTGATGTTTATAACTTTCATATAATGTGCATTACATCATGCTCCCTTTTCATTTTCTTTCGTACTCCCTTCCTTATGCTAGTTTTTAATCCCAGTTCCTGAAGAACCTATCATATCATGGATCTTCATAATTTCTCAACTGAACCATACACAAACATTCACTCCGTATCTTCCTCACCCCATCCTTGTTTGGATACAGAGGTGTTCCCCTACAAGACCGGGTTTTCACCAATCACGGTTTGCATCTATGTGCCATACTAGAGGTGAACAATTTGTCTTGGATCTTTAATATAAATTTACATATCATTCCACTATACCTCCTCACTCCAGTATGGATACCGAGCTTATGCACTAAGGAAGAGGTACTCATACTTTTTACATATAACAGTTCTTTAAGTTCTTTTATCGGGTTTGACCATGCATGCAATTGACTTTGGGAACATATTTCTCTAGACATGAACACCCATGACAAGGGAAAATGTCACTTACCTTGTTAAATGACAGAAATTGTTAGTCGAAATTGTTGCGGAAGCGACGATAATATTAATAACAATATTATCAGAAATATTTAGATAATTATTATGCCAACAATTATACTAAGAAAATTCCCAGTTAAATTGGAGGGGTCACAATGGTCCCGCTTAAAACCCAACAACTAGACAGAACTCACTTAGATATTTATAGCAATAATAACTAAATAAATATAACCAACATAAAGCTATTAAATAAAAGCAAACAAATAAGAAATAAAATACCAGAGTTTTAACGAGGTTCGGCCAATTTAGCTTACGTCCTCGGACACTACCAAATTAATATTTCCTCTAGAAATATTACAAAGGAGAAGATTTTGGGATGATACAACCAAAGGGGGAGGGGTTCTATATATAACAAACCAAACCCCCTCCATTTCTATCTTTTCCTAATGTGGGATATTGCCAATATTCAACAAATCTCCACCTTGGCGATATTCCACATCTTCGAACATCTTCTCATAACACAAACTTCAATAGTGTCTTCAAATTTTGCAACCAATCGCCTTCTTCCCTTTTGGTAGTTGTGCCAGCTTCCACATCTTGTTTTTCTCTAGAGATTGCATCTCCTCTTCCATTGCACCTAACCATCTATAATTCTCTAAACTCTGAATGGCTTCGGTGTAAGTGGATGGAATATTATCAACAACTGGAAGTGCATAAGCTACCATGTCAGTGAAACGAGCAGGTTTCTGAATTTCTCGTCTCTGCCTTCTGACTGCAATTGGCTCTGATTGCTGTTGAGGTTCTTGGGTAGAAACCTCTTCCTCATCTGACTCTGCATCTGCCAATGAAGAATCACTAGTGGTACCTTTTGCTGGAATTACCACACTCTGCTCAAACTCCACCTGCTGCGGAGTACACTCCACCTGCTGTGAAGTACTACTCACTCCTTCTGGATTTACCTTATTCAACATGGCAGATTCATGAAAGGTAACATCCCTACTGATTATCGTCTTCTTTGCCTCTAGACACCACAAACGATATCCCTTAACACCAGCATTGAAGCCCATGAATAGAGCCTTCTTTGCTCTTGGATCTAACTTTGATTCTTTCACATGATAATATGCAATAGAACCAAAAATGCGCAAGGTGTCATAATCAGTAGCAGGTTTTCCATACCATTTCTCCAAAGGAGTCTTGCCATTTATAGCAGATGATGGCAAATGATTGATGAGATGTTGAGCGTACGTCACAGCCTCAGTCCAAAACTTTCTATCTAATCCAGCATTAGATAACATACATCGAACTTTCTCCACAAGCGTTCGATTCATACGCTCTGCCACCCCATTCTGTTGCGGTGTTCCACCTACGGTGAAGTGCCTTACTATGCCACAATCTTGGCATATCTTCAGGAAAGGATCGCTTTTATATTCTCCACCGTTGTCTGATCGGAGAACCTTAATCTTCCTTCCTGTCTGATTTTCAACTTTAGTTTTCCACTTAAGGAAAACTTCAAGCACCTCATCTTTGTTCTTCATAGGGAACACCCAAACTCGTCTGGAAAAATCATCAATAAAGGTGACAAAATAACGTCTTCCTCCAAGTGATGGAGTCTTGGACGGTCCCCATACATCAGAATGCACATAATCCAGAATACCTTTAGTATTGTGAATCCCAGTGCCAAATTTCACCCTTCGTTGTTTTCCCAGAACACAATGCTCGCAAAATTCAAGTTTGCAAGTCTTTGTACCTTTCAATAATCCTTGCTTGGCTAGAGTTTGCAAGGATTTTTCACCAGCATGGCCCAAACGCATATGCCACAGCTGTGTTGCCTCAGCGTCCTTCTTGGTACTCGTAATTGCTGCTGCTGTTGTCCCGACCACTGTACTACCTTGGTAGTAATACAGATTGTTCTTTCTTATGCCTTTCAACATCACCAATGCTCCTGAAGTTGCTTTAAGAACTCCATCTCGTATTGTCACAACTAGGCCTTTAGATTCTAACGACCCCAAAGAGATGAGATTCTTCTTCAACTTTGGGACATATCGTACATCCCGCAAAATTCTAGTAGATCCATCATGACTCCTCAGTTTAATTGAACCTATCCCGGCTATTTTACATGTGTTATCATTACCCATGTAAACAACCCCTTCATCTAGTTTTTGAAATTCAAAGAACCATTCCCGAATGGGACACATATGATAGGAACAACCAGAATCCATGATCCACTCATCTGCATATAATGTTGAAGATGTCATACTAAGAGAAAAGTCTGACTCTGCTTCACTATTGCATTCTGCAACATTTGCATCTTGCGGAGTCTTCCCTTTTTTCTTCAATTTTGGACAATCTTTCTTCCAATGTCCTTTTTCTTTGCAAAAAGAACATTCATCTTTGGCAACAGCTCGACCTTTGGACTTTCTTCTCTTCCCCTTAGACTGACTTTGCTGACGACCTCTTGTTACCAATGCTTCCACTGCTGCTTCACCTGAACCTTTCAACTTATCCTTTCGGCGTAGTTCATAGCTATACAATGCAGCAGTTACTTCATTGAAAGTTACTTCCGATTTTCCATGAAGTAGAGTAGTTTCAAGGTACTCAAACTCCTCAGGAAGCGATCCCAACAACATTAACGCCAAGTCTTCGTCTTCAAAAGTCACATCCAAATTCAACAAATCAGCCACCAGCTGATTAAAATTGGTAATGTGCTCGTTCATCGTGGTACCAGGAACATAACTGAAACGAAACAGTCTTTTCTTCATATGTAACTTATTTTGACTGTTCTTCTTCAGAAATTTCTCCTCCAATGCTTTCCACAATTTACTTGCAGAAGTCTCTTTACTGAATGTATACTTCTGCTCTCTGGAAAGACATGATCGAATTGTACCACATGCCAATCGGTTGATGGTCTTCCATTCTTTATCATCAACCCCTTCTGGTTTTTCTTCCTCAATGGCAATATCTAGACCCTGTTGAAAGAGGGCATCTAGAAGCTCACTTTGCCACATGCCGAAATGACCTGTTCCATCAAAAATTTCCACTACAAATCTCGTATTTGCAGTTCCAATCCTCGGCAAAATGTACGAAGTGGAAGTTGTTGATATGGATGGTTTTTCTTCTGTCATTTTTGCCATAGCTTCTACTTAATAGCCACCAAATGCAGAATACCCACAAGCTTTAGGAAATGTTTCTGATGTGTAAGATCAGACTAAGCTGCAAACACAGAGCATACTACAAAACCTTGGCTCGGATACCAATTGTTGCGGAAGCGACGATAATATTAATAACAATATTATCAGAAATATTTAGATAATTATTATGCCAACAATTATACTAAGAAAATTCCCAGTTAAATTGGAGGGGTCACAATGGTCCCGCTTAAAACCCAACAACTAGACAGAACTCACTTAGATATTTATAGCAATAATAACTAAATAAATATAACCAACATAAAGCTATTAAATAAAAGCAAACAAATAAGAAATAAAATACCAGAGTTTTAACGAGGTTCGGCCAATTTAGCTTACGTCCTCGGACACTACCAAATTAATATTTCCTCTAGAAATATTACAAAGGAGAAGATTTTGGGATGATACAACCAAAGGGGGAGGGGTTCTATATATAACAAACCAAACCCCCTCCATTTCTATCTTTTCCTAATGTGGGATATTGCCAATATTCAACAGAAATAACACAAACTATAATACTAGATATAAAGGAACTTACCAAAATATCTTACTTTAGAGCTTTATCTACTCTATTGGTTCCTTGCCTTTGGTACTGGGGCCTTCTTCTGTATCTTTAGCTAAACAATGAAACAATTCCTTTAATCATTGAAAACTACCAAAAAGCTATGACATAGCAATAATTTATAGACATGTAAATAATTTTGGGTAAAAGTTTCTTTCATACCCAATATTCCAAATATACTACCACCTTTCCTATGTTAAGATTTATCTATATATCTAGTAAAACTTAAAGAAAGGTTTAAGAAGTTACTAGTAAACAACTATCATAAAAACTCTATTAAGCTTTAACAATTAACACCTTCATTAGAAATGAAAAACTCTCTTGGTTTCTTCGATGATAACAAGGTCCAATGGAGAAGATGATTCAAAAATCTTGTCTCCACGACTACTCTATCCTATTTATAGATAACTTACGGAAAAATCCTAATCAAGATTATCTCCAGTCATTTCTAGCTTTCACACACTTTTACTAATTAATCACATTCTATGAGGCCCTCCAAGTGTCCTAACTACTGACACGTTGCCTCCCATAATACGTTAAATAACTTAAATGTGTTCCACAAGCTAATTTACTTACTCTAGTCACTATGTAAAAACACGGGTGGCGATCTCATTAGCAAAAATGCCCGCCTAATAAGGTCCTGGCCCTAATCTCTACCTTGCCATTGTGGTGAGATATATTAGTAAGTAATGTGTTTTTGATGTATTTAGTGTTTTTCATGCATTTAATTTCAATAAAATATTCCATGTGGAATATGCAGGAAAAACAGGTTTGGGAAGTAGATTTTAATACATGGGACTTGAGATTAAATGCATTGAGCCTAAAGTTGATCCAAGATGACGAGTGATAGTCTAATGCTTTAAGATTCAAAATTTGTAATTTGGACACATTCATAACTTGCAGCAAAACACTTTTTAGTGTTTCGATCGTTTCTCAAGCTCCAAGACTCCATTTTAGGTGTACTTTATATCATTGGAAAGAGAATTTGAAGGTTTATTCAAATATTGAAACACCAATACTGAAACACATTAGGAAGAAATCTAATATTAAAGAGAAAGTTACAAGTTTCACATTGATTGACAATTTTGACACATTTTTGTGTTTGGATCATATCTCCTAACATATTTGGAGTTAGAAGCTGGAATTTCTACAGTGAATGTACAAGATGCAGGCCATCAATAAAATTTCTTGGACATTTCCTATTGGGAGATGTTAACTTGGAAAAAAGAAGTTTTCAATCAACATGTGAAAAATGATTCCAAAAGATGACAAAGAAGTAGGCCTAGCAATTTATTACTAGCAAGTCCTTTGCATTGTCATTTTCCTCTTTACAAACCTTTATAAATAGCCTTTGTTTTAGAACAGGAGGCATCTTGAAGTTGAGATCAAGATCATTTTCTTATTAGTATTTTTTTTTGTTTCTTTATCCTTGTAAAATCTCAAGTTTATTATATCTAATATGTTTTTTTCATATAAGTTTGAGTTGTTTAATTTTGTTATGCTATTCTAAGTTTCTAATGCTGAGGTGAAATGGTGAAACTCTTGGAAAATATTAAGGTTAATTGTATACTTATCATTTAAGCTAAAATTAGTTATCAATCACTTGTCATAATCATACTTGTAAAGTAATATATTTTATTTGTTATAGACAACAGATGGTACAATGAATGCTTGGATAAATTAATCTTGATTTGTTGTAGGCATATAAAAATTGGCATAATAAATATTTGAAATATTTTTTTATAAGTTTTGAAGTTATCAAGTGATTATAATACCATATGTTATATTTTTGGACTAAACTTAAACAATTGAACTTTCATATTGCTCCATCCTTTGCTTATGGATTCATATGTTAAACTCTTGGACTTACTGGACACTCTTTTGATGGACATGTCTTTTCTCATGGATTCAAATGCTTAGTTATTGAACATACGTACATTGCTAGATTATGCGATTGGGACCTCCATTTTGTGTGTATTCTAATTGAGTAATAACATTGAGTACTAAAATTTAATCTTAATATGACACCAAGAGTTGACCCTCTAACCCCTCAACATATTTTCTTCCAAGTATTTGTTTTTATTATTTTTAGTTAATTTCTTTTGTTGATTTTTATTTTTATTTCTAGTGTTTCTTGCTCATACTTTTATTTTTGACACTCAATCCAAAATTAAGTGTTAAATATTTGTTCTAGCATAATACTTGTAATCTTGTGAGTTCTAATCAACTTCCCTGCGAACCGACCTCGGACCCCCGAGATTTGATTACTTGAATATAACCTGCACTTGGGTTGTAGACTTAGAAAGTCCCTATCATCAACTTGGTCTCCTCACTAGCTCGAAATAACCAAAAACGGATTGCATATAGAACCCATAAATAAGAAATGAATGAAAACGATGAAATAAGATAAATAGATCGCATATATCATTAATCATAGTGAATACGTTTTCTCGTTAAGTATAAAAGATGAATTGAGCATTAATGTAAGTTCTTCGAATTATTATTTAATTAATTATAATTAAATAATTGAAGTTTGAAGATTGAATTAAATTAATTAGTCTTTATAAATTTGTTTAGTACATAAATTAAATATATTTTCCTCATAGATTCTATTACGGTAAAGTTGCTATGACTTTAATGGAATTAGAATTGAGTTAAGAAAATTATTTAATTAATAAATTAATTTAGTTAATTATTTAATCAATTAATTTAGTTAATTATTTAATCAATTAATTTAATTGATTAAATAAACAATATTTTGGGTAATAGAGAATAAATATTGGGATGGATAAAATTATAAGTGTTGAATAAAAGTCCAAAAAACACATATAATTGGACCCAATACATAGGGGCGACAACCTTAGTGTATTATACAAGGTTGTCGCTGCCCTTAGCTCTTCTACTTAGAGTAGAAGTTGTATTTTCTATTAAAATATTATTATTTAATTAGATCTTATTCGAACAGAAATCTTGTACCGTTTCTCTATAAATAGGAACTAAGTGTTAAGCAATTTACACCAATTCTCATACATCGTTATTCTGTTAGGAAATGGTGATAATTTATTTTAAAGAATAAATTTTTTTCTAGAAAAGAAAATGCATAGTTTTCGGTTATAAAGAGAAATTACTTCCCCACTAAAAGTAAATAAAAATTTTTCATTCTGTGACATGGTTTGTGTTGTTTGAGCCCACACTCAAGGTAATTTGTGGTTGAAGGATAGAATAAAAGGTCGTTTAGTAGCCAAAACTGATTTTAGTCTGCCTTGTACAAACACAAATATATTTCAATTAAAGTTTATTGCTATAAATAACATAACAGACTTAGTTTAAGAAAAATTTTAAATGTTTGTTGTACCTAAAATAACTATTTTCTTAATTGATTTTTCCAACAGTTATAAGTTAAACAATAATCCTTTTTAAGAGTTTTGGACCCATTTGAATGAGATTTTGATGTGAGAGGCAAAATGGTATTTTTTTTTCCTATAAAGGTATTTTTGACATTTCACATATGCATATGTTAGAATATTAGAATTTATGTGTGGTGATGGGGTGATTTCTGAACCATAAATTTCATGTTGATAACATAAATTAATTTTGGGCTACACAAATTATTGAAATATTTGACCATTTGACCTTATATTTTAAAATATCAAAATGACATAAAAGGGGAAAACCCAATTCTTTTTCTTTAAGCTTGGTTGACCACCACTTTTGCAAGAGAGAAAACTCTCTTTTCATTTCTTTTTCCATTTTTTTCATTTCCCACTCAAAATTTCACTATATTTCTTTAGTTTTTTTCTTGAAACCCACACTAAAGAACTTTCATTGGATCCATTCCCTCTTCTTTTTCCCATCACTCATCACTTAGAGTTTACTTTGTTAGTGTGAGAAAGCTTAGCTAGAGTGAAAAAGTGTTGTGAAAGGTTTTATTTCTCACTTTTCATGCCTTCATTATGGTTGAGCCATCAATATGGCTATTTAGGATTTGCATTTATGATGTATTTCTTATGTGTTATTGTTTGGTAAAGAGAAAAAAGTGGAGAAAGGAGCTCCTAACAAAGGCAAGGAGAAAATAGTAGATTGAAAGGAAAAGGAAGAAGCTTTCCTTTATTTTTATTGTTTTGAGGGTAAGCTTTTATGAAATTCATCATAATTACTTTTTTAATGTTAAATACGTGTCATTTAATTTTAGTTTTAAAATTTCAAGTCATGTACTTAACGTCCATGTCATCATCTTGTTATTGATTTAACGAAAATGACCCAATTTTTTTTCAATAACTCAAGTGACCACTTTGTAACTTTTTAAAGTCGAGTGGCCCAACTAAAAACTTACTAATAGTCATTCAGTATCTTGGTAGTTTACCCATTATTTAATTTATTCAACGAATAAAATAATAATATAAAAAATAAATTAATCTTAAGTCATCTCTTGCATTCTTGAGATAATGCACTTAATGCAAATAGTAATTCATGCAATTTGTTTCTCATTCATTCATTTGTCTATTCATTCAAACTTTTTATTATAGAACTCATTTAGAGTTATAGTGAGCCAATTGAGGGATTAATTGGACATATATAATTAGGTGTAATTAATTTTTTATTCTTCATGTATTAATTACAAATGTATTCAATTATGGAGTCAATCTATTAAAACTACCATGACTGAACAGCTACTTAAGTCAAGTTTTTGGCCAATATAACCTTTTCATATGCGTGTTACCATCATAGGATATTCATGATCCCTTTAGGTTAAATAACCCAATTCAATCAATTTTATCTTGTTATTATCATTATATCTTCTACAATGAAAATGACCATTACCTATACAATAATTACTTAACTCATTTCTCTAGACAATGACCTATAGCCACATTCCATTTTCATAATTTGTATAATGCTAATAACAATATATGATTTACTTTTTTTATCGAACAATGATTCCACTATTGTGAGTGAAGATATGTCATGTGTAACGCCCCTAAAACTAATAAGTGGTGCTATACTGAGAATATGCATAATTGATTTATTGGGTAAATGAAATGTGATATATCAGTGATAGTAGATAAGAGTATTGGATATAGGAGAAAATTTAAATAAGTGATATATTGCGAAATATTAACATAGGTATAGACTAAATTTAAAGTTATGAAAAGTGAAGGGGTCAACTTATAAAATTCAAAAGATGTTGGATTAAATTGCATTAGAGAGAAAAAAGGAAGGGTTAAAGCTATAATTTTACCAAAAGTGAGAAATGAAAGGGCAAAATGATCATTATTCAAGTGATTATGTTTTATAAAATTACCAAAATACCCTTAGACATGTGCATTGAATTTGAGCCATTGGATTTACTTGATGAAGTGGGAATTAATTTGGACCATTGAATTAAATTTAAATATGTATTTATTATATTTATTTTTTGGTGAATTACAATAACAGGGCAAAGCCCGAATAACTAACGCGACTAACGCGACTCGAACCAAGGCCAAAACTGGGGCAGTGAACACCTTTGACCATTAGACTATCACATGGGGTTCATTTATTATATTTATTAAACTATGGAATTCTGACATTGTATTTGCCATTGGATCTTGATGAAATGGTGACCCTTGGAAGGAAATTATTATATTGGGATATTATTATTCGATAATTAATAAAGGAAAAATGAAGAATTTTCTTCATTATTTTCCTTACTTAAAACGTCCATGCATGGAGAAAGAAAGAAAGTTTCATTTTCTTATAGTTTAGTCTTTCTCCTGTCCAATTTCATATTCTCCACCCAAAACCTTTGATTTTTTAAGCAAATTTCAAAGCGAAATCAATTCTCTAACAACATCATGAGCATAGTTTTCATAATGGAATTCATGAGTTCATGGGTGGAAGTGAAAGAAAGTTAAGAAAGTGTGAGAAATCAATATGACAAGGTAAGAATTCAAGTGTTTTTTTTATGGATTTTGTGTTTGGTTGAAATAGAAATATAAGAAAGTGATTTTCTAATATAGATTTTGATTATGTTCGTGTTGCATTCATGAAGAGAAAAATGAAAAAAAAAGGGTGATGAAAGTGTTGAAGACAAATGGAAGAAAGTGACAAAGGTGTGAAAGGAAGAAAAGTGAAGTAAAGTAAGTGAAATTTAGCCAAAAATAGGTAAGTACTCATATGAACTCTATTTATTTTTCAATGGATTAAATTGAAATATCTGGTAAAATAAGTGTAGTGAATGTGAATTTAATTAAAATAATATTAGTGTAAAAGAATTAATGAGAAATGATACTTAGAACGTCTAAGAATTAAAGTGAGTAAATAAAATATTATGTGACATGAGCAATGAAAGTGTAAATAAGTTTAATATGTACATAGTACGCTAGAAAGTGGGACTAAATTAAATAATAAACAAAAGTGTAATGAAATTTGTTAACAAGTGATCTTGAGATAGAATGTATTATGTGATAAGTGATTTAATTAATAGGTAATTAGATTAGTGAAATGAGAAAATAGTAAGTGATATTAAGGTGTGAAATAAATGTTTATCAATACATAAGTGAAATTAATAAATAAATTATGAAGTGTATAAGTTGTGAAATGGATCATTAAGTGAATAAAACATTGAAAGTGATAATTGGTATGTGAAGTTAGTGGAAGAATATTAAATGAGTAAACTAAGAGATAAATGAAGTGGATTAGTTGTGTGAAAGTGTGTGATATAGCCATGAGTGTCATATGTAAGTGTATACAAGAATGTGAAATATTAGGCTATCAAGATCTAAAAAAATAAAATCTACTTAAAGATATAATATTAATTGAAAGCAACAAGTAGGGTTGTATCCACAAAGATAGATAATAATTTTATTCCTTAACTGAAAATAAATAGAGTAAAGATGAGGGGTTTTTTTTATAAAAATAAAAACTAAATTCAAATTTGAAACTAAATCTAAGAAAGTGATAATTAAAAGTTTTGAGGAAATCAATAGTGAAAAGCTCTAGCCAAAGGTAAAACCTCCGTTTGATTCATAAATCTAATCATTAATGCAAGGATGTCTTCAATGCCTTTAGTAAATTAGTTCTAGTTGCTAACTCAACGTCGGACAACCAATCTTTCCTTACTTGTTTGGTAACCAAGAGGTAGCTCGTTGAAATTACTTAACTAATAGATAACCCTATAACCTAGTACCCAAGATTTAACTTACCGGTAGCATTGGGAACAAGAGAGATCTAATTCTAAAAAAAAACTCACCTGTGCGGGGTTTATTTAAGCTAGACAACACATCCATGCCACGTAATTGTAAACTATGACATAAACAATTTATGCAATTTGTTACTAGAATTTGAATGAAGTAAACAATTACTGATTTAATTGTTCTAATTGACAAGGCACTAGTTCTAAGCTATCAAATATCGACCGAGTATTTAACAAACCTAAACAATTGTAATTTAAGAAAAATATGTGCGAAGATTAAAGAACAAAGAAGAATTAAAGCACAAATTAAGTCTCACAAATTTATCGAATCAAACTTTGATTAACCTTTGATTAGAAAAATGAGTTTAGAATCTTATAAAAAAATAAAATGCAAAAAAAATAGCGGCTATGTACTAGGTCTCGGTATGGCTTAACCTAATAATGTGTATTTATAGGGAAAAAAATATATTGGGGAAAACACAAAAGTACCCTTAATTAAATAAAACATTATTTTTCTAAGGTTTTTCAACAATTTTTGCTTCAAACTTTCAGGTTTTTGGGTGCCTTCTTGATGCTTTTTGGGTTTGAGTAATGCAATAACTTCAGTTAGATCTTTCAATTCCCTTCGAATAGGTATATTATGAGAATAAAGTGGAGTTCTTTAGCTAAAGTTATGGCTGAAATATTGACGTTTCGTTGTGTTGAAAGTCCAATACGCAAAAACTTGTCAAAAATGAACTTTAAGCTCATTTTTCTCTAATTATTTTCTAAATCAATAATAACTAAAATATAAGTATAAATAATATAATTAAGAACATAAATAACATAATTCAAGAGGAGAAATAACAAATAAATATAGAAATGATTCACATATCATGAAACATAATTGTGATGAGAAATAAAAAGAAATAATCACAAGAGAATAAAATAGTGTAAAGCCTTGGGAAACAAGGTAGAACTAGTGGGATATAATTGGCATGCCATAGGAATACCTTTAGCGCACTAGTGCGAATGACATTTTGATGCTTAGCGTGAAAGGCACTTTAGTGCTTAAAGTGAACAACACTTCGATGTTAAAGTGTAATCTACACTTCGATGCTTTAGTGATTCCACGTATCCTTCACGATTCTTTATCATTTACTAAGGGCTAAGTGAAGCAAGTGGTAAGTGAAATAAGTTCTAAGTTAAATAAATGGTAAGTGATGTAAGTGGTAAGTGAAAATTTTATGTTTAAGATATGCTACTTTAATTAAACATTTGATACATCTATAATAAAATGATTAGGATAAGATATAGAATGGATAAGTGTGCATATAATGAAATATTATATTTAAATTAAACTAATAATAAATATGTTATAATCAATGTCAATAATGACAGTAGGAATGGTCGCAAAGCAAGAAAAAAGAAAAATAAAGACACATAGATTTTACTTGGAAAACCCTTATTGAGAAAAAAACTACGGCCAGAGGAGGAGAAATTCACTATGTTGAAAAACACAGATACAAGAGGAGTTCGACGACATCTATTAAAGGGTTAAACCATCCTATTATAATCAATGTCTAATACAAAAGGAGTTCAACCTTCGGTCCTTCGCCCTCACAGATCACCTTATTTTGCCTCTCTATTTTATTTCTTTAACAAGTGACGGGATTTGGGTCACAAAACTCTAGCAAAATATTTAGACAAGTATTAGAATTCATGTGAGTACTTATAGAAGCTTAACGTGTAAATTGCAGAAAGTGATCAAGTGGAAAGAGTTCGACTGTGGCTTAGAAAATCACACTCATTGAAAAAGAAAGGTTTGTCAAGTATGAATTTTAAATCATGGAATTAGTGTGGCATGTATATAGGTATCCATTGAGTATGAAATTGATAGATAATTAGTGCATTGGTACAAGGATTAAGCTATGCTATAGTGGAAAATATTTTGAAGATCTTGTTGTTATTAGTCAGCGTTTGAACATGGATGAATATGTGGTGTTCTAGATGATACTTTAAGTATTTCAAGGTATATGAATGATTAAAAATGATTGGGATTGATTGGAGTATGAACTGGTATGTTTTGAAGTGTCTTTAAGCTTGATTTTGGCTCCCTTACATCAAAGTCTCGATGCTTGGGGTCTAACTATTGATACTTAAAACCTCAAACCTAAAAATTACAATAACAAGCCCAAGTCTCAATACTTAGGGTTGCACCCTTTCTTTAAGATAATGCTATTTTTAGGCCCTAAAATGTCTCTAAATGACTTTAAAATACTCCCACTTCACAGTAGGACCATCGAGAATGGTTTTAAGTGTCATATAAGACTCGAGTAATGCTTAAAACATATGTAAAAGTTGAGAAGTGTTATAGGAAATCAAATGTGACATCTCCTACTCGAGTTAGAAATTAAACTCGGGTAAAGAGTGTTACACCATGCATAAGTCATGTACCCACCATGACAACTTTCAGCCCACTATCTTCAGAGTAAAAGTTCTCAATATATCAAGGTACATAAGTTATTTTGAGGGAGTTCAATATTATAACACTTCTAACTGCAATAGATAATATTTGTTTTTAGATAAATATCAGTTAGTACAAATTTAAATAAAGAATAGTTGTACAAATTTAAATAAAGAATCATGTTTTTTTTTTGTAAACCGATATGATAAACATTGCTTTATTTTATGTCATAGTTTTAGAAAATAAATAATAATCGATACAAATTTAAATTTGAAATTTTATTATTCATAATATTTTTGTTAATCATTGCGTGCTCCTTTGTTCTAATAAAATACAAAATATTTTTCCATCCATTCAATATAGATAATATTTTTTTTATACCAGTCTCTTTATTTTATGTCATAGTTTATCTATCATAAATAGGTTATAATAAAACAATATTTTAAAAACAATAGTTCTAATTTTATCAAAGTAAAGATGCACTTATCCCAATCCTTTAGCGATCATCATGTTCTTATCATTGATTCATAATGAAAAACTTTTATCATGCAAACTTTCTGTTAATTAAAGCCTTTATAGAGAAACTCAAACATGATTAGTGGTTCTAGAATCACTGATCAAAATGTCTTTGATTCTCCCACTAAGCAAGTTACTATGTGAAGGAGTTCATCACCTTTATTAGTCTTGATGATTAGACACTCCTTACCATTTGCCTTGAGATGCCCTTCTAACTAAAATAGATGCACTTCGTTTCTTAATCTTCACACTATCCGTTTATGGAAGAATAAAAGATATAGAATCCCATTTCTTTTGTATTACATTGCTTATTCTTTCCTACTTTTTACGAATATGAAGAAACAACTAAGTTAACTTCTCCATTTAGACTAAACAGTAAACCCATCTTTCAAGTTTAACTTATAAGGCTTGGAAATCTTTCATGAATTGAAAGAGATTCAATTGTTTTAACCTAAAGTTCATCTTTGAGCCCACAAATTTCTTAGATAAAGTATTGAAGATCATAACAATTTAGGTTTAACAATCCAATTTTGCCTTCATATTCAACAATTTTAGTTAAGAACTCCATAAGCGTTTGCATATGATCTTTCACTAAATTCCTTACATATTATGCTTAGAAATCATGTAAAATTCTAATACTAGATATGTTGAGCTAGCATAGTTTAGCCTTGAATAAGTCCTCTTAAAATTTTATGATTTCCTTAAGCAAATCCTATTTCTCTTTTAAGTTACTTCTGTAAAGTAAACTTAATTCTTGCAAGCACATTGTACCAAGAAATATCGATTAAATCAATCCTATTGAGTACGGACATTAAGAGAGATAAGAGGTGGACATTATGTAGAAAAGATAATGGAGAATAATTTCATATATTTTTACAAGCAATTACAACCTACATATTTATACTAATTATTATACAATAAGATCCTATTTTATAGCCTAAACATAAGATAATTAATTACAAATAACTAAACAAATCATTTGCAAAATTTGTCAAAGCTGGCAATAGAATTTTCTCCCTTAGATTGCTCACGCCAACACTCCCCCCGAAGTTGGTGAATATATGACAATCATTCCCAACTTGTTAAGTGAGCTTTGAAAATCTTTTCCAGATACAACTTTTGTTAGAACATCTGCTAGTTATTTTTTTGATGTGACAAATAGAAGACTAATTGTACCTTTCTCAAGATGGTCTTTGATGAAGTGTCAATCAACTTCCACATGTTTGGTTCTGTCATGTTGAATAGGACTATTTGCAATTGCTATGTCTGTCTTATTATCATATAATACCTTCATAGGTTTTGATAGAAATATACCAAGATAATGTAAAACACATTTTATCCATATCAATTCACAGATACCTTGTGTCATTCCACAAAATTCTGTCTCTGCACTTGATCTTGCTACAACCTTTTGTTTCTTACTTAGCCATGTAACCAAGTTACTTCCAACAAACATAAAATACCTTGATGTAAGCTTTCAATCAGTTCGATTTCCAGCCCAATCTGCATCTGTATATCCCTTGATTTCTTTATATCTATTTTTAGCAAAAAATAATCCTATTCTTGGAGAAGATTTTAGGTATCACAGGATACGATAAACAACCACCATATGATCTTCACTTGGTGCATGCATGAGTTGGCTTACAATACTTACCGCATATGCAATGTCAGGACGCGTATACAATAAGTTTATTAGCCTCTCTACTAATCTTTGATACCTCTCCTTATTGGTTGGAGTCTAGTCTTATTGAATGGCTAACTTGTGATTCATCTCAATGGGAGTTTGAATATGTTTACAGTTAAACATCCTAGTTTTTGCTAGTAAATCTAGCACATAATTTCATTGGCAAAGAGAGATTCCCTTGCTCGATCTTGCAACTTCAATGCTTAAGAAATATTTCAAGTACCCAATATATTTAAGTTCAAACTCAATCGCAAGGCTTTCTTGGAGGGTAGTTATCTCATTTAAGTTATTTCCTGTAACAGCCATATTGTTAGCATACACAATAAGAGCGATCACCTTTTTAAACTCTTGTTTTACGAAGAGAGTACTACTAGCATCACTTTTTTTGTACCCAATCTTCTTCATGAAAGTTGAGAGCCTTCCAAACCATGCTCGGGAGGATTGCTTCAATTCTTATTAGGCCCTTTTTAGCTTGCATACTTTTCCATCACAGTTTATGCCTAGAGGAGGATCCATGTATACTTCATCTTTCAAAGTTCCATTAAGAAATACATTTTTAACATCAAATTGTCGCAGCAGCCAATCATGATTTGCAACTATGGAAATGAGAACTTGTATGGTATTTATTTTTGCTATAGGAGAAAATGTATCCCCATAATCAATTCTGTATTTCTGTGTATACCCTTTAGCAACAAGTCTTGCCTTGTAACGACCTATAATTCCATTGGGGTTGGGTTTGACTGTAAAAATCCACCTACACCGTACTGTTTTCTTCTCTAAGAGCAACGATACAAGTTCCCATGTATGATTCTTCTTTAAGGCTTCCATTTCATCATTCATAGCTTTCTTCCATTTTGAATCCATTAATACTTCCTTCACATTACTTGGAATAAATACAGGAGATAATTGATTTACAATAAGTACATAAGACCTTAAAAAACGATGAGAGGGGGTGTAATTGTTAATGGGGTATTTAGTCCAAGCTTTAAAATTAGGATCATATTAAATTTTTAGAATTCCTCTATTTATCCTAATCGGATATCTTGGTTCAACTTTAAGACGAATTGAATCATGTATTAAAGGCGATGAAGGTAATGATGTTACCTGAGGAAATACATTCGAAATTTATATTGTTGCTGGTGTGACTTGAGAAATTGTACAATCTTGTTTCTCATGAGGGCTATCAACATTCTCAAAATGTACAAAATCAGGATGTGTATCGATATTTGAAAGTTCAGCAGCTGGTTGTATATTAATTTGTGTTTATTCTTGGAAAAATTCATAAGTGTTATCTTTACCTAAATTAAGTGTTGTCTCCCCCTAAAAAGAGCATTCATGAACACCGAAAAAAGGAATATCTTCATGGAATGTAACATCTTAGGTTACATACATTTTGCTTTCATTAGGAAGATATCACTGATATCTCTTCTTAAAATTTGCATACCCAGCAAATATGCAACGAACAACTCATGAATCTAGCTTGCTTGTAAATCGGTGTACATATGCAATACAACCAAACACACGTGGTTCAAGGTTTGGACCAATTGGTGCTGAGACAAGTTCGTGGAGTTTTTTATGTGGAGTTTTGAAATTAATGACTTGCGGTGGTGTCTGATTAATAAGATACGTAGTGGAGTGAACAAATTTACCCCAATACTCTCGAGGCACTTTCATTCAAAATAAGGAATCTCGAATAACTTCAAGTATTTTGCTATTCTTTCATTTTGCCAAATCGTTTTGTTGCGATGTACCAACATATGAAGTTTGGTGTCAAATACCATTTTCTTGACATAAACTCTCCAAGTTAAAATTTATATACTTCCCACCATTATCATATTGAAAAACTTGAATTTGGCATTGATACTGAGAACAAATAGGTGTCATAAAAATAATGAGCACCAGATAAAGTAGGGACTTGAGCAGGTCCCTAAACATTAGAGTGGATAGTCATAAAAAGTGTAGTACTTTTATTATAACTAGGTAGATAGGAAATTCTATGGCTCTTGGCCATTTCACAAATGTCACAATTAAACTTAGAATTTGTATGTAAAAATAAACTTGGTTTCAATTTGCAAAGATAATTAAATGATAGATGACTAAGGCGACAATGCCATAACCATGCCATATCCATGTTTCCTTGACTCTCTCTAGTATTATTTGCTTGACCAGGTATCTAGTTGTTTGAAGTGGCCAAATCAAGTAGTACAAATTTCCACATCTAATACCATAGCCAAGAGTTCGTTGTGTTGCAATATCCTGAAAAACACATTTATCAGGCCAAAAAATTATAGTATAATTCAAAAATTTTGTGATTTTGCTACAAGATAAAATATTGAAAGAAAGAGAAGGAACACAATATCAAGATTAATAGAATTTGACACATGTATTGATCCTTCACCAGTAATAGGTGCAACTCCTCCATTAGCAGTGAGTATGTGAGGTTTAGTTGAAGAACAAATAGATGAAAAATAGGTAGAATTGTTTATCATGTGGTCAGTAGCACCTGTATCAATAATCCATATACCATTCATAGCAAGATAAGTGTTAGATAGACCTAGATTTTTAGCCTTGGCAACATGTGCTGTAATTGTATTTGGAGTAGATATAGACACTTCCTTATCTGTTGTAGTAGTAACAACAACTTGTCCAATTTTCTTTCGAGGTTTCTTTGTAAAATCCCACCATTCTGGATACCCAATGATTTCATAGCAACGTTGTTTGGAATGTCCCTCCTCACCACAATGAGTACAAATATAGTTATTTCCTTTAGTGTCAAATTTTTTCCCTTTAACTTGTTGGGAATTTGCAATGCGTGTACGAGCAATCAAGTGAACCATACCATTTGACTGAACCTTAGGTTCCTCTATAGTTTGCCTCTAGTTGAGATCCTTGCGAACATATGCATTCGAAGTTTGCCTCCAGAATAAGAAGTGGATCTTTTTTCAAATTTTCACTTCGAGCTTGATTGAATTCTAGGTCAAGGTCAACCAAAAAAAATGAACTCGAAGCCGAGTCATATACTTATGCAGTAATATGATTACAACACCATTATCTTCTTGTGTTTGAACACGAGCATCAATTTCCTGAAAAATGCCAATTAGTTTATTGAAATATAAGGAGAAATGTCTACTATTTTGATAAGTGGTAAACGATCTCTGATTTAGTTCAAAAAGTTATGTTTCATCTGAGTCATCATGAAACGTCTTTGCAACAACTTCCTATATTTCTTTGGTTGTTTGAAGGTGGATGAATCGTTGCATTAAAAGTAGACTCATAGAATCAATAAGCCAACTCTTAACATGGTTATTACCAATAAGTTAAGTTTCCAATTACTTGTCATCTGCTGGTGGTTTCAGTGTTGTACCTGTAAGGAATCCAGATTTTTTTCGAGCTCTAATATGCATCTTCATAAGTTGTGACCATAACAGATAATTTATATCGTCTAAGATGATTTTAGATGGAAAAGGGGTATTGTCTTGAACAATAATTCAAGAGTCATGAGGAATGATAGAAGAATAGGGGTCTTTTTCATTCATAGTTGCAAATTAAAAAAACTTTAATTTTTATGTTAGGTATTGCTCTGATACCATGTAGAAAAGGTAATAGAGAATAATTTTGTATATTTTTACAAGCAATTGTAGTCTACATATTTATACTAATTATTATACAACAAGATCCTATTTTATAGTCTAAACATAAGATAATTAATTACAAATAAGTAAACAAATCATTGATTCTATTTGTCAAAATTGACAGCGTATTTTTCTCCTTTAGATTGCTCACACCAACACATTATTCATCAAGCACAATTTCTAGTTTCCCTTAGCTAAAAACAATGTTTTAGGTTTCATTTTCTTTTAAAGTTGTTACTACTTTGTTTGTTTTTAGTTAACAAATTAATAATTGTAGTTGGTTCCATGTCAACTAGATCATCCAAGTAAAATAATTTAATATGCACAAACAAATATTCATTATCGTTTAGCAACTTTGAAAGTGCATTAACTGGTGCATGCTTCTTACATTCAAACCTTAAAAATGTAACTGTTGCAATGATAATTCTCAAATCTATTGAATTGGGGCAATCATAAATAAATATAGGAATATAAAAATTCATCCAATTAATATGGGAATCTAAAACCATAGAACCACACATATTAATAATTGTTTCATTCAATCTCCAATTTAACTTTGTAGAGTTTCATGGGATCTTACTAATTAAATTAGTCTTTAAGTGTATAACCATTAACTCCACAAACATCATTCTATGTTTTACTTAAGTCACTATGGGGCAATTTATCGTAGAAATATGCATGAATTGTTGTCCTCTTTGAGGAAATCACATCCAATAAACCCACATAGGTAAACACTTATAGCAGGATGTGGCCATGGTAAAACTAGCTCAAAGCTTTACCATGCTGTCACTTAGGAATCATCTCTAACGTTTCAAAAATTTTAATTTTGGATTTCACGTCGAGTCAAGATAAGTTCGATAATTTTTTTTATTATTTCAAAATTTTCAGATGAAAGAATAAAATTTAGATTTTTAGTATTTTTTATGGGTCATGAACTTATTTGAATTTTTAGTTTAATTTTGATACTAAAATGAATTTTGATTTCGTTTTATGGATTAAATTGGATTTTCAGTTTTAAATGGAGACTAATGTTATAATTGTGTTTTTTTCAAGTTAGTAAGAATAGCGTGTTATTGTTGTTAAGATAATTTGGTTTTATTTTGATAATTAGTAGTACAATAGAATTACCATAATTTTCTCCTTTATTTTCCCTACTGCCGCAAGCCCTAAAATTCTAATACTTTCACCGTTGAAACAGTTATTAGTCTTTGCTTTAAATCTTTTGCTTACTCTGATCACCTGCTCTCTTCTGCAACCACATTCACCTATTCAATATTCACTTGTTCTCAACCCTTTTGCTTCAACCATACCTTACTTACATAACCCCAGCCACAAGCCAACCTTGCATCGCTTCCTCAATCGTTGCTGCTATCTGCTTCAGTAGCCTACTTCTCCAATTGGCTACTGCCAATTGCTACATTGAATTGTTGCTACACTGCTACTACATTTGTTGGCAATTTGCTGCCCATTTCAACCAAGTCAACCTGCTACCTTATAGTTCGCTTTGCTGCTATTTTGATGCTCAAGTTGTCATTATTCCTTGCTGCTATTGAACCGGTTAAGGCCTTTGTCGCACCAATTCTTTAGTAAAGTTATTGCCTTTAAAAGCTGTTGTTGTTGCCATTCAAAATTATTGTTACATTTCTAACTCATTGTCTTGACAGGTGTTTTAGTTTGCCACTAAGAGGATAAGCTTGTGAAGGTGCATGCTTTACTTTTATGAAATCCATGCTATTATTAGTTTCATTTGTTCGGTTAAGTTGAGTTAGCAATACTAGAGAGTGGGGTGAATTGTCGAAAGCAAAGGTCGTTGAGGATTGTCTGAAATTTTGATTAATTTAAATGTATGGCTTTTTTTAAAATTTTATTTGGTGAAATTGATTTAAGTTGATTGTGATTGTGTCTATAAATTGTTTTTATCATTATAAAAATGCTCGGTAAAATGTGTCGAAATCTTTTGGATATAGTCGACATGTTGTAGAGTATAGGGATCCCCATATTGTTTATTGTATTATGTGAATCGCCTTGTGTGTCCTGGAGTATGGTTATTGTTACATTTTGCGCATTGGTGTTCGGTTGGTTATTGATTAAGGCGCGTATACCGCACGCTGAAATATTGCGATTGTTATAAGAAGTGTCTTGCACCTTCTTCATTGATTATTTGGTTCTCAGTTGAAAACTCGTGTTTGAATGTATTTCATATACTTGGGTTAATTTTAAAATATTTATTTGTATTAAAAAATGTGAATTATATTGACATATTGTGAAAAATCATTCAATCATTATCTTTATATTGCTATTGAAATATTTTAAGGATTCTCCTTATTTTATTTAAAATGACTTGCCAAATTGTTAATAATGTTGTTATGAAAAATATTTTATAAATTCATTTTTGCTAAGCTTGAATTGTTTAAATGTGATATAATTGTTAACAACCTATTTGTTTTTAATGTGTATAATTAAATGATTGATCGAACAGTCACTTTGACAATCACTATGATTGTAACACCCCAAACCCGGATTAGGGCCGAATCTGGTGATGTCACATTGTAACACCTCTTACCCGTATTCAACACTTGAATAGGGTACGAGGCATTACCAGAATAAATACACTTATAGACATATTAAACCGAGTTATAAAATTTCATCCAAATTAAAAACTTTCAAATTATTATCTTCGAGTCGCTAATTAGGGTATACGAGGCCCAATACATACCCATTACTATGCTCAATATATTCGTTAAATCAATCCAATATTGAAGAATCCACTTTATGTCAGAATAATATTAATAATAATCATAAATCTTTTCATGTTAATTTCATATATCACTTACCGAACTTCGAATGTTAATTTACAAATATGTAATTCACTAACACATTCTGGTATACACAATGTTTAATTGATGAAATCATTTAATTGAGCTAAATTTCATGTTCATTCCAAATTTTCTTCTAAATCCATAAATGCTTCCACTTACCATCTACCTAATCAATTTCTCGAACCAAGCTATCACACAACAATAATACATCACCTGTGCTTCATGAATTCAATATTCGATTCTTATCACCATCAAATTCATGTCATTCGAATACTTAAAGTTTATTCAAGCATATATTATTATGTTTCATATACCAAGCATATATCAAAATTACGAATACGCAGTCAATTAATTTGTCATTTATTTGACTAGCAAATTAACCTCAAAATTTATAACATTTCATTACTTAAGATATGCCATAAAACACCCATTTAACATAAACTAGCACCATGGCCGAATTTTCATTACCCTTTTTTCCGAATCACATAGCAAAATATTACAAATATGTATATATTTGAATACTATAATTATGCATCAACTTACCAACATGAGTTAATTCATGAGTCACTCATGACATCACTTCATGCCAAATATACCACAGACATATGCTATGAAACTTTATTTTCTCTCATGAGCTTACCATGACCAGTAATGCACCAATATAAACATCACTCCTATTTCAACGTTTATTGATTATAATCAGGCATATAACCAATTATACACAATTCATTCATATATTTTATTGTCCTCCTCCTCCTCTTCATCCCACATCCTTTATGTGTATAACATGCTCAAATAATATTATACATAATTTTACTATTCACTTATATTTAAATTCAATGTTGTCTATTTGAGTCAGAGTAACTAAATCATTTTTATCTAGAGCTACAGAGCTCCAAATTAAGATCCATTAATTTTTCCCAAAACTAGACTCACATATCTTCTTAGCATAAAATTTTCAGAATTTTTGACTTGACCAATTAGTACAGTTTATTCTTTAAAGTCACCCCTGTTTCACTGCTCAACATCTCTGACCTCTCTTTACTAAAAATGAATTATCTCATTGTACAGAATTTGGATGGTATTTCTATTTCTTTCTTTTGAAAATAGACTCATTAAAGATTCTAAGAATATAAATTATAACTCATAATTATTTTTGTACAATTTTTAATTATTTTTCAAATTCAAAACAGGGGATTCCAAAATCAATCCGACCCTGCCTCACTAAAATTCAAATATCTCAAAATATATAACTCTTTTTCTTGCTCTGTTTATTTTATATAAAATAGACTCATTAAGCTTTCATTTCATATCTTATTCACTCTCTAATTCAATTTTCACCATTTTTGGTGATTTTTCAAATTCACATAACTGTTGATGTCTAAATTGTTTTGTTGTAAAATGTATTCTTTCATAATTTCACTTTTTCAATATCTCAATTCCATTGAATTTTTCACATCTCATTCCAATAGTTCATTTCAATTCATATACAGTTCATTCAATTAATCACTATATTCAAAGCAATCTAATTTCTCATTTCTAATTTCAAGTCAATCTTCAATTCAATTCCACATATATATTCATCACTCAATTACACTTAGTCAATTTCCCGATGAACACTTCAGAATAATAACAGATACACAGTGGAATCAACACATAGCAATCACCTTATAATAAATGATACCTAGTTCACATAGTAGCCTGCACATAGTACTACACATGTGACCATTTTCATCCAATACACGTAGTAGCCTGCACATAGTACTACACACGTGATCGAAGCTATCCGGTACGCATAGTAGCCTACACATAGTATTATACACGTGACCATTTTCATCCGATACACGTACTAGCCTACACATAGTACTACACACGTGATCGAAGCTATTCGGTACGCATAGTAGCCTGCACATTGTACTACACATGCGACTTATCATTCCGGTACACGTAATAGCCTGCACATAGTACTACACATGTGACCTAGCAACTTCACTAGTATCTCTTTCATTCCTAAGGTTCAACCGGTAATTTTCACTTTTTCTCACTTTTTTTACCAATCAATGTCAATTTCTCATCTTTCTCGATTTATAATAACATATTTAGCTTATATAACATTCACATTATTCAATCCAGTCCAAAAATCACATTTTGACAAAATTACATTTTTGTCCCTAAAGTTTCACAAAATTATGATTTTACCTTGAGGCTCGAAAATTAAACTTTATTCCTTTTTCTTATGTTTTATAACATGCTGAACATTTTTACCTTATAGCAACATCAAATTCTTGCTCTAACATGCACTTATGAACAATAATAATTTTTACCGATTATGCCGTTTCACTTGTTTTCACTAAAAATCGCTTAGCAAAAATTGTTTAACATAATTTCAAGCTTCATATTCTACCATAAAACATCAAAATAAACACATTTCACCTATGGGTATTTTTTCAAATATAAACCCTAGGTTAAATTATTGCTAGAATAAGTTAAATTAAGCTATCAGGACTTAAAAAACGTAAAGAATATTAAAAACGGGGCTTGGAATCACTTACTATGGAGCTTGGAAGCTTGAAAACCCTAACCATGGCTTCCCCCTTGCTATTTTAGTTCATCATGGAGAAGATGGACAAATTTTTCGCAATTTTGGCCTTTTTAATTCTTTTAATTACTAAATGACCAAAATGCCCCCAACTTAAAAATATCCTATTTCACTTATCTCTTGTCCATTTTTGTCCAACAAGTTAACCAATGGCCCAATTACCATTTAAGGACCTCCAATTTAAAATTTCATAACAATTGGACACTTCTAACATGTAGAACTCAACTTTTACACTTTTTACAATTTAGTCCTTTTGGCTAAATTGAGTGCCCAAACGTCAAAATTTTTTGATGAAATTTTTACGAAATCATTTTGTGAAACTGCATACCATAAGAATATAATAAAAAAATAAATTTTTCCTCGTCAAATTCGTGGTCCCGAAACCACTGTTCCGACTAGGCCTAAAATCGGGTTGTTACAATGATGCTCTAGATCTAACAAGATTTTTGGGTTAAGTTTAGATTGTTACACCATCAATGGAGGTCATCGACTTTGTTTAAGAACTTTCTCGTGATATAATTGAGTGGCATTATCTTCCGTATGTATAGCATATTATCATATATTCATGACATGCTTATTTTAATTTCATCATCAATTCAGTTATTCAAACATATCAAATAATTAAAATTATTAAACAAATTAAAAAGGATTGGCCATGGTTCCATGTTCTATCCAAGCAAAGCAAAAATTGCAAATTAGGTTACAAAGTTTCACCAAAGCATATTTTAGGTTTTTAACATTCCTCATATGCGGACCATGCTATCACCAACCCCAATGAACCCTTCCATACCTTCATAAAAACCCATTTTCATCATAGATCAAATGTTTATGGAAAATGGTTAGACTCAAATGATAGAGTTGTCGACTTTTGAACTTCCTTAAACCTTACAATCAATGTTGGAACCTTAAGGTTTCACCAAAGCTTATGGTTCCCGAATTTAAATCCAAATTTAAAAAACTTTAATGATCCATATGAATAGTCCAATTCATAGAGTCGAAGATTGTTATTGAAAGAAGAGTTGAAAACACAAACAATAGCCTCAATCCTACAAATCAACTTCAGAGACCTAGGGAATTTGACTTTTGATATTTCCTAAAACCTAATCCTGTATTTCATATGAAAACTAAAAGTTTCGCATCAAACGAAATTCGAATACTCAATCAAATATGTACCTAATCAAAACGCACTTGTTCCCAAGAAAGGTATGTTGATTTGCAGTCTTCCTTCTTCGAGGTCTATGTTTTGATTTCTGCTACATAATTCTTAATTAAATTGTTTTTGGCTCACAAGATTTTCTAAGAAATATAAATAAAAAAATCACGTCTAGATGATAGTCACGATCTAATTACGTTAAAATTTTTAGGAACCACAACCTTGAGAAAATGTAATTTAATTAATTAATTAATTAATTATATCAATACCCATTTGCATTGATAAGTGCTCCAGTTTTTTTATATATTTTAGTGCTTATACTTAGCTTTTTATTTGATTCTTAAATGAAATATTGCATCTTAGCTTTTGCATGATTAATGTCTCATTTGCATATGTTTAAGTTTTTATTTAATTATATTTAATTTTTAACTGATTTTAGTGGTTGATAAATTTAGGTGTTTTGTGACTTGAATTTGATTCATGAGAGCTTAAAGTTTAAGTCTAAGGATCGTCGGAAAAGAAACGAAATGTACATCACAAGTTGAACTCCCTTGCACCATGACCATCACACCCTAGTGTGTGATCACATCCCTTTCGTCGGTGCCCTTGTGACATGATCAGTGTCGAGCTTCACACACCCCTGCACCCAAACCAACACCCCAACGCTAGTGTTGCTTCCTTTGTGAATTTTGTCCATGCTTGTCTAAGTTTTAGGGTTATTTTGGTCCTTTTTGAGATCTACAACTTCAAGCAAGTACTTGTAACCTAATTTAGGTTATTTAGGCAATATATACAAGATCTTTTGAGAGGAAAGTAGGGACTTTTGGCTATTTTCTAACTTTATTGCTATATATTTGTTTATTGTGTTCTTCAACTCTATGGCATGCTAAACTCTCTAATTAAAGGATTTTTGAAGTTTGATCTTGTAAATTTGTAAAATTTAATTTGTTATCAATCCTTCTTTGTTCTTTAGTATTTTCGAATCTTCAGTTTGAATTATAATTGTTCAAGTTTATTAAATATTCGACTGTTATTTGATAACTTAGAATAATTATCATCAATTAGAATAATTAAATTTGTAATTGTTTAATTCATTCTAATACTTGTGACCAACTTCATAATGGTGTATGTGGTAAGTAATATATATGCTTTTTGTGGTGTGAATGTGTGATCCAATTTAAATAAATCGAGTTTGTTGGTTAAAATTAGATTACTTTCATTTTTAATGTTACCGATAAGTTAAATATTGTACGTTAAATTATAATGTTATTTATTGGTTGGATTAGATTCATTGTGCTTTGGCACAATTCACCACTTATTTGATTAGTAATTGAATAAAAACAAATAATCAAATTGATTATATATTTTAAATGTTATTTGAATTGGAATAAAATTGATGTAGATTAATCGAATTAAAATTATTTTAAACTATCTGATTGTTTTAATATTAACCCAACAAGAAGAGCTTCTCAACCTATGAAATAACCTTGCAAGAGAGGATAGAAGGGTTCTTACTTTATTTTGTTTTGTTTTATTTTAATGATGATTTATAAGGGCAAATGACCAAAAAAAGCCCTTTTTTTTTCAAAAATTACCGAAATGGGCCACTTATCTAATTATTTACCGGAATGGTCCATTTTCAGCGAAATCGCATCCACGTCAGCGCGATGTCAGGGTACGCGCCAGGAAATCGCGTCCACGTAAGCGCGATTTGCTGACGTGGACACAAATCGCGCCCTCTAGGACGCGATTTGCTGACGTGGCATCAGTTTATGTTTTTTAACTTGGAAAACTTTGAAAGGCCATAACTTTTGGCTCGTTGTCCGATTGAGACGATTTTTTTTTATTTCAAATAAATTTTGCCAACGCGTAGATCTCGAAAAGTTATTCGAAATAAAAAAAATCGTCTCAATCGGACAACCAAGCCAAAAGTTATGGCCTTTCAAAGTTTTCCAAGCTAAAAAACATAAACTGATGCCACGTCAGCAAATCGCGTCCTAGAGGGCGCGATTTGTGTCCACGTCAGCAAATCGCGATTACGTGGACGTGATTTCCTAGCACGTACCCTGACATCGTGCTGACGTGGACGCGATTTCGCGGAAAATTGACCATTCCGGTAAATAATTAGATAATTGGCCAATTTCGATAATTTTTGAAAAAAAAATGGCCTTTTTTGGTCATTTGCCCGATTTATAAATTTATTTATTTAATATATATCATATATGATGTGTAGAGGTGATTATGGGCCGGGCCTCAATAAAATTTTATGTCCATTTTTTAGGTTTGAGTTCGGCTCGGCCCGTCCATATTAAATTTTTTTATATTATTATTTTTATATAAAAAATTTAAAAATATAATACATCAAATACACTAAAAACATTAAAATAAATGTTTACCAATAAATTAAAATTAAATTAAAGAATTATTTATACTTAAATAACACTAAGATAAGTGCAACTTAACAAGCAAATACTTCTAAAATAATAGTAACATTAATAATAAAACAAGAATTATATTATATTTAAATAATAATAATAAAACAATAGAAATATAATAGCGAAACAGCACCAAAGTAGTGACAAAACAACAACAAAAAAAACTTTTTTTTTTTACAAATTCGAGTTGAACCCGAATAAAAAATTTACTTAAAACTCGACTAATTTAAAAAACGAACCGTTCGAAAAAATTTTAATTCAAAACCAGACCCTCCCACTCAGATCTAATGATGCGAGACCTTTGGGGATTATTATTATTATTCTTAACAAATAAAGATATTTTGGAGCCAACATGTAAAAAGGTTTTGGACTATCTACCTTTACACAGAGAAATCATATATATAATATCATAAGTTGGTGCAACTCAAATGGCTGCAATATTACTGTCGGTCCAAATTTCCTAAGAGCCAATTAAAAATACATAGATTTCCAAAAAAGAAAATATTGTTAAATTTGGTAAATTTCAAAATCAAGAAAATGAATCAACTTTGTATTAGAATTCTAATTCAAATTAAAATGCTAATTAGAATGTTAATTTTTCGTTGTTTAAATGATAATAGAAAAGTGCAGGGGTGTGGGACCCCGGTTTAATTCAGCTCCCAGATTTCATCGGCTCGACTCGCTAAAGACATGTGAAAATGTGGCTCTCGGCTTCCTAAGATGCCTTCTTTTTCCTTTCATTTCTTTCTTTCCTTCTTTCACCAATTACATCCCGTCCTTCATTCCCCCACCCCCCTCTTTTTCTATCTCTTCCACCGTCCACAAATTCTCAAAATTCCCCAATTTAACTGTACATTTTTCCTTATTTTCTGATCTTAAATTCTCCATGGATCTGTGCTTAACTCTTGCTCTTCTCCTTCATCTTCCTTCTTTCTTTTCTTCGTGAACTCTTGATTCCTCTTTCTCAGCCTGTTCAGGTGAGTTCTTACGCGGTTTTGACTTAATTTTTACTCGTTATTGCTTGCTCGCTTTCATACTGCTTTCTTTTAGCATCTTCGGTTGTTGTTTAGTTGGTGCACGGAGCTTGTTTACTTGTTTCGACTTCTTCCGATTTTTTACTACTTGCTCTGCTTGAGTAGTTTATGAGTTATGATTCTCTACTTTTGCTTACGGAACTGTACAATCCGTTTTATTAGTAGCGATGAAATATAAAATAAGGGAAAGTATGAGTAAGTAGTCTTTTTTGTGCTATTATTTTTCTTCTTTATTTGAAAAGGATAGATTCGGTTCATGGAATGAACTCCAGAATCCAAACGTACTTCTTTATTTATTATAAATACGTTACGTTACAATGTGAAACGGCCTTTCTAATAGTTAATTAAATATTTGTTTATTGGTAATTAAGTTAGCTTTTAACGAAAATAATATATGTTTTTTTGGATACAGAACAAAATAATAATTAAATATTTAGAAGAACTTTCAATACCAATGTAGAAAAAGATCAATGCCTAATATATAGGTCCTAAACAAGAAAATTAATAATAATCCAAAATTTATCTTCCTACTAGGAAATACAATCAAACAAGAATATGCGAAAATAAACTTTTTTTGGAAATTTAACTACGGATCGCTTGATCTTGTAAAATATATTGCTTTTATAGTATATGTGGGATCGTGCTATCCAGTTTAAAATTCGTAGGAGCGACCAAACGTTGTAACTTTGGGAGCCTGGATTGATCATAAGGGTTTAACTAGTGCAATCAAAGAACTCTTTGGCTGCTTCAACCTTAAGGTTTCTAATTGGGTTCCCTTCTTTATGGGTTGAAATTGGGTTATTAGTTACGCATATAACTTGTTGATCCTTAAATGCCACTAAGCTCCAATTACTGGCCTTTATGAGCATTAGATTTTGATTTTTTTTTTAATTTCTGATTTCTAATTTGTTTGAATTTTGTTTTGAAACCTAATGGATATTATGTTTGATGGTGTTTGCTGAATTTTTTTTCAGTTAAGGTGCAATGAGCCCCTGAGACTTCTGAAATTAAAATAAAATTTGATCATATCATGTCTGATCGTGTTGCAAAATCAGATCCTGATAGTGATGGAACAGCTAGGAAATCTATGAATCATTACCAAGCTGCTTGGATGGATCACTGGAAACATGCAAGGCATAAACCATCCACTGAGGTTCGCAGTCATTTACTGCACTCCCCTGGACCGAGAAAAGATGATCACGAAGATTTTAAGAAGCACCCTTTGCTTTCTAGGACTGAAATTGCAGCGAATATTTCAACCTATTCTCAAGGATTTAGAGACGTTTCTGAAGACAGAACAGATGACACCTTGAAGAAGCGTCTGAGGATGGCTTCAATGAAGTCGGGGAAAGAAATTTTAGATGGACAGCCTCTTCCACTGTTCAGCAATTTAGGAAATAGGGAGAACGCCATGTCTTCAAAGAATAATGCAGGTACTTCATCTGGCGGTGAGGCAGTGAAGTATCAAATTGATCTCAATGATGGCCATAATTCTATTGGGTTGGGTAGAAGTGAGTGGACTTATCCAGAGGGCATATCACGAGTTCCTCAGCAGCTGATCAAGCCTCATGAATTTCTTGAAAACAACACTTTAGCTGTTTCATCATCTTTTCGGGATAATGTTGGGTCATGTTCTAAAATTGTACCATATTTACTGAATAGTGCTGCGGCTCAAACACAGTCCTTCGCATATCCGCATGAAAACATTGATCAACCAAGCCCAGTTGTTGCATCCAAAGAGCACCTCGCAGATGCTAAACTTTGCAGCTATTCTAACTTTTGGGTCCATGAGAAGAAAGCTGATAGCCTTTTCGAGTCCAGAAGAGTGGAGAATTCACTGTCCAGGCAGAATGTTGCACCTCTATTACTTCATGATCAGTCAAGAAACAATAGTCAGAATAAGCAGAGTCAGAAAGTGGAACATGATTCTAGGCTTAGATTGCTTCCAAGCTTGGGCAGTCCTGAGGCTGAGAAATCAGGAAAAGCATACGATGAATATCTCTTGCTGCCTAGAATACCTCGTTCTGTACATGATGTCAAGACCATGAGAATATGTACCACTATTGATTCTGTGGAAGAATTACCCACAGGTCCCTCCAAGATTTCTCAAACAACTCACCAATTTTTCATTACAAAGAAGACTGGTGTTAACTTAACTGAAGGAGGACAAGAGTTCAGAGATGCAACAGTCTCCCCCAAATTGAAGGGAAATATGTTCAATGAGTTCCTGAGCTTATCTCCCAGTTTCAGTTTCCATGGTCAGCAAGGAGTGAAACTGCAACCTCTGGAGAGCTCCACAGATAGTGAAAGAAAAGAAAATGTTCAGGACATCAGAACTTCTACTGTTTGTTTAAAGAATGAATCATCAGTTGAAACTGATGCGATGGAATTGGATGTTTTCCAGAAGAGCCTTCTTTCAGGTATGTATTTATGTTACCTCTGTAATCATGAAGCTAATGGAATTATGTATTGTAAACTCTTCGAAATATCTTTAAACTCAGTTAAATTTATATTTACTTGCTCTTTCAGTAATCATGTTCATATTTAATAAGCTTACTTTTGTTGCAGGAGTGGCTTTATGTCCATTAGATCAGGTAATTCTTTCGTATTCAGTTTTACTATGCTAAAAGTGAAATTTTTAATCAGATGAGATGTAGCTTTAAGATAATGGTACCTTTTGGATGAATACTTCTTTGGTTGGACTAAAGTTTTAATGAGCAATATGTTCTTGATATTCCATACAATGAGTATTTTCCTGAAGGCTATGGTTTAGTTCGGTCTTAACATCCTAGTGAGCATAGCATGCTAAAAGTACCTCTTTCTATACAAAGGGTCTCTGTATTGAGTATTCAAAACTAGACATAACTGTTTGTTAATTTTCAGAACATCAAGGGGGTTCATAAACCATCATTATCAGAAACTGGAAATGGTATTGGAGAAGCTGGGAATGAAATGGTCAACGGGGAATCACCTGATATGAATGAAAGACTTCCTGCACTTCCAGCTGCAGCAAATTCAATAGATGATGGAGGGACAAGCACCTCTAGAACCCAGAGCCTAGATGCAGAGCATCTCCTTTTCCATGCTGAGCAGCCTTCAAATTCCAATGCTACTGCTTGTCCAGATGGTCCTCTGGAGCCAGATCCAAGCAGCAGATGGGTTAAACGTCTCAAATTGAGCACCTCACATCCTTTTGCTTCTGGTACTAAAATCTCTAAAATGGGAGAAGTTTCATCCCGTGTAAAGATGAACAAGATCAGCAAAATCATGAATTGCAGCAAAACAAGTTCAGAGCCCACAGTAGGTAGAAGCCACGTGAGATCAAAATTGGCACTGGATCAACATCCAGTGCTATTAAAGAGTGGCGAGTCCAGTTCCAGTGGTTCAGGGAGGAAAAGTCAAGAAATCTCTCTTTCGCGTACTTGGATTCATCGATGGTGTCGTCACATAGCTTCACCTCCAAACAAGAAGCCTGATGCTGCATTGCTATGTGAACCACAGAGCTCAAAGGCAACATCGGATGAACTCCAAGAGAAGCAGTTTCCAAGCCTTGCAGCCATGGCTTTGATGGGGAAGGCCATGAACGGTTTTCATCCTTGTGAGTTTAGAAGGAAGGGGTCTTTGATAGTTTGGAACACTTGAGAGCTTCCAAGGCAATTCTAGCTAAAACCATTTGTGGTGGAAAAACAAATTGACCTTTAGGTTTTGCCGGGAGTGTTGGTGGTTCCATTTGTTGCCGAGGGCAATAGATGCCTGCCCCATCTTTATTACGTATGATAAGATATTTGGCACAAATGAAGTCAAAATGTTGCCTAGGTATGTTTCCTTCCTGCATGCATACATTTCATGTGACATTTACATCAAAGGGTAAAAGTTTTTGTAGCTGGGTTATTTACGGAGGGATCTTACAGAGGCCATTTGTCTTGAATGAGCACTTGGATGGAGGATGAAAGAGGCGATCACAACAGCTATCATCTTTTCTTGTAAGTTTGAAGAACACTCCATGATATTCCTTGTTTTGGTTAAAAACATCAATATTTAGCACTTGGACTGGGAAATGATAAGGATATAGAAACTGGACCATGAATATTTATTAACATGTTAAAGAGTAAGTTGTGTAATAATGAATGAGGTATTTGTTTTTGTCCACGACTGCTAAAGAGATAGAAAGACTGGTAAGTTTGTACTTAAGTGGATGGAGTACTTATGAAATTTACAGCTAGTCTAGGAGTATTTTGGTGATATATATTGATAATGTATGTTAATCTAACACGGGTAGATTCATTCTTCTTCTTCTTCTTGTTTGTATCTTTTATTTAGAAGGTCGTATCACTATACCTATGTTTAAAAATAGGTTGGATGCGAATAGCGGAAGGCATCTATAAACCTAGTTTCTCTTTCGTTTCATTAAATTCTTAGGCAGTAAGTGGAGGTTTTGAAGTTTGTCTTGCGCAGTTTGTTTTTCAGCTAAGAATTACTTACTGCAACAAAAGCCCATTGGCATTTTCATTTTGCAAAAAAGACTGTAAGTGTTTCTCCTCTACCCACATTTTCTTGCCTTTCTCTTTCAATCTTATCAGTAGTGATGACCGGGCACTATTCTCTATGATGCTATCGTAGAGCTACTAGAGTTCAGATAGGGAATAAGAGTTATAGTACGCAGGGGCAGGGCTAAATGTTCACAAAGCCAAAAGAAGCACGTAAGAGAAAGATCTATGGAAGTATAAAGTGAAAGTTTTAAAATTAAACTAGTTTTTAATATCAACTGATTTTACGCTTTTCATTTTTTATTTGGTTTTTTTTGTTTCTTTTACTTGAGTTCTCGAATATAACTAAAATATACTTATTTAACAAAATGTTTTTATCATATTGAAAAATGGATGGTGTTGATTAATCCTTTTTTTAATATTAAAAAACTCTAATCATAATTACAGAATTCGATACCATATTCAATTTAATAATTAACGCAAAGCAAACATTATTTAAGATATAACTAATTAAAATACAAATTGTTTTGTTGCAAATTTTCATTGTTTTCTTTCCTTAATGGTCAATAAATTGATTATATTGTTCATAGATAATATGTAGTTAATAAAAATATATTAGAATAGATTACATAAATATTATTTATAATATTTTATATGTGAAATATAAAGCTACTTCTTATATAAATAATTGATTTTTCTTTTTTGTGAGAGAAAACATAATAATTTCAATAAATTCAATATAAAAATTATTACTTTTATTTGTATTACAAATTAATTTAATAGAAGCATTAATACAATAAAAAATTATTTATTAAATAAAAAAGTTTAAATAAATACTTTAATAAAATTAAAATTCTTATTTAAAATGACAAATTCGGAAGCTATATTATTAATAAGTTTAAAAGCTTACCTAAAATGTTAAGATACGTGGGTGCCATTATCGTCGTCATTTCTTCTGTTTTGGTCCAACTTTCAACATTCATTGATATTTGTTTCAGTTCTTCACATGATCATTTCATGTTTTACTTATTCAATTTTGATTGCTCAAGCTCTCATAAAATAAGCAAAGTACAATGAAAGTATTTGCATTTTGCTTTTTTTACTTAAAAAATGAACAAATTAATCCAGATTAAAGAACAAACTTTGGCAATAGAATAGGAGATAAGCAGCCAACACAAATACCTCAAAGATCTATCTAAATGCTTCTGAAGATTTAACCCTAGTTCAAGGCATGGAACGTTCCAGAACAAAGAAATGGACCCAAATTTCTCTTCTTATGAATAACCATTTCCTCCACATTATGATTTTGATCTTCTACCCCCGCGTTTCCTCAAAATCCAGCAAGTTAACACAGAAAGAGGTGTTGCTTGGCCTCAATTTCCTCAAATAGGACATTTTAAGGACCTTATCAATTTCATCTAGGAAAGCTGAGTGGCCAAAGAAGCTGAAATTCAACCATTAAATCATTCTAGAAAAAGTAGCCAAAGAGAAGTTTTAAACCAAATTTGAAGGGGGAAAAATCATTTATCCAAGTCAAAACTCAACCATGGCAATACTTCATAGAACTAATTAAGCAAAAATATAACTAAAGATCTAGTTGTTTGTTGCCCTAGTGTAAATCTGCTGGCTTGAATGCGCAGAGACCAACCTAATCAACCCTCTTGCCATCAACTCCCGTATCGCCTTCCTTGCAAGTGATCCATTAATCTGTGAAGTGCACACACACACAAAAAAAACCATATTAGACACGGTAGCCAGGTTTAGACTCTATTCAATAGAGTTAGCGCATGCGAACTAGAAGTAAACATTCTATAAAAAGAATGTCAACCTGACCTGGAACCAGCATTCTAACTCTATAACACGAGGGTATGAACGTATTATTTTGTCACAGCAATACATACAACAAGAGTTTATGACCCAAAACAACCCTACTTTAGATCACCATTCGAGGTCAGACATTGAATAAACAACTAAGAATTAGGGTGCCCAAATTCATCTATCCGTGTAGCAGTCACCATTGATTCAACAATAAAAAACTCGTGCCAGATAAACGTTTATTTTCCAAAAAATTGAGCAGGGCGACAAGCCGACATCAAATAGAATGAACTGTTTAGATCTCAACCTCTAGACTAGAGACAACACCATAAATCAAATCGAAAACTAATATCATCACAAATGCAAAAGAAAGGTAAACATCATGCAAAGGTAAACAACATTACAAAAACAACAAAAAATGATTAACATGTAATATAAAGAGGTAGAAATGAAAAAAGTACCCTCATACGATCAGAGAGTATTGAAGGAGTGATAAGCTTGTATTTAGGAGCTTCAGAGAGAAGCTTGTCATAGGTAGCTTGGTCAAACAGTACCATGTTGTTCACCTTCTCCTTTTGCTTTCCCTTACTCCACTTCTGTTAATACAACAACAAACCCCCCCCCACTTCATATTTAACTTTTGAAAAGCAGAAAGATCAACCCCATTATATATATAGCATAAGATATAATAAAAAGATGACCTTCTTCTTCTGCTTTCCACCTCCAGACTTGGCTGGCTTAGATGAAGGAGGAGGGGCTTTGTCCTTCTTTGGGGCCTGCAAAACCAAATAAAAAAGAAGTTATTTTCTGATCTAAAACAGAGTAGGAGATGATGAGATTAACGAACATACCATGGGATGTTTTGGAAGTAAAGAAAAATGGGTACAGAGAAGAGCAGAGCGTTTTGGGCGGCGACGAGAGGGATGACATGGAGGAGGTGAGCGATTTTTCTAGCCTAGAGTTTGAGCCCCATATCTCAAACGTCGCCGTTTACATCGTAAACCCTAGGTTCCTATTTTTCTTGGCCTTCTAATTTACTATTCATGTTAATGTTAAGCTTTCGATTTTATCATTTAACTAAAAAATTTATAATTTAGTTATTGAATTGTTGAAAAAATTTTATTTTAAGTCATTTAACTATTAAAATTGATATTATATAATTTTTTCTGTTTGCATTGTATGTACTAATTGAAAGTTCTTTTTTTCCTATTATTTTATAATTTAATTTTTTTTTCATGAAATAATTTTGAATGTCACAAATCTGCGAATCAAAATTTTAATAATTTTTTTTCTGATTTCTGACACTGACCATCAAATCGACTTGAACATAAGATAAGTTTTTCTACCCATCGATGGGTATTGATCCACCGTATCAGTTGTCAAATTGTCACTCGGAGCTTACTTGCGAAACTTTAAAAGAAAATTAATAGTCAAATAACTTAAATAATTTAGTGATTTAAATTAAAATTTTCAAATAATTTAGTGACCAAAATGAAAATTTGTCCATAATTTAATGATTGATAATATAAAATTACCCTTATTATTATGCTTAAAAAGTGTCTTCTTTTTTTAAAAAATAAGATAGAAAATATGTTGTGGAAGAAAATAATTGGTGTCAAAAACATTTTTACAAAAGACAAAAAATAAATATTTTAGTTTTTGGGCTTGGATTAAAGCCCGGATAGATAATAGGGATTAGTTTGGAAAGCTGCTTATTTACTATTGTTTTTAGTTTGAAATAATGGGAACCACCTTTCATTATCAATAGTAAATGAAGCTTAATCTAACTTTGGAGCCACAAATTAATTATCTTTTATTGAAGATTTACAAGTTAAGAGTTAAAAAAAGGTTTAAATGAGAAATTAATTTTTAAAATTATATTATTTTTCCATCTACATACTTAAATTATTTTTTGGTCAAAAGCTATACTTAAATTATAATTTTATTATTTCGATAAAAAAAAACTATGATTTTGTTATTCGTTATCCACGTTAAAAAAACAATCTTGAAGTCAATCGCATATAACATTTTTTATTTAAAAATATAATATTTATCTCTCCCTCTGTCCTTCACCTGCAAATATTGATTTTGATGTTTTTTCTTTTACTTGTATTCTCCTCTCTAGACTTTTTGATCATTATAACAGTGTTGCATCAATGGATTCTTTATTACTTGTAGTTTGAAAACATTCCCTCACAGTCTTGAAGGCATTGCAACAAATAGAGCTTTGAATGGTATGATTTTTGTGGTTCTAGTAAGGGGGTTAAGATGAAAAATAATATATAATATTTTCCCATCAGTTCTAGGTTTTTGTTTGTTTCCTTCAACACACTGAATTTAGAGAGAAATTGCGTTGTCTTAGCCCAGATATCTGCACATTTTTTCTATCATTTTCAAGCTTTTGGAACTGTGAATCGATAGAGGAAAACAGGGGTTTGTTGCTTTCGAGAGAATCAATTGTAGTAGGAGGACCAATTCACTCAACTCTACCAGATGCACTTTCAATTAAAAAATAAAAGTTGGGATTGTGGGAAAGAAAAAAAATGGCTAGGAGTGTTTGTTTTTTTTAATGGAGAGTCACGGTTGTATCAAAAGTGGTAACATACCAGAGTTTAGGCACCATTTTTATCAAAAAATAGTTTAGATATTTAAATGGGAAAATAGTATATTTTAGAGACCATTTTCTTAATTAAACCTTCTATATTCTCAGAATTCATGACGGTTAGAATTAAAGAGCAGGTAACCACAAATGTAGCAAAACCGCGATATTTTGTTGTTGGACATCAAGTTTGGCGTCATTTGCTGGTGTTTGTGGTATTGTCGGAACAAGAAAATTTTTTTATGATGAATGGATACAAGGTGAGGGCATATGGGAAAAATGTATGCGGCTATACCATGAAACTGTTAGTTGTTCGACTGTGTTGCAGGGTGTTGGAACATTGAGCTCTACGCAAAAATGGACAATGGTTAAGTGGACTTAATCGCCTATGCACTGGTTCAAAGTAAATGGGGATCGTGTTGTCCATACGGATATCAACTTAGCCACATCAAGTGGTGTTATATGTGCTCATGATGGATCATGGTTATTGGGGTTTGCTCGACTTGTCAGATGTTGCACAGTTGTTGGGACCGACCCGTATAATCTCAACAAACAACTTTAAATCCCGAAAGAACAAAGTACTCAGGCTAAAACCAAAAATTCCCCGAAACTCACAGAAGTTTCTCAATCTCAAAAAGATGATAAAGATCATTATTTTAGGTTACAACAGCCCCTTTTATAAGCTAAATTTGTAGATTAAATATGACTAAAATAACCTAGACTAATCAGAGTTTAACTGGGAAACAATAACATAATTTAACTAGGGAGAAGAAAACCCAGTTGAATTGGGGAACACGTTGCCACGTCGCAACGTTGCATGCTCATTGTGGGGACATCATTCTTCACGTCACCGAGATGTGGCCAATCTTCTAGTCAGGACGTCGTAGTCGTCTCGTCACGACGTCGGCTCGTAAATACGAGACACACTCCACAAATCTCCACATTTACTCGTATTTTCTCATACCTCCTTTTCCAAGCCCATCACGGGCCTATCTAAACCTTTGCAGGATACTCATCAAGTCCAAACCAGCATTTGAACTTGAAAACTTAAATACTCTTAATAGCGGATCCATTGCTTAATATGAAAGAGTCAAATTTCTTAGACTAGCATCCAGTCAACTCTGACTCCATAATTGTCGAGGAAATTGTTGCTACACCAGTCATAGTTGAACCTTGAAGAACATAGAGACTGTCAATCTTTCGACCTTTCATAAAAACGAGAGCTCTACGGGATATCTTAATGTCGCTCGACTCGATAATGATTCTGCACTTTTTCAAGTCTAACATACTCAAATAGATAATGTTTTTATCAAATCAAACACATGTCTGACATCTAATAGAGTCCTTAAAATTTTGTTATGCATCCTAATTTAAACGGTACTAATACTAATTATCTTACAGTGTGAGTCATTCCCCATACGCACAACTCCACATTCAATTGAACTATATGTGGAAAACCAGTCCCCTATTGGGACACATATGGAAAGAGCACTCTGAATCCAGGATCTACTCGAACGTAGACTTAGACTTTTCATTCGTGGACACCAACAACCAATCATCACCCTTGTCTTTGGTCATATTAGCATTAGCCACTTCATCCTCGTTTCTCTCAGCAGCCCTCTTGTTCTTATTTTGTAGTTTGTAACAATATGTCTTAATGTGGCCTTTCTTCTTACAATAGTCACATACTTTGTCTTGATTCGTCAACCTCGAACCAATCGTACTTCTCGCAACAAATGTCGAGGGTTTCCAACCTGAACTGTTACCCGAATCAAACTCATTTTCGAATTTGTCTTTGCTCAACAAGTTTCCCTTCACTTCCTCGAATTTCTCTCCCATAAGTCAAAGTTTCCCTGAAAGAATTTTATGAATAGGACAAATAGCACAATAATTGCATGGCTTGATCTTCATCATCAATTTGAACCTTGACGTTCTTTAAATCATTCAAGAGAGAAACAAACTCATTGATGTGACCCCTAATGAAGGCATCTTTTTTCATATAGAATGTACACAGTCGTTGTTTCAAAACCAAATAGGCTGGTGTTGTTTTCTTTGAAAGTACCTTTTGTAACACATCGTTTGTAAGACACAACTGAATTGTAGACAGGGTCTTCTCATCAAGCTCATCACATTCTGACTGATCTAGATATTTGGGCTTTTTCTCGGTAACTACTTTTTCAAGCCATTTTGAACTAGAATTATTGTCATCTGAACTTGTCATAAATTGAAAATTATGTAGTCGTTGAACCTATCAATACCAAACCTCATTACCATCTCTGAACATGTCGATCTGCGGAAGTTGAACTTGACTCTGATATCAATTTGTTGGGGATCGACCCATATATGCAACGAGAAAATAAAAGTAAAAGTAGAGAATATCAAACACACAAATATTTATGTGGAAAATTTCCTCCAAATAAGAGGACAAAAAACCAAAGGTAAAGGAGACTTCACTAAATGAGCAAAAATCGAAAAGAGTACAAGATGGAGATAATCTCAACAAACAACCCTAAATCCTGAAAGAACAAAGTACTCTGGTTAAAACCTAAAATTCCCTAAAATTTACTGAACTTTCTCATTCTCAAAAAGATGATGAAGGTAATTATTCTAGGTTACAATAGCCCCTTTTATAGGCTAAAATTCGTATATTAAATATGACTAAACTAACCTAGAATAATTAGAGTTTAATTAGGAGAGGAAAACCGATTAAATTAGGGAACACGTCATAATGTCGCATGATCCTCGTCGGGACATCATTCTTCTCTTCGTTGGGACGTGGCCAGTCTTTTCGTCAGGACGTCGTGGTCGTCTCATCACGATGTCGGCTCTTTCTCGTTGCGATGTCAACTCGTAAATATGAGGCACACTCCATATTAGTGCTAGAAGCGAAAGCCTGGGATGTCTTTGATGGGCTAACTCAAGCTTGGAATCGTAGTCTTCGCCAAATAATAATGGTAACGGATAGTCTCGAATTTCGAGTATATGTACTACATACAAATTTGATTTTTCACCATGTGAAAGCTTAAAAAATTCAATTGGTAAGTTTTTTAGACTTAATTTATCTATTTTGACAATGATGAATAAAAGTGTAGATGGAGTGAGATAAAGAGTGGTGGAGATGAGAAAGACAATTTTTTTAAAAGTGTATGGGAAGACAATTGAATACACATATTATTCCTTAATAAAGAGTGATATTTTTTATCCTATTATATGTGTAATCAGTTATTTTGACAATTATTTTACAAATTTTAATTTTTTTTATAATTTTATTTTTAAAGAATTTTACTCTTTTTAATATCTTTTATTAGTTTTATAGCACTTCAACCCATATTTAAAATGAACCTAAACAAATGTATTCAAATTTAAACGAGCTTGGACATTTCATTTTGGACGTACATTTTTTTTTATTTTTGAGTATTTTTAAATTTTTAAATATATACTAGTATTAACTTCCATCAACAATGTCGGTATCGATATCTGTTAATGATCAAATCCTGGTCTACTTCTTAGGAGGCACGATAACCTTTTAACCAAGTAACGATTAGATTGATGTATCGAGCGATCAAACTGCAGCTAGACTTGAATGATAAAGTCTCATATGTATCCATGCATAAGAAAAAGGCTCGCATCTATTTGGACAAGGTTGATAGGAGAGGCTCCACATGCAGAGCAAGCTACACGCGAGACAATACCATGGCTGACGAGGTACTATAACAGGCGAGGTGCCCTCAAAATTCGGCTAACGAGATCTCTCTCTTTGCGAAGTAGGTACAACAACATTATCACTTATTTTTAAAAATTAGCTTTTAACGCTACATGTGTTGTATGTGGGTATACATATTTATTATTTTAAAATAAAAAGATAAAAGATAATATATATCATATTTCATATAAATAATATTTTATAAATCAAATAAATTAGAATCATAATTTAAGTAATAGTATAATATTATTCAATTTATTTTTTTATAATTATTTAAATATTAACATATTGCAAAACCAGACTTTTTATTCTTTAATCTTCATTGTTTTGATTTTTGTAAAATCTATATAAATATATATATTTTTTGTTATAACTAAAAATACCATTATAAAATAACAATAAATTTTACCATAAATTATAAAAAGGATTCAATCAATGACATGGTAAAATACAATTAAGTTAAGATTAAAATATATATAATGCTCGGTTCTTTTACTGATTTATGCCCGCCGCTTTGGATCATCCAGAGTTGATTTCCTTATTGTTTTAAGTGTTTGCAATCACTCATGATATGTTGTGCTTGAGTTGTGACAGAGCTGATTATCAATGTGCCATAATATTCTATTGATACTGAACTTGAAGGTTTAAAATAACAGCTTACCCAATGTCTACCCAATGTACCTATTAACCCTTTCAACTATGAAAAAAAATCCTGGGAAATATATACCTATTCATCCCCTGATTTATATCCAAAATATGTCTAACCCAATTTACGTATTTGACTATGTATAGTTTCACATTTCAAGTAAGAACATAGATAAAAATATCACAAAGAGTTTCATCAAAACTTAATTCAATCATTTTTTTTAAATCACTTTTATGCAACTGAATCTTGGGTTCCAAGAGGTCTTCAAGGAAAACATTTGTTAGTGTGCTAGGGTCTCATTAAGGAGCACCTAGCTATGATAGTGTCCTTATTGAAACATTTAGGGCCTTGAACATTATGCGATTTTTTTCCTTCCTAAGTTGTAACCTAACAACACATAAATATTTTAATGGAACAGTTGACTAGAAAAGAATTTATCAAAGAACAATGAATAACAGTGGCCTTATCCTTGTGTTTGGTACTGGTTGGGCTTTAGTTGGTTGAATAACTTTGCCTTTCCTTTGGTGAAAACAAATATGGGAATACTGGCTCAATTCCAGTTCTTGCCTAATCATGTGCTCCATTAATGGGTTGGAAGGCATGTAAATATGATGCGTATGTGTTTTTATGGTAACACTGATGCAAGTAGTCATTAGGGTTGTCACCTATATGCCAAAACATGCAGGGGGACATGGTAGACCAATTCCTACAACTACAAGTCTTGCCATTCAAATGAACAATATATTGCCTTCTACCTTTTTTTAACTTCACATTCGTGCTCATCATTCCCAACCATTTCCCAACCCACAGCTTTTTGTTACAGGCATCTAATTTATCCTTCACCAAATGTCTATAATTGTATATCTATCTATTGCAAAACTCTTTCTTCTCCATTATTCATTCATTAGATTCATCAAAATTTCCATGAGCATTGCTATTATACTTTTTTAACTCACTCTTATGATGTTAGAGTTGAATGTCACATACAAGTTGTTTAAAACCATGTCAGACTTGCTTTCACACTGAAGGAAAGCCTTGGTCCAATTTTTTGGGTTCTTAGACCTTAACTCTTTGACCATATCTTTATCTTTTGCATCCAGTTCAATAAACTTATCCTCTCATTCCCTCTGTATGGTGACTTTAACTATTGCTCAAAAATGGAACTCATATATATGACTTCTCTTTCTATCTCCCAATCTAGTTAACAAAAACATGTCGCACACAATTCCTACTTGTCGAGTTATTGTACCCAAAGGGACTATGTAAGAAAATATTTATGAAATGAAATTAAAAACACTTTGGTGAAGGAAAATCTTTTGTTTTGAAAATGAGTTTAATAAAACTAGATTTTATCTAAGTAAATTAACTAAGAAAATTAATAGGTAAAAATTTCAATGCACGATTTCTGAAAAACAAGTTTAATCAATATGACATAATTGTGTTAGATCAATTACATTTCTTAACTTAATATTATTAAAACAAAGTTCATGTTGTTACGAATAAATTCACGGCAACTTGGCAATTTGTTAACTTAGAGCACATATAGACTTACCAAATTAACTAATCTCTTGAACATATTACTACAATTCAAACAATTAATTAATTTTAATAAGCAAGTAAAAGATTAAGTGAAGTGACAATATATTCCTACATTGAAACAATTTAATCACAATAATCTTGCAAGTTATGCAAGGCTAATATACCATTTAATACCGTCGCTAATTTAACCCTCAACTACCTAAGAAGATTAAACATGCACAGATTAAATATTGTGTCAATTAATTGTAATTTTAATACGATTAATAATTAACTCATTAGTTATCTTACCATTATAATGCAAGTATAACATAATCATGGTTTTACTTAATCAAACAATTTACCAAGACCTATAACAACACAAACATGATTTTAATAATTTAAGTAAACAAAATGCAATCAACCTAACACGAATTAAATTTAAGCCAAGTTAATTAAATTCAGAATAGCAACATAACAAATATTTATAGACGTGTTCATAACAACAATAACGAAATTTAAAGGACATGAAACTATAATCAAATCTAGTGTTTCTCCAAAGCCAAACTAGTTTGCTCCTCTCCTTCTTCGCTCGTTCTGTTGATCCAAGGCTTCTATAAGCACTTGAATGCTGCTACCCAATGTTGTTGAAAGCTCTTTTCCAAGAGGGAAATCGGCAAAGGGAAATAGAAAGGAAAAATGGGAAACAAATGGAGGTTTTGGAAGGGAGAAAGTGAGTAAAAGAGAGAAAGAAGTGTGAATGATAGATGTGTTGAATGAATAGGTGAATGAGGGGTATTTATAGGTAGGAGTGGCTGCTAAAAATAGAAAATAATTAGCAGCCACACACTTCCCTTGGCCGGCACACATGGAGCAAACTTTGAATGTTTCAAACTTTACTAAATTTAGATTGGGGCAAATCTTTAAAGGCATAGAAAGTGGAGGGTTTTGAATAGGATTTTAAGGAAACTTGAGGTCTGTTTTGCAAGCAATTTAATCAGCTAAATAAGCTAATTGGGTTAGCTTATTGGGTCATTTTTGGGCTGCAAATGCTCTTATTGGATCAGTCTTCAATGCTTAGTACACTAGGTCACTTTCTCCTTCAAGATTTATATTAATTTTTAACCCAATTTAATTTAGATAAAAATTAAATACAAATTATATAAATGATCATCATTTGGGCCAAACTTGGCTAGAAAAAATATTTAATCTTGCCCTTGGTTCACTTGATGCAAAAATTCCCCAACGGTTCAAGCCTTTCGAGGGGTCTGCCGAACCAATTTTCATCTTTTGTGCAAAACTGTTAAAAATAAACCAAATTTGTGAAAATTTATTATAAAAATAATTAATATTTAATATTTTAATAATTTAAGTGCAAATTAATTATTTTATAATTAAATTATGAATTTCGACAAAATTTACTACGAAACTACATGAATTAAAGCTCAAAAAGTGCTAAAAAGTCTATATATCTTTGTGTTTCCATGGAGACAGTCTAGAGTAACCCTATTCATAGCCATCTTAATAGTCCTAATAATATTATTTATAACGCCCTCAACCCGACCCGATTCATCTGGTCCGGATCTCGGATGCTACTAACCAATACAAAACATTTAACAAAAACAATTTACATTTTCTCATTTATTTTAAAGTTGTTATTTGAAGTTCAAAAAGAAAAAAATAACATTTGGGAGTTTAAAATAAAATATATGATAAATAACTCATTACATCAAATTTTATATAGATCTCTACAAGTTGGAAACTATTTCAAGACAAACTCAAAGGCGTGTTCAAGACTGCGCCACATATCCACTGTATGCATAATAGCCCACTCTGTCACTATCTTGGCGTATTTTGGCGTTGTCCTTCCAAGCGAAGCCTCTTCAAAAAAAACCCTAAAATAAATAACAAACCTTGTAAATACAAGAGTACTTAGTGAATTCCACTATAATCATACCTTTATAGACACTTTGCAATCTTGTACAAATTTTCTAAGAGTCAACCATTATCTACATCATTGACTTCGGTTGATACCATCACAGTGTTATCATTCTTTTGTATGCTAGTTATCATGCCCTTATCATACTTAATCTTCCATATCTCGTTAATTGAGGAATCTTCTAATCATTTTATGAATCTCTTATTCCATGATACTTACTTAACAAGAACATACTCTCAGAAACTACTTCTAGCAATCCACATTTTAACCCATTCTCTTATTTCAAGCAACTATTCACTGACATTATCTTGGGCGGATACATATATATATATGGCAGATACATACACAAAATTTCATACTATTGATTCACTCTTAGACATACCTTGATCTAGTTCTGTACATATCTCCATACTGATAATTCACTGCATATAACATCCAAATGAACTCTATATCATGCTATAACAGAATCTCATAATTCAAAATAGTATTGACTCAGATTCAGAATAAATTTGGAAGAAGATGCGATACCCATTACTTTTCATACTTACAGATCATCATAACATATGCCCTTCTTGACATAGATATACACATATCTTTTTCATGGAAAACCTTTAAGACTTGATTCAACTCTTATTCCATAGCATATCAATACCTTATCTTCGTTATACCTATTATGGAATTACTAGAACTTACTCATATCTTACCATAGAGACAGACATTCAGATTCATAACTTACCAGATATTCCTGACAGTTCACGCCACATAGACTTAGTCGAATACATCATACATGCAATCAGATAGAGCACGCCACTAAGGCGATCCATTCAGAATTTTTTATAAAGGCATCCCTTTTAGAGTTTGCCACAAAGGCTATTCTTTTAGAGTTCACCACAAAGGCTATGATTAGTTGTCGTGTTTACAATGTGGATTTTCCTAAACTCACATTACGTGAAATTTGCCCATCATTGTCCCGGGTCACACAAAGAACCTCATTGGGTAATCATTATTCCTTAGTTCTTATTCAAAGGATTCCATGGCCATGGACTTTTCCTTCAGAGTTCATATTAGAATTCGTGTTTTCAGTCCCAACAGACTCCATTAGACACCACCACGATGAACAAACACAGACTCTCTTGACAAACTCTTCATGCATTGGCACAATCTAAATTCAACATTTTACTTCACTAACTTACACCCAAATAGAACACACATCTTATAGTATACATTTCAGACATATACATACTCAGTCATATTTTAATGTTTCAATACTCGTACACCAATCATCACATACTATACTCTTCATGACTTCAGATTCACGGTTCAATCAATTTTCTATAAATGATTCACAATATGAACAGTATACATGCAGGAGTCAATATAGAACTCACATGAATCTCACCTACTACAGTTCAAAGCTCTAGATCTAGATATCCATCACAAACCAGCAGTAACCACTACTTAGAAACATAATTTCACCAATACTCTTGTACATACAAATTACTTATCATTTCAATCACTAACAGTCCCATGCAGAAACCTTATACTTATTAGTCTCGTTGTTCAATTACCAAATACAGATTTACTCATTCATTACTTAACATGCAGAGCTGAAATACTTACCCTAATGCGAAGTAACTACTGATCATAAAAGAACCTTAGCTTTTAGATTATCGAGGTAGGATAGATTCAGATTTAAGGAAGGTTTCAGTAGATACCACTTAAGGAAGAGAAAGAAGAAGGAAGAACATACTCCCACATCTTGCTTAGTGGAATTTAACATGTGTCATATGTATTAGAACTTGTCTTCTTATTGGCTTACAGTTTCCGAGAAAAATATAAATAAGCTCCCTTTTTCAAACTTATCAAACTAAACTATACATTTGGTTTCTAACCAGATTACTTAAAGTCTAGCTAGCACAATATCCATACAAACTAGACGTACTATACCTTTGGCGAATACTCATCCATATTTCCCTTTTATCCTTTAACACGAACGTCTCCTCAACACATGGTAAAATATTAGAAAATCAAATTCTTACTTTCTTACTTGCTCTTGTGGCGGTTATTACACGCCCACACGTAAACGCCAAAACAATCTTTTGGGTGGTAACACTATGCCAGACAGACTATTAACTATTATACGTTGAAACTTTGAACCCACCAGATCTGGGGTATTACATTATTAGCCATCAACTCATACACCTAGTCTCATAGAAAACTAAACTCCTCATTGTATTTCCAAGCTAGCCTTTCAATAACTCTTTTTTTAGCCTTCCTACACATGGTGAAGTTTACTTTAACCCCTCCTCAACCCCCACAATATAGTCCTAATCTATCTGCATAGAAGGGCCATCAGCAACAACACTAGCAAGCTTTTCAGTAGCCCCACCAATAGGCCCCTCTTTAGGCATCTCAGTGTTCCTGTCACCTACAAGCCCTTTAGTTTAGTCCTCGCCTAACCCCTCAAATTGATCTTTAACAAGCCCATCTAGAGTCACATCAGTTGGCACTTTATTATGCCCCTCACTAACAATCCCCTCTTCAGGGACCTCAGTGGTCCCATCACCAATAGGCCCCTCAACAAGGTCTTCACCTACATGTGACCTAAAACTATCTTCCCCTAAATTGTTAGACTCCCCTAAACTGGGTCCAGTTAGCATTCTTCAATCACCACACCCGTGTCAACTTCATGCTCCACATAAACATTTATCTCTTTGAACTTGTTCCAATGGCTTATCATATCAATTGTACTTTGATTATCCCATACAACCCTAAGGTTATTGAACCCTTATTCTAGGATCATGAAGTGAATTATCCTAAAGTATAGGAAGCTAACCCATTTTGAACTATTTTCCTAAGTTCAAAGTAAGATATGGTGTCAGGATCTTCCTTAACCCTAACTTTAAACCCACTAGCATACCTAAGGAAAGGATCACATATGCATTCCCCACCAACATACAGGTTCAACCAGTATTCTTCTCCCATTTGACAAAAACATATTACTTAAACTTAAGTTTTTATAAGAAAAGACACAAATATAAATGTTCAACGATAAACCACATGCACTCTTAATACATGCTGCTAAAAATGACACACATATAAATGTAAAATACTGCAAACATAAGCATATGGTGTCCACCCATAACCCACTTGCAGTGAACCTAAACTTGGTTTATCCATATGCAAACAAGCACTATCACCCTCGTAACAAACATGCAAGGACCACAAACATAACTTTTATTATGCAAATACATATAAATAAACACATTATAGTTATAAGATTTAAAGGGTTTTAGATTCTTAATCTTCTTCGTGAAACCCATACAAAGTTAAATTTTATGTGGGTTTCGAAGGTTTTCAAATTTAAAGGTAAAGAGTTTCATTCTGGAAATATATATGCATAAACAAATAGTTAATGATTTTCAATTTAGGGTTTTCAAACCCTAACTTTTTTCAAAAACTATATAGGTTGAATTCGAAAGGTTGAAATGAAATTACAATAAACCTTTATATGTTGTCTAAAGACCCTAAACCATTTGTAGTCACATTTGGTTCCAGATTTAAGGTTAACTAAAAAAACAAAGGTTACAAACCCTAAACCTCTAATCAATTCAAATTTCCATTTCAAAACTATGTAAACCCTCCCAGTTCCGAAACTCATTCTTACTTTTTTTTCCAGATTAATATCGATATTTAGAGAAAATCATAACCGTGCAACTACGTTTGAAGTGAAATATTGATATCATGTTTCTAGTTCTAGTCTTCAATCACTTGAAAGAGGTAGATTAAATATTTGAATTCTATGAGTTTTCTTTTATTAAAGGATGATTTATGTGATTATGTTAACTATTAAATTCGTTTAATATATAGGGATCATAATATTGAATATCCAATTTAACAAAATTTAATTTCAATATTATCTTTTATCATTAACAATTTAAAAATAAAGCAACGGCGGCTTGACCATGTTTTTCGTTTCCTATTTGTGCCACCCATGTTGGCAACAACAACGCCCTTTCTTGATCGTACGTTGCGACATATAAAACCCCAAACGTTCGCATCCTTTTCACTCTCAAAATCCAGCAAACTTTTACATCATCTTCTTCATTTTGCTACTGTTGGTAAAAAACAACAACAACAAATGGATACAGCGAGAAAGCCCACTTTCAATGCCAATAATAACCAATGCCTCTCCGCCAAGCTCATCTTCTCGGCCGCTGCATCAGTTGCCACCACCGCCATGCTGATTCGATCAGTCGCCAAAGATTTCGTTCCTCTAGAGCTCCGAGACTACATCTTCTTCAAAATCAAGAATCTCATCCTCTCTTTCCGTTCGGAAATCACGTTGGTCATCGAAGAATTCGATGGTCTCAACGAGAACCTTCTTTACAAGGCCGCAGAACTCTATCTCGAGCCTACCATCCCTCCCGACACCAAGAGAATCAAGCTAGCCCTGCCCAAAAGGCAAGGCAAGATTTCATTTTCTCTTGAAAGCAATGAAGAAATCGTTGATAACTTCAATGGGGTTCAAGTGAAATGGAGGTTAGTCTCAAAAAATTTCCCTCCCAAGAACATCCCAGGGTCTGATCCTTACAACCCTTTGTTGCTTACAACTGAGGCTCGGTTCTTCGAGCTAAGTTTCCACAAGAAGCATAAAGAAACGATCTTGAACAATTATATGCAGCATATATTGGAGATCTCAAAAGATTTGGAAGAGAAAAAGAAGACCTTGAAGTTATTTACCTTGAAACCTGATAGGTATAGTGGAAGAATTGGAGATATGTGGCAGGCCCTGAATCTTGATCATCCGGCTACTTTCCAAACCCTGGCAATGGATTCAGATTTGAAGAGGAAAATAATGCTGGATTTGGATAGGTTTATGAAAAGAAAAGAGTATTATAAGAGGGTAGGCAAGGCTTGGAAAAGAGGGTATTTGTTGTTTGGTCCTCCTGGTACAGGAAAGTCGAGCTTGATTGCTGCCATGGCCAACTATCTTAACTTCGATGTATACGATTTGGAGTTGACTGAAATCAAAGGGGACTCAGAGCTGAGGAAGTTGCTGATTTCAACTGGGAATAAATCCATCATTGTTGTGGAAGATATTGATTGTTCATTGGAATTTCAGGACAGACTCGCTCAAACCCGGGCTATGATGCCACAAGGTCTTCATCGACATATGCAAGTACCTCAGGTAAATATATAATTCACTAAACCTATTCTTACATTGCCAAACATATACCTGCAGTGGTGTTGATTTGTTGTTTGTTTTTGGTATTGTATGTACCAGCAACAGATGACACTGTCAGGATTGCTCAACTTCATAGATGGCTTATGGTCGAGCTGCGGGGATGAAAGGATTATAGTTTTCACAACCAACCACAAGGACCGGCTTGATCCGGCTTTGCTACGCCCTGGTCGAATCGATGTGCAAATCCACATGTCTTACATCACGCCTTGTGGATTCAAAATGCTGGCTTCCAATTACCTGGGGATAACGGAGCACCCACAGTTGTTGGAGATCGAGGAACTGCTGAAGACAACCAAGGTGACCCCTGCAGAAGTGGGGGAGCTGTTGATGAAAGATGAGGGGACCGAAAAAGTGTTACAGGGTCTGATCCAGTTTCTCCAAACCCCGCTAAGCGATGCAGCTGCTGAACCGCAACCGGGCATGTCCCAGCAGTAGGGGGAAAAGGTTGGAAGAGATCTCTTTCTGTGAATTGGTGAGAAATGAGATTTGGGACAGTGAAGACATGCTATAGTCTAATATAGTAATAAATAATACGAGGTTGTTTGTTGATGACTGTGTTAGTTTGTTTTTTTCTGGATAATATGGATTGGAGATGATGGGATCTGGGTTTAGCATGAAAGCTTGTTTAATATGAAACAACTTTTTGAGCTTATGATTTTCATATATGAATGTTTTGGTAGTGCTTAAACTCATTGGCAGAAGTAAATTACCCGCAGGCAACACATCTACATTTATGATTCAAACCTAATCAATTTAAAAAAAAAAAAAAACGCCAGACTGATGGCCACAATTTGGGGTTAGCTCTAAATTAAATCGGATGGGATTTAGGGATCAAACTAACGAAATCTATATGATGCATAAATAAGAAAACCTTTGAACCAATAAAAATAATAAAAAATCGATTTTCGGGTTTTCATTGCTCATAGATTTTTTATTGGATATTTTTATGGTAAACAATTTAACTATAAGTTAAATACATATTTTTTTTTATTTTTTTATCCATTATATTTGTTAGGCATCTTGTTTTTTTCTTATTTTGGTGGGATTATTTTTTTCTGTTTTCGATATTTAAAGCAAGGCAGTCCGTATTGATACCGTGGTACTAGCCAGTACGTATCATTTCGGTCTTAAATCCGTGCCAAATAATTTATGTTTTGTTCTGATTAAAATTCTAGTGCTATCCGGTTATTTCGGTGTGCTTCGACCTATTTCAGTCATTACCGACTATTTGTCAATACAAAATTTTAATATTTTAAATCAACTTTTATTTTTGTTTATCTTAACAATTTTAATTTTTCTATAATTACATTTAAATTAATAGTTATTAAATTAAATCATTGAATTTAATTAATGCTTTTAAAACTTATATTTACATATAAATATATTTGCTTGTGTATATAATATATAATTTATTTTTTACCAAACTAATATATAGTTTGTTAAGAAATTAAAAATTAGACTATAAATATATGTGTGAAAAATATTTAAATGTATATATAATTTATCAAGAAACTAAAATTAGGCTATAAATATATGTGTGAAAAATATTTAAATGTATATATAATTTATCAAGAAACTAAAATTAGGCTATAAATATATGTGTAAAAATTATTTAAAAATATCGAAAAATCTGAAACGATACATCCAAATATATCAAATACCAAGATAAAAACGATATATTCATAAATACAATATTAACTACTTGCTCCCTTAAATAAATTGTTTAGTCAATTACGAGGGGTAAGATAGTAACCAATTAAGAGACGTGCAAGTAAAATAATTAAAAAATTAAAATTATTTTTTAAAAAATAGATAAATATTAAAATATTAATAATTTTTAGAAAATTTTAAGAAATATTTTTTTATAATTTTATATATTTTTATTTTTATATAATTGTTATATATTACAAATTATTATAATGGTTAAATTATACAGTATGTTAAGGTAAGTAAAAGTGATAATTACACAATAAATGATGCAGATAGCCACTAAAAATGATGGTTTTAGAGGGTTAGAGGTGGTGTTTGAGCATGAGTGTGGGCACATATGGTTGATCTCGTATATTTGCCTCTTAGTTTAGCGTTCAAAGGAGATATTTATAAAGGGAGGCTAGCTAAGCATGAGTCTCAACCATTAAATGCCATATTCTTTAGGTGCGGGTCATAGAGAGGTGGATTGTCAACTAAGAGTAGTATTGGATCTGATATAAGGAGAGTTTGTGAGATGATTGGTTGAAGCAACGTTAGATTCGAAGAAATGATGGATTGATGAATGCTAATAAGAACTCTTCTCCATATATTCTTCACCTTATGTGCGTGGTGTTTTAGTGAGATGAGGCTAGGATTATACTTCTAGCAGGACCATGAAGTTAAGCTTCATCAAGTTTTACCTTCAGCCATAGACGTCCGGTGGCTCCAAAAGAGATGAATCTCAAATGGTGTTATAAGTGTCTTAGATACCATAGGTGTATAATAACTCTTTCCTTAATATTCAAAATTTTGACAAACAAATAGGCTATTATAAAAATTTAACTGCACTGTTTTATATTTTTATAATTGTATGTACATTCATATCATAAAAATAAATAAATAAAAATCAAAAGTATTTTTATCTTAGAATTTTTTTTTTGCATTTATATAACTATATATTAAAATTTCGTATCTTTTATGTTTTCAATTACTTTGCTTAATAACGACTTTTTAGTGTTTATTTGACCTTTCTGCCACCTGAAGCAAAATTCTAAGGTATTAAAATTGGAAAAGAAAATATTTTAAGAACCAAAGTGAAAAACGAGATACAGTACAAGGACTAATTTCATATAAAACATATCTTAAATAATTAAAATTATTTCAATCAAATTAATTCATCCAACAAACCAATCAGATTGAAAATTTAATTTGTTAAACTCCCTAATCTCAATTTAGCTTGAGAAAATGATGAAACGGGCAAAAAGATATCCTTTGTTAGCTATCCAAGAGATGATAGTTCTCCATTGGGGTGGTGGGGAGGGGGCATTGTTTCATCTACTCAATCGTGGTTGCAAGCTCAATGTCAAATAGGCTTACAAAAATGAGACCATAACAAAATCAACAGTTTATTGAATGAAAGTTCATGTACATGGTACATTCTAGATCCAATTTCAACCCTCGACACTGTTCCTTGATCGAATTAAAGACCTTCAAAAAACCGCATGTGGTCTTCAAATGTTTCCCCATGTCGAATCTTGGTCACTGATCCATCTTCTTCAACCTGAGAGCAATAACAGTTAACCAACTAGGATGTGGAAAATTTCGTTTAACAACCAAATTTAACACAAACATGTTGCTAAGAAATGATCATGCTGATGAGGGTAAACGCTATTAAAGAATAAAGATTGCAAGTTCAAGAACGAGCTTGCCATAAAGGTAAACAAAGTTAAAGTTAATTACCCAGTACTCGGGAGGGCGCATCTTGAGATTGTAAGTTGATGCCATGCTCATGCAGTAAGCACCTGCATCATGTACGACCAGGCCAGTCCCCTGCAAAATGGAACCACCGATTAATGCAATATTTCAAATAATTGTTGCTCCAACCATCCCGTTATAGATAGAACTCGATACCTTAGCTGGGGTGGGAAGTTCTCTCTCCTTTCCCAAGAAATCTGCAGATTCACAAACAGGGCCAACAACGTCGAAAGTAGAAACCTCAGCAGCAGGAGGAGCAGGAGAAACCAACTCTATATGCTGCGATCATATATGAATGGGTCATTAATTTGAGAAAACAAAATCAAACTTGATTGGGTAATAATTCATATCTTTAGAAGGCTTAAAATATACCAAAAACAGAAACAAATTAGGTCTGCATGAAACATAGGGTATACAGAGATCAGAGTGGTCAAACTGATAGCCAATAATCAACTATTTTGGCACAAGGTCAACCAACTGCATCTAGGACTGAGGCACTGTTAAAACCAACAGCTAGATATCTTTGATTGTGTTAAGTGTGTTCATCAAAGCTTGAACTTGCTGGCTGATGATACAAATTATGAAATCATGGTCATTACAAGAAAGATGAACTAAAAGCACTTACTTGATAAGCATCATAAAGGCTAGGACGGATGAGTTCAGCCATACTACCATCAATCACAATGAAATTTTTTGTTCCATTAGTTTTGACTCCAGTGACACGATTGACAAAGCAGCAAGTATTTGCAATGAGTGATCTTCCTGGTTCAATGATGAGATTAAGATTCCTTGAATGTACCAATTCTCTGACCTACACCAACCAACGCCAAGGGGAGAAAAACATTAATATTAGCCAAAATGAACAATCCTAGAATATTGATATTGTTACTTCATAAATGGTCAAACAAGAATTATAACCATGGTAAGTACCCTGGCATTTTATTCAAACACTAGATATTGTATACTAGAAAGTATTTAAATAGTAATTTACAATGCATTGGTTAGTTTATTGTATAAATAACTTTATGACAACAATTTGCAAGATACGGAAAGTCTGAGCCTTACAGTGTCAATGAGATCTCTAGGTGTGGGAAGGACGGCACCACTGTGGTAGTAATCTATACCCAAACCACCTCCAATGTTCAAATAATCAACCTCGAAACCTTGGGCACGAATTTCATCAATGTAGTTGACCATGAGAACAGCAGCATCCCTAAATATATCCACCTGAACAACATTAAACGAGAGCTTCATTAGCACTTGATGAGCAATTTTTGAACTAGATTAAGACAAATAATAATGCTGAACACAGAAAATAAACCAACGGGAATGAGTGAAAGAAGAATCCTAGAAAAAACTATTAAAACAAACAAGTACCAACTTGCAAGTGAGTCAAGTCAAATAAACATGATGTTGTTGAGATACCTTGGTAATGGTTGAACCAAGATGACAGTGGGCCCCTACAAGTTTCAGCTCATTAGGATGTGCCTTTACAGCATCCAGAAACCACTGCAGCTTCTCGTTCCTAATACCAAATTTAGAGTTCTTGTTCCCAGTAGCAACATATGGGTGGACCTACACGTTAATAGCAATGTCATTAAAACATAAATATGAAACCTGGATAAAAAGCATGCTCCTAGAATCTCTTCAATCTTTAAATTCTTAATGGCCTTTTCTCCTAGAATTAAGGTAATCCTCAAAGCTAGGTTTAGGTTGCATTCCCAAAAAACCAATTCTGTAAGGTAAATTTACTAGCCTTCCTATCATGGATTATCAACTTGAGAGCAAAAATTAAAGTCAAGTAGGCAGGAAGATTTCAAGCCATGGAACAATAATCTGGTTCTCGAGTACACTAAAACTGGTGAATGAGAAAACAGAACAATTAATGGTTGAGAGAGTCATCATGGAAATGGAGATTAAATAATAGAGGTTAAAGAAGGTATGCTAGTTGTACTAAGAACAGACTGAAATTTCAGTTGATCACGTTTCAATAAACCTATATTTACTATGAGAAAGCCATATATAGCAGCTCAATTAGATTCTCATATGCCATATAATAACTTCACTAGCAAGCAAGTTTGATTTTATTTCAAACCATTTCATTTCAATTAGATTCTCATATGCTAAGGTCAACTGAAAACCAAGTTTAATTAATTTAGTTATCCAAAGTTCTCTTTTTTATAGAAACAAGTTCAAATCATATACATTAAATGTCCATGTAGTTAAGGCTTAATGGAATAATTACTGCATTACCTGAGGATCTACATCAGGGTTGATCCGAAGCAAAACATTAACCTTTCTGCCAGCAATTCTTGCAGCAGCTACAATATTTTCCAGATCAAATTCACTATCCACATTGACAAAAACACCTTCTTGGGCAGCTAGTACCAAATCTTCCAAGATCTTCCCATTCCCATTAAAGATACACCTATTCATTTAGATATTAACACCAATCAAACTAAATAAACAGTCAACAAGAACAACCAAATCATTCTTACTCAAGCAGTAACAAACAAATTTAACATAGCTCAGCACATTTCGAAGCAAGATAGATACATTAAATATATCATATTTCATTGTAATGATGGGTGCAACAGCAATATGCTTAAAATGTCTAGCACTGACAAGCACAATAGCATACCCACAATATTGATATGTAAAATTTCCAAAAGGTTTTGGATGACCATAACCAGATGTCTAACAGGGCCATTTAGTGCAAACACACTCCTCTAAAGATTGTAATACTTTCTATAAACAATTTGACAAGGTTCAGAATACCACCTAATTAACCATTCAAATGCAAAATAGAAAATAAGAAAATTATTAAAATGCAGTGCCCATTTAATCATAATTGCTGCATTTAAAAATTAAACTAATGAATTTATTCACGAAAGTAATTTTTGATCTAAATGTGAAGCCAAAAGAAAGTAGCTGAAAAAATATGAACAAAACCGAAATGCAAAACAGAATATGCGATATTTAATCTAAGGAACTTACTTAGTTGGATCGAAGCCGGCACGAAGAGCCAACTTGAGTTCATTGCCACTAACAAGCACAGCACCGCAACCCAACATCCTCAAATGCTGCAAAATCTTGAAATTGTTATTCGCCTTGATGGCGTACCCAATAATGGAATTCTTCAAGCCTTCAAGGGCCTCCTTATAAGCTTCCACATTCCTAGTAATCTGAGGCTTACTATACAAATAAAACGGCCTCTTTTCGACCTTTTCCATGACATCCTGGACCTTGGTATCCTCACAGTAGAGAAACCCATCTGGGGATTTAGTGAAGCAGTGTTGAAAAGTTGGGTTGAGGGTTTTAGCAGGGTTCTGAGAGAGGACAGCTTTGAGAGAGAGGGAGAGGGAGGGATGCTTGAAGACATTCTTGGAGGGCTTGAGAGGCAAAATGGGGGATTTGGAAAATGGATTCTTGGTTAATGAGTGGTTTAGGGTTTTGGGAAGAAATGAGGAGTGAGAGAGAAGATGAGTAGCCGCCATTAGTGATGAAGATTGCAATGCTATGCGTTTGTTGACCGTCGTTTTTCGTCTTCACATAGATAAGAAAAAGGGTGTTTTTATATTTGTATAAACTATAAAGGTCACCGCGAAACATGTTAAAAGGTGGCGTTAACTAGATTAATTAATTTGAATTTAATTAAACACATTAATATATTTTTAAGAAAAAGCTCTGATACCAATAGAGGGCAGGTGAGTAAGAAGCTAGAGATCAGCAATTAACGATGAATAACAGTAGGTATGCTATGCCAAAACACATGCCTTTCTCTCTTTTCTAGCCATCAACAAGGCACTGCCTTTTAGCTGTTAATCTCTTTAATCGCTGAACTCCTTTAAACTCAACTGAACTTATTAATATCTTGTATCATGTTCAATTTCTGATGTGCAGGATCCATAAGCATGGCAAGCACAAAGCATACTCTTAAACTTATGAGAGATTTTCTTCCATAGAAATTCTATTTTCAGGTAAGAAGAGATGAAAGAGGTTTAGAAAGCCATAGATTTATAAAACTCTTCTGGATTTTATTTCAGAGGTAGTTCTTGTTTTACACCTGAGACTTCCCCATGCTTATATAGAGGGGAAAGGTAGTAGTAAGCAGATAAGGAGGAATCTGCTTTTACAAACGTAAAGGACATGACTCATACATAAAGGACACAAGCAGATAAGGAGGAATCTACTTTTACAAACGTAAAGGACATGACTCATACATAAAGGACACAAGCAGATAAGGAGGAATCTGCTTTTACATTAATTTATCTATTATTGATATATATGTATCTGTGTCATAGTCTGTATCAATATCAGAGGTGATGTTGAATTCTTCCACTTTCTGTCTTTTCTTTTCACGAGCTCTGTAACACGTAAGCTCCAATCTTTCAATTCTTTTTTCCAAGTCATCTGGTGGTATCATATCATCATTATTGCCTTTGGGAAGTGGAGCTTTTGAAACTCTTGGTCCTTCTTCATGTAGATCTTCCCAGATATGTGTGTCTTGAATTATCTGGCTGCAATGCATGGGATAATCTTGAGACCATTCTTTTGGATCTGGTATGTTGGACCAATATTCATTCAGGGCTTCTTTCAATTTGTTCTGATAAGGTGTTGGTGGATTCCTTTGAACATCCCATGGTGCTGATGTTTCTCCCGAGGGCCATATCTCTGAAGGAATTATTTTATTTATCTGACACAAGTATTTTTGTAGCTTCTTAAGGTCAAAAGGATTCTCATAAACCTCTTCAAAATATGTTTTATGGATCCAAGAACTAGGAAGAGAGGCTAACTGTGTTGCTGATCCATTTTGCATAAAGTATTGAGGTTTATAGAAGATGATTACTATCCATTGGACACGGGTATTTTTGTGAAATTCAAACATAAGCATATCTACCCAGTATTCTAAAGGATAGAACCATTTTAAAAATGTGGCTAAGTTTTTCATCTCAGGGGCTTCTTCATTGCGAACCGCCATGGTTAAGAAGTGTTGGAGATCAGGCATAAAAAACTCAATCCCTATGTGAAAGAGATGAGTTAAATACCATAACATCCATTTCAATTCTTCAGGAAACTCACCAAACTGGAACTTGATTGGGTTTATGAATGGGTAATCAGGATGTAACCCTAAAGGTTTAAGGAATAATCCTCCGAAATTCCTAAAGACATCTAATTGATAAGAAAGCATCATGTTCATAGCTTCTTTATGGAATCTCTTTTCTAGGATTAGACTTAAGACTTCTGGAGGGTGTTCTGGATGAGAATTTGGTTTACAGGGAAGAGAAAAGGGTGAAGGTGGTTGTTGGGATTGTTTCTTTTTTCCTTTTGAGGAAGAAGAAGGTTGAAACATGAAAACTTCAATAGGTTTTGGGGTTTGAATTTGAGTGGGTTTTTCAGTAGTTTCAGGTAATCTCGTGAGAATATCTACAAGAACATTGTCTTTCCCTTTAAAAATATATTAATATATTTTTAAACACATTAATATATGAAACCCATATTCCGCTTACCAAAAACCTTCTTTTTCTCCTGTAAAAAGTATAAAGTCCCTTATTACTACCAGAAGAAAAAATGTTAAAGAGTATGTACAGTCCTCTAAATTTGACAAACACCTTATCTATGGAGGCCAAGAAGAACAATTTGTCACTTTAGAGATCCCTTCTCATTTTCCACAAGAATGGTGTCAACATGGATATTCTCACATCCATTTTGGAGCAGTCCGTTTGGCGTTAAATTATCATGGAACTTCAGGGAAACCTGTAGTATCCAGAATTGCTCTGTTAGACTCCAGATATAAACGCTACCAAGATGCTTGTATTGGAACGGTAGAAGCAACTTTAAGCTCGGAAATGGCCATGGTAACTCTGTTTCCCAACTTTACCATGTCCCTACAAGATCCCAATTTGCTTGATGCTCTTAAGGTCCAGATTCAGATTATTGGAGCAGAAATGGTTGAATCGGCGGTAACTGCAACCCTGCACTATCAAATAGTGTATAGGGTCCAAGATCATGCCTTTAAGCTAACAAATCAAGGATCTGAAGATTCTCTTTTGATTTCTGTAAACACAAAAGAAGAGCCCTACTGCATTCATGTACCTAAACAGATACCCAAACAAGAACTTTTAAAGCTCTTACCGAAAAAGTGGGTGACAAATTATGAGCAGATCCACCAGCACAACCAGCCGATCAAATCCACCAGAAACCAGATTATGACAAGAGCTGATGGGACTAGTGAAATCCGTTTTGATCACAGTCACCTAAAACAGCTTTCAACACCTCCTGTCTTTACTACTCAAATGATGTTTCAACCATTATCTACAGAAGATGTAGTACCAGGACCGAAAGCAAAGTTAATTCAAAGCTTTCAACCAGATGGAAAGCCTCTGTACTTTTCAAAGATCCTTCAGGACATTGTCCGTGGGATATCAATTGCGCATGTGAAGGGTGCAGAAACGATGCTTTTGAAGAACTTGACGAAGACATCAAACGCACCAGAAAAAAGAAATCCAGCAAAAAATCAACACAGTCAGATTTTTATGAAAGATGGATGAATAAAGATCCAGTTATTGGCCCTTTAGGAGAAGATAGCGGTAAATTCGTATATCTTGTGGACTATTCTGCAAAGAAGCCACAATCTCCTAAGATCCATGATCTACCAAATCCTCCTCCATTATCCCCTCCAAAACCAGACCCTGACCAGAAATGGCTAGCTAAGCCCCTAAAGCAGCCATGTTACAAAAGAATCAACAAATGGGTTCAGAAAAATAACCAGTTTATGACATGCAACCAGGAACACAAGTTGAAGGTTCCAACTCCCGTTCAATCAATTCCACAAGTTCAAATGTATGCAGCAACTTCTTCATATGATTAAGATTTTCCGCCGCTTGAAGAATTTACAAAGAATGAACATCTTCATGCGCCCAAAATCTCTTCAAAACTCCAAGTTGATGCAGAAGGAAGACAAAGTAAAATTGTAACAGTAGAAGCCACCTTAAATTGGCAGACAGAAAATGCTATAGCCCAGAATGCTGTAATCAAGAAGATTGATCAGAAAGTAAGTCAGATTGACAATAAGGTCTCAAAGATTGAAAAAACGACAGATGAAAACTCTGAAATGATCAAAAACCTTATTAAGATCTTCCAGAAGAGACTCAAAGAAGTTGCTCATGAGCCAGCTGCCCCAGGACAAGATTTCTTTTCTCATATTGCTCAAAGAGAAAAAGAAATCCAAAATCTCAAGGAACAGATAAAATATCTGAAAGAAAATGGGAAGCTGCCACCTCCACAACCATCAAGAAACGGGATTGAACTTTTCCCGTCAATCAGACAGACAGAAGGCCCTCGACATTTTGGGACTCAACCACTTATCTTCCCTCCATCTGAGACAAAGAAAAAAGCTACAATTAGCGAATTATTGCAGCAGATTAAAGCTCAGAAAGCAAAAGAAAAAAAGGATGCTGCAGAAGAAAAAAGAAAGAAAGAAAAGGCTCGAGGCAAGAGACCAGTGGAAAAGCCAGATGATGATGAAGAAAGCCAATTCTCTTCACCTCCAACATCTCCTCCACCAAAACAAATATCCAAGTCTTTGATGATGCAAAATAACACATCTCCTTCTAATCCTTTAACAAAAATTCTAAAGGATTATAGTCGTGAAATTTTGCCAAAGATATCTGTTGCTCGGAGAGAATCAGAGATAATCCCAGATCCAGATGATGATCTTGCTCCAAATGAAGAAGATTCAGTGTCCTTTTCAGGAACTGATGGATCAGAATCTATTGAGACTCAATCCAGTCCTTTTTCACAAGAAGAAATTGATGAAAACCAATCAGATCTGCCAGAAGTGATGGCCAGTCCAAGAGTGAAAGTTGAAGAACCATCAGATGAAGATATGACTGAAGTAGAACCATCAAATGCTAGGACAACTCCACATGTCTCTACAACAAAGATGGTTTTCACTCTAGATGATATTCCAATCTCAAAATGGCCAGCTAGATTACGAGAGTTCCATTCATGGCTTGATACCAGAAAACTTACAGAAGAAAGTCATTATAACATCCTGTCTGAATTTGTTTCAAGATTCACAGGAATGTTAAAAGATTGGTGGAACTCAGTTACTCAAGCAGATCAATTACAGTTCTTGGTGTTAACAGATTTTTCACAAAACATAAGGATTATCCATAGTTATTTTATAGGTAATCCTGAAGATCTATTAACTCTGAAGAGAATAGAGTTTTTCAAAAGGAAATGCTGCTCTTATCAGAAAAAAGATTTATCAAAACATTTTTATGTTATGATGAAGCTTTTTTATGCTCTTGGATCGGAGCCAAGACTGAAGCAAGCAGTTGTTGCATCCCTTCCAGATCCTATTCAGGTTGCGATTAATCAGAATCTCTACAGGCAAAATAAAAACATCCTCAATCTAACCATGGGAGAAATTCAACAAGAAACTTTTATTGCTCTTGAAGATATCTGCAACAGAAGAAAAGTTTTCAAAGATTATCTCCATAGAGACAAGAGGATAGATAAAGCTTGTACTGATTCACATTTGAAGATTAAATGCGGCAAAGAGGGCAAATCATGTTATTGTCCAACAAAGGAAAAGAAACACTTCAGAAGAGAAGAAGGAGCCAAAAGGCTAAAATCCAAGAAGAAGTACAGATGGAGATATCTCAAGAAAAAGAAAAGGTTCTCCAAGAAGGGGAAATCCACAAGATGTTACATTTGCAACAGAAAAGGTCACTTTGCAAAAGACTGTCCGAAAAACAAGAAAGGAGCAAAGATGATCAGACAAATCCAGCAGAAATCAGGAATCAAGATAAAGGAAGAAGATGACATAGAGTCCTTATTCTCTATTGATGATAAGCCTAATGGTCAATCAATATGTGCCATTCAAAGTTTTTTATCCAGTGATTCAGAAGATTCAGAATTCTTTTCATCAGATTCATCATTGATGATACAGCCCCAGAAAGATTGCTGTTCTCTCTCTACTCTTCCTCAAGAGGCATCCATGGAAGTCACAGCCCCCCATATTCCAGTCTCCATCTATACAAGTAAATACAGTAAACCTGTTATTGTAATTGCTTTTATTGATACTGGAGCAGCAGAATCCATCATGAATCCAGAAATTTTGCCAAAAGAACATTGGGAGCCCCATACCAGATACTTCAGCTCAGCATCAGGAAAAGTCTTTTCAACAGATTTGAGAAGCAAGCCCATCAAGATCCAATTTTTCCCAACATGTTCCATTATCACTACAGTTCTGGGATCAAAACTTCCAGGAAAGGATCTTATTGTTGGTTTTGATTTATATCTTAAAGCCAAACAATTAAGAATTCTTCCAGATGGAATAAGGTACAAACAAATGTTTAAACCTTATGTTCCAATTCCTAGATTATTTACTATTGATGCTGACAAGATCCAAGAAGTTGTTGAAGAATTAAAGCAAAGAACGTGTGCAGAATCTCATTCAGATTTCCTGAAGAAATGTGATCATCCTTTATGGAAAAATTCAACATTCTTCATCAAACTTCCTTTCAAAAAGAATGAAAATATCAATCCTACAAAAGCCAGTCATGTCGGAATGAATCCAGACCATCTCAAACTTGCTGAACAAGAATGCCAACAACTACAAACAGCAGGATTGATAGAAGCCTCAGATTCACAATGGGCATGTGAAGCTTTCTATGTCAACAAAAGATCTGAGCAAACTCGTGGAAAACTCAGACTGGTAATCAATTACCAGCCTCTTAATCATTTTCTCCAAGATGACAAATCCCCTTTACCCAACAGGAATTGCCTATTTTCTAGTCTTGCTAAAGCCCAAGTGTTTTCAAAGTTTGATCTTAAGGCAGGATTTTGGCAGTTGGGTATAGAACCTGAAGACAGGCCCAAAACAGGTTTCTGTATTCCGAACAAGCATTTTCAATGGACAGTAATGCCCTTTGGACTCAAAATAGCCCCTTCAAAGTTTCAAAAGGCCATGATCAGAATTTTCCAACCCATCATGGATCAAGCCCTAATCTACATTGATGACATCCTCCTCTACAGCCCCGATGAGCAAGATCATGCACTTCTTCTCAACAAATTCAAACAGATTATTCTTGATTTTGGAATAATGCTTTCAGAAAGGAAGATGCAAATCAACGAACAAGAAATTGAATTTCTTGGGATGATCATCAAGGATGGAAGGTACCAGCCATGTCCAAACATTGCAGAGGAACTGAAGAAGTTTCCTGACAAAAATCTCTCTCAAAAGCAAGTCCAACAATTTCTCGGGATAGTTAATTATCTTAGGGATTTTGTTCCCAAGATAGCCAAGTTAACAAATCCTTTGAGAAAAATGCTCAAAAAAGATCCACCTCCTTGGAAATCCAAACAGACAAAAGCTGTCCAGCAGATCAAAGAAAAGACAAGTCATCTACCACCATTACAGATCCCATCTGGTAACAAAAGAATTTTGCAAACTGATGCAAGTGATAAATATTGGGGAGCTATTCTCTTTGAAGAAAAACAGGGAAAAAGACAACTTTGTGGATACAAAAGTGGAAGATTTATAGATGCAGAAATCCATTATCATTCTACCTTCAAGGAAATCCTTGCTGTGAAATACGGGATCACTAAATTCCAATTTCATTTGACAGGGTATCATTTTCTTGTTGAAATGGATATGTCATCCTTCCCAAAGATGTTAAAATTCAAACAGAAGGAAGTTCCTCATTCTCAGCTTCTCAGATGGGCAGAATGGTTTTCCAGATTCTCTTTTGATGTTATTCATCGTTAATTGCTGATCTCTAGCTTCTTACTCACCTGCCCTCTATTGGTATCAGCACGGTTAGTAAAGGTTGAGGCCCGGGTTTGAGATTCATCATTTATATTTGTAATATATGGGTTACTTTCTCATTATGCGCATATATTTTATATGGGTTTTATTCGGTTTCTTTTTAGATTTTGTTCAACTTTGTCCTATTCTTCGTCCGTTGTGCATTATATTAGTTGATTCTACACATTATTATAGTTGGTCAGACATATATTTGTACCTTATCTTGTACTTGTAATTGTATTGATCTTGTGGCCTTGTATTATAAAAAGTTAAAAAAAATTAAGGTAGTGTTTGGAAAGTCATCTAGTATTTGAATTTGGATCTTATTGCTTGTAATTAGCTAGTGGTAGCATGTTTGGGCAACCATTATAATTGGTGGATCTCGCTAAATTGGATCTAATTGGAACACCCTAATTACACTTTTTAATTCTTAAGAGAGATTATGAGAATCAGAGCAATTACACCCAAATCCAATTACTCTAGGGTATTCCAAACACTCATACATGATATAACTTTAAGAAATATTTTTTATACAAATTTAAGTTATAAAAATTATATTATAACTTGAACATGTATGAGTATTTGGGATGGTTATGGAAAAAAAAATTTAATTGTTATCATAAATCTTTTTTTTTGTAGATAAAAACACGGCATAAAGCGATTACATCAACCAATCCATATTAAACTAAACTAGAACCATTACAATCAAAAATCAACACATCTTTTATTGAATCCGGCAAAGCTTCAAACAATTGGAGTATAGGATTTCCTATTACAACATGTTTAGCCGTAAGTGAACACGTAAAATTAAACATTCACCTCATCATTGCATGCATCTTCAATGACCATAACCTCCTTAATAAATGATGTATCATCCTCCATAGGAGCTTTCTTAGGGACCCGTTCAAACTCACGAACCAAGCCTTTCATAACCGTTCTCAACTCTACCGAGTCATGCAACTAACTATTCATCACCCCATTAGTCAACTTATCGGGCCTCTTATTCTCCACATTACTGCCTTTTGGATAAAAAATTAGAGTAGCATTACTTGACTTACCAAAATTAAATATTTTATTTTCCTTCCCTATAACCAAATCAAATTTTTGTTTATCCATTAAATGAACCGCCTTATGTTTCTCTTGATTCAAATTTAAAGAAACATTGATAGGCTAAATCATAAAATTTCCCCTATAACCCTCAACTTCCTTTGGTCCCATCTTAAGCCCATCATCAAATTTCCCATTTATTTTTTTTAACTCTAACTCTCATCTTTCCATTATTGGGCCTCAAAGCTTTAGAAATAGCCTTTGGCCCAATGCCTATCAACAGACCCTTCCCTTTGACCTGTTGCCTCATTCTATTTTCTTTAGTTTGGTTCTTGGTCCCTTGAATCCTTAAATCCCCAACAAATCCCATCACCTTATTTTTTTCCATTCTCCCTTCAACTTTTTCGTCGTCAATCAAGTCATTTACAGTATCTTGTTCATCTCCATCAACCTCTCCAAGCGCAGCAAATCTCGAGTCACCATTAACGTCGTTCTAACCATCGTTCTTAACTCTCCTGTGAACCGACCTCTTCTCGTCCGCCATCCTACAACCATCTAGGGGACAAATGGTTCCTCCTCCACACTCTTTTGAAACCCTATATTCTCCACAACCCGATTAAAATTTACAGCCTCTTTCTCCAGCAACGCTGATTGTACCCCCATACAACTTTCCGATCCATGGCCATAGTGACCGTATTTGAAGCAAATGTTTGGCAATAACTCATATTCTACGCGTTGGAGACGACCATTTACCCTCACTTTTGATATTAGTTGTCTTCTTAAATCAACACAAAGCATTAGTCGTGCGAAGTGTCCCTTTCGAACATAACCCGTGTCGACATCCAATTTCACCACTGGACCAATAGTTTGGACAATCACCCTAAGAAGACAATCCGAATAAAACCCCTCTAGTAGACCCGAGAAACATATCTATACCACTTGCAATTTGATTTCGCTCTAAGCCGTTGAAAAGTCCGACTACCATGGTTGGACAGTTAAGTATTGACCGTAAATAACCCACAGTCCCCTAACAAAAACCCTATTATAGTCAACCTCATTCTAGAACCTTACCAGAAAAAAATCATTCTCAAGATCCATTAATTGGATCGGGCATCTCAGATTCGATAACAATGTTAATTTATTCAACAAAGCATTAAATCCAATTCCCCCCCACATTTTCACTATTATTGTTCTGGCCATTCTACGTTCTATGAATCTTTAGATCCGATTAGAGAACGTGATAGACGGGACACCCTCGACAACCACCGGAGTCACATCACCGTCCATTAAAACAAACTACTCTAACAGAGTGTTCTGTGTCAAAGCTTGCGATGTGCCTAAAAGATTCAATTTATACGATGCTCTTAGTACTTCCGATTCTTGAACCTTCTGTCCGTTCCCGTCCACCGTCGGGTCATCTATGTTTGGTGGTAACTCTATCCCGAAACGAACCTTCTTCGTGGCCCGAACGACGCCACTATTAGATCCTGAAGGATTAGTACCCACCATAAACTCCACAATATTTGTTAACATAGTTTGGATTCACCAATCCTACTTTACGGAGCCTCGCTCAGTGAATGACTTTTTATTTTCAATAATACGATTACATGCAAAACCATTGTCGAAAACTTTTACGATTCCATATTTTCTCATGTTGACATAAACTATCGAGATCTCTTTATTTTCATCGTTTCCATATTCAGGTACCTATATCTATTCTAGAGTTTTAATAATTAGTTATGTATTAAGTCTCTTTAGGAGTAGCACCCACATCTACTAACCATATTGATTTATTATTTTCTTTTAGGATAATTTTTATCTTTGGAACCAATCAATCTATCCTGCTTTAGGCATGTATTACTTTCATTTATTTTAATAGGTTTTCCTATTGGACTTCAAAACATCAACTGATATATAATACTTGGTTATTCTCATTGGGTTAGCAAATACATCTGGCAGTTAACTTGTAATAAAGTGAATTATATTTTTTGAACTTCTGATTCAAATTCCTTTATATGGAGATCTAGATAATGATAATTCATTCTATGTAATTATTTCAGGCAGCAAATATTTCTCTCCCCATAATGTTAGGAAAACTGTCAAATCAAAATAGTTATAAACTCATATCATAATTAAATCTCCAATTTGTTCAAAACATCTAATAATACAAGGAGATTCATAATTAATGTATATTTCTAACTTTCTTTAGATACTCATTTTGTACATTGTGATAGAGCAACTTGAACATATATTGCCCATTCAAAAATTATAAAATAAGTTGTATTTAACTCCTAATTAAAAGCCAATTGTAATAGGGAATATTTATTATAACTTATGACATGATGCGTACAAGTGTTGATTCATATAAAGTATCATATCCTTATACATAGAGAAAATATTTGTCCTCAAAAGATATGGTTTAATTATTGAAAGAATTGTATACTAAAAGTAAAAACAAATAACTCTAAAACAATGAAATAAACTTAATGATTATTGCTTGATTGAATGAGTACATGAGTAGTGAATATATGTATACATTCAAGAGGAAATAACTACTACTAACAAATAACAAATTTAGTTGAAAACTGACTAACCATCTCTAACATTCATCCAACTACTGTAACATCGAGACCCGAAGTAGCTGTCGGAATCGACAAAAATGAGAAGAAGAAAACGGTTTGGTGAGAATATCGGTAACTTTATCATATGTAGGTACCTCACCAACAACAAGAGATCCATCAGCAACCTTCTTTCGAACAAAAAACAAATCAAGCTCAACATGCTTAAACTTTGAATGAAGAACAGGATTGGCCGCAACCTCCACGGTACTGGAGTTATCGCACTAGATGGTCGGTTTATCATCAGAAGAAACCTAAAGTTCTCATAATAAAAATTCTAACCACGTGATCTCAACAGCTACAACAGCTAAACCTCGATACTCAATCTCAACTGTCGACCGAGACACAACTTGCTATTTCTTAGAGCACCATGAGATAGGATTCCCACCAAAATACACACAATACCCAGTGGTGGATCGATGATCATCAAAATATAATCCCTAATTTGCATCTGTGTATCTGACAAGAGATAACCTCTCAGAAGGTTGAATATACAATCTGAAGTCAATAGTGGTAAAGAGATAACGTAATATGTGTTTGATTGCCACAAAATGGACAACGATTGGAGTGTGCATAAACTAACAGATATTATTAACAACATACGTGATGTTAGGTCGACTAAGAACCACATATTGTAATGCTTCACCAATACTTCAATATTCACGAGGATCATCAAACGAAGTTTCCACATGCTTAGACAGAGGACAGGAAGTACTCATAGGTGTATGGATGCCTTTAGCCTTGTCCATGTGATATTGATCCAATAGGTTAAGGAAGTATTTCCCCTGACATAGATGAATCGCACCGATGGACGAATGAGTTACCTTAACACCTAAAAAATAGTAAAATGACCATATGTCTTTAAGTGAAAACTCGATGTGAAGTCGGTGCACAAACGCATCAATCTCGACAAAAGAGTCACATGTAATAATGATGTCATCATCATAAACCAAAACATACATACGAGACTCATTAGTGATATGAATGAATAACTAGGCATTAGATTTGGAAAGCACAAAACCAATAAAAACAAGAAATGCTTTCAATTTATTGAACCATACCTTCGAAACTTACCGAAGACCATATAACGTTTTGTTTAACCGACATACAAGAGGCTAGCCATTAACATCGGTTTGAACATAACTGAGAGGTTGCTGCATGAATACCTCCTTATTCAAATCATCATTTAGAAAGGCATTATTCACATCAACTTGTCGTAATGACCATCATTTAGTGATAGTAATAGACAAAATGGTGCGAATCATGGCTGGTTTGATGATGGGACTGAACATTTCATGAAAGTCACACCCAAGAACTTGTAAGCACCCTTTAACAACCAACCTTCCTTTTCATCAGGCCACTATACCATCAGGATTTCATTTTATTTTGAAAATCCATTTGCAACCAATCGCCTTCCGACCCAGAGGTAAGGGAACTAACGTCCGTGTGTGGTTACGAATCAAGGCATCATATTCTTCTTGAGCGACCAGTTGTCATTCCTTACTAGCAAAAGCTTCATTAATAGTACGGGGCTCTCATTCATTGAGCTCAACGGCTAGTACCTTTGGTTTAAAAATACTATCCTTCGACCGAGTAATCATAGAGTGGGTATTACCAAGCTGTGGTGTAGGATCAACCGGAGTAACAAAAATTTCTAGTGTGGGAGAGAAAGTGTCAGAGTTAGGACCTAAGCTAATGGTATCATTGTTATCCGAAAAAGAAGAGTCAGGAGCCTGAGCTTGAGCATATTCAGAAATAAAGGTCGACAAATGATCCAAAGGAGCATCACTCGAAGGCATCGTGTATGGTGGAGTGGAGTGCACGAGAGGAAGAGAGGTAGTGATTCAGTCGATTGCTAGAGAAACGGACGGAGCACAAGTAGGAAACAAAAACTGATTTTCATTAAATACCACATGTCACGAAACAAATGCCCTTCCATCTAGAGTAAGACATTGGTAACCTTTGTGTTGGGAACTATAGCCAAGAAAAATACATAGTTGAGAATGAAACTCCAACTTGTGTTGATTAAATAGTCAAAGATACGAATAGAAACAACACCCAAAAATACGAAGGTGATCATACATCGAGGGAGTACCATATAGGACCAAGTACGAGGACTGGTTTTGAAAGATCAGAGTGGGCAACCTATTGATCAAATGAACAGCACATGAAAAGGCATACACTCAATACTTCATCGGTAAATGGGCTTGAGCAAGTAATGTGAGCCCAACTTCAACTATATGACGATGCTTTCTTTCAACAAATTTTTTTTGCTCAGATCTGTGTAGGCACGTAACACAATAGAGAATTATATGCTGAGCCAACAAGGATGTAAAGGAACGAAATTCACCACCCCAGTCACTTTGAAACTACTTGATATCTTTGTCAAACTGAATTTTAACCATTTTCTCAAAACGAATAAAACTTTCAATGGCTTAGGACTTCTTTTGAATAAGAAACAACCATGTAAATCGACTATAAACATCAACAAAGGAAATATAATACCAACTAGTCCCACAATTAACAGAAGTGGGCCTTATAAATCTGAAACACCCAAATCAAATAGGTGATGATATACGGTGATGGAAGTAAAAAATGGTAATTTGTATGATTTCCCTTGCTAGCAAGCAGAACACAAATGTTCCAATTTATTGGTATTAACTTTTTAAAACCGAGCTAACAATATCTGATGATGGATGTCTAAGTTGACGATGCCATAACTCAAACAACTTAAACTTATTGCACAACTCTGTATTGTGAAGAGACAACTCAGTGCCTCGAACGGAAGATGACACCGAAGATAATTGATACAGTCATGTGTGTGGCCTCGGAGCAAAATTTCCCGAGTCTATATATTCTTTACAAGATAATGAAATGGGCAAAACTCAAAAAATACATTATTATCCCGAGTAAATTGAGAAACTGAAAGAAAATTTTTTCGAATCTTAAGAACATGTAAGACATTTGTTAAATGTAACAATTTACAAGACGTAGAGATCATGCTATGACCCCAAACACTCAATATAAGCACTCGTACCATCAACCATTAGTAGAGGAATATTACCTAAATATTTAGTTGAATTATTTAATGTGGCGCCCTCTTGACAAACATGATTAGTGGCACTCAAGTCAAGATACGACACGGTCGGCTCAATAGCATTAATTGGCAAATGAATATATGGCACAATAGGATTTTCAGCTTTCAACATAGGCCTGGTAACATTATTGGTGGTAGTGTGCAATCCAGAACTAGCATACCCAGAAGCAGGCCCGACGAAATAAGCAGTATGAGACCAAGTCGCAGGTGCCCACATGTGACATTATGAATAACAGGCCTAACTGAGCTACCAGCAGTAGACTTAATCATGAATCCAACAGCAGATGGTCCAATAGACAACTCAAATTAAGATGGCCCATTCGAATATGACCTAGAGGGTAGGAGACAAGCTGAAACAAATGGGCTGATTGATGGATAAGGCCCAGCAGACGGTTCATGAGAGGGAAACCCATAAGAGAAAAGGACCTTCATGAGCAGAATGGGCAGTAGGTTTCAGGGCAACAACCGAGGTCCAAAAATACAATGAAACTAGATGTTTTAAAGATGATACCGGAAGATCAAACACTAATGTCAAATGGCCAAAAGATGTCACCGGGGGACCATCAACCGAATGATCAAACTTATAGTAACACTGTTAAACAATATGTCCAACGCGACTACAAATCTGACATTGAGGTCGACCACGACCACCGTGAGAGAACGAAAGTAGGACCCACGAATCAAACACCACACCCGTTAGATGAGCCAATGCCAAATCCCTAGAAGCCGATGAATGTTGAACCAGATTTGACTGGGGAGGAATCTCCGACATGAACCTCCATTGCCGACTTTCACACTCCAACAGGATATCCATAAGTCGATTCAATTCCAGAGGCTCCAATGAAAAAGAAGTCACCATAATTACCTAATCAAATTCAGCTGAAAGACCAGCAAGAACAATTTCAACTTGCTTAGAAGCAGAGATCGGGTGGCCAGAAGATCACAAGTATTCTTGATCTTGGTTAAATACTCTTTAACTGACATATGCCCTTTTTTAACGAATGAATCTCGTATTTCAATCAGAAAACCTTGGCACCAGAGGCTGCAGCAAACAAACGACACATGGTGCTTAATAAAGGATGAGAAGGATGAACGCGAAAGTAGATCGTAAAGTTTGTCAAAGTCGCGGATTTGACTTAGGGCTCTAGACGTTCAGAAAGAAACTTGGATTTTGGCACAACCTGAAACGAAATTAAATCCAAGTCAGGTAAAACAATTAAAATAAATTACAAAATAAAATAATAAATCAAAGATTAAATAAGCAAATAAAGAAGATAAATGAAAAGATAGAACATGGCGTATAGAAGTCCTAAAAAGCCTTGGAAACACGAAGAATCCACAACCCCTTCAAGCGGCTCTAATTTCCCCTCCAAGATAGAAACCTTGGTAAGAAAAAGTTTGAAGATGATCCCCACAATCTAAAAAGATTGTTAAAACTCTTCTAAAAGAAACTCAAGAGAAATTCTTGAAAAGAAAAACCCAGAAAGAATTTATTAACTCAAAAGAGAACTAGAATAATAATGAATATGAATTGTGTACAATGCAAAAGCCTATATATTGACTAACTAAATAAATCTAAATAAAACTCTTAAGTATACTAGAACTCTAATTTACTAAACAAGTAGTTTTAAACTAAATTTTCTTGTTAACATAAAACTCCTAAATAACTTAAAATACTTAATAATTATCAAAAATTCAGAATAAAATAATAAGATCTGACAAATATAATATTGGGCTCATATATAATAAAAATTAAGTCTAAAACCCGAACTCAATATGATTTAAACTCGAATTAAAAGCCTGAAATTCGTAATTTCCGTCATAATCCCGTTCAGAAATTCTGCTCGCGCAGTCTTCACTAAAATGGTCATAACTTGAGCTCCCGAACTAAAAATCGAGTGATTCAAAATGCATTTCAAAGCTAAGAGATAGATCTTCAAACGCCATGAGACATCTCAACCTAAAAATTCTAGGATCCCATCCAAAAAGTCATCGCAAGTCTGCTGATCTCCCAAGCTTGAAAATTGGCAATTTTGATGATTGGAATCTAATAAATTTCACCTCATTCGTGCATGTATCAATGCTCCACACATCATGAGCAATATTAGCACCTATAAAACATGACAAAAGGGGGCCACTAATGGTGAATAAAATCCAAGAGGCAAGAAGTTTATCCTATTGATGGAAAACAACAAAGTCAGGATTAGAGATTAACTTCCCTTGTTGGTCCAACACGAATCGAGACTAAATCAGAAGAGTGTCGTTGACATAATCGGTAAGAGCATAACCATTGATAATGATCTGCAATTGATGTTTCCATCGAACAAAGTTACCCTCATCGAGTTTGACTGTATCATGCCTAGGGAATGTTTGAATCACGCGAGAAGGCCTTTCTCCATTGGAAGGTGAAGTAGGACTTTGAGCAAAGGTTCTTGGAGACGTTGCAGCATTGGCAAACTCATTCGGCAAAGACATATCCATCGAACACAATGGAAACACCCCATGAAAAAGCGACAGATACCATGAAAGAATTGTATACTAAAAGTAAAAACAGATAACTCTAAAACAATGAAATCAACTTGATGATTATTGCTTGATTGAATGAGAACATGAATAGTGAATATATATACATTCAAGAGGAAATAACGGCTACTAACAAATAACAAATTCAATTGAAAACTGACTAACTATCTCTAACAGTTATTAACTAGAGGCATTTAATCATTAATTCTACTAAACCATTTATACATATAAATAATAGACATTTGCGATAATTACTCTCATAGACAATATAGCTTTTAATATTCATTGAAAGCTTAAAAAATAAACTCACCAATACTAGCAAAATTGTCCCGATTGCATAATCTGAAAATTTTGTTCTTAACCAAATCATTAAACAAGTAATCTCACAAACAAGAAGTTGCGATTTGATAAGTCACATGTGATTATCTTGTAGATACATCTATTAAAATCAAATAAAATATTTCACTTTTCAAATAAATGGGCTCATATTTTTTTTCAGAAATGCAAGAAATTCAATCTCAATTTTTGTTAGCAAGGCTCTAATAAATCACCTTCTTTAAGAACAATTAGCACATGATAATTCCTTAAAATGAAGAATCTTCAGGTTCTTTAATAAATATCCATGTAAATTCTCATTTATCGCATCATTGTTGATTGGGATGATCTAACCGATTGGGATGATCTAACCGATCATGTCAACTAATTAGTATATTTGGACAAGTAAACTTCTGGTTTACTATATATATGATTCAACAATACTAATGTAAACTTCTAATTTACCATCTCATATTATTTAACCATACTAATATATACATAGCACCAACTAAAGGAAAATGCGATAGTTTTCCAATACAAATTTCTTACCCAATATAATAGATTTAATTAATCATCTCCTCATCCATAGCCTCAATATGATATCCATTAAAATGTATATCCTTTTAAAACAAAATAATTTATTTGAGATTATCTAGAACATAGTGTATTAATTATCACTTTATTTCTTCAGATAACAATGTATTAGCTCTTCTGAAGCCTTGAATTAATTTTGTACTATGAAAGATTAACATGTTTCATTACCACATTGAATATAGGGTAACAATATATTAGATCTTCTAGAGTTTTAAATTAATTTTATACCTCCAAAGATTGGTTCGTTCATTACCAAACAAAAAAAAATATTTTTTATCCCAAAAGATGGTATGCACTGCTGTATTGTCTATAGAGCATATGTTTTCTTTCATTTAAGAACCGTTAATTGAATAATAAAATTTCAAGGTGTACGACAGGTACATAACCAACGACTTTTCATAAATTGTCTATTTCTTTGAAGAGTAGTATTAAGAACTCCTATTGTTCTCTTATTTATATCTATGTTTTCACTTTTAGTGGTCAAAAGTAATTATTACTAATAAGAAATTCAATAATCAACTAATGAATGCTGTAATTACAAAAAAGGATGCAACTCATACTTCTAAAAATTTTATCTTAACAAAATACATACAATCCATACAAAAATCAAAATCAAAATATAGACTTAAAGTTTAGTAATGAATAATAATAACAATTATAGCAACAAGTTCCTCAATATGAATTATAAAAATCCTTAAAATTAACATGCTAGAATTTAAAATGATAGCATCATAAAGACAATGCTAATATCTCTTTACTATTTAGGTTCCTCATGATTACCAATTTGGTATGCCAAATCAAATTTAACATCATTCTTATTATTCGTTTCCACATTGTCTTCATTTCCACATTGTTTCCCTTTCGTTTGATGGAATATTGATAAAATTTAACCAAATGGTTAGACGTACGACAGGTATGCAACCAATGGCCTTCGATAACATAAGTTATTTCCACTCCTTAAAGGGTTTTATTAGGAATTCTTGTTCATCTTTTTTCTTATCTTTATATTTTATGATTATTATAGTTTCACCTCCACATCCACAATTACATCTTTCGGATTTATTATGTATTGCTATATTCACTTTAGGGGATGGAGTAGATCTAGTAGGACAAACTTCATGATTTTCTTTAATATCGTGTTATTTTATTAAAGCATAAGTAAACATTCAAAATATATCTTAAAATCTTTTTCACAATATTTCTATTGTAGGAGCATGTTTGAAATATGAAAAGTTAAAACAAATTCTCTAACAAGTTTTTATTAGTAATATTCTTCTCATATGAATTTGATTGAGAACTTAATCTTCCCACATTAATTTAATTGAGAACTTATCTTAATAACTATAGCGTTATATTCACTCACAATTATAAAATCTTGCAACTTCTGAAGCATCTAATTATAACGAGCTTTAGATAAGAGATTTTGTAACTTTAAGTGCAACAAATTATCATATTTCGATGATCACATCTTTCAGAGTTGCACATTTGCATGAAGAAAGCTCACATCCGAAATATAAAAATCCGACATAATTTTTTCATAACCACCATCACAAACATGCATTAATTTCAATTCAAAATCTAATTGTTCATGTTTTTGTCGTGATTAGTCTCCAATTATAATAAACATACTATAATAAAATAAATCATAGTGAAATATACCTAAAGATCTTTAATATCATCGTATCACCCTGGCTATTATCACAAGCACTATTTACTTTCAGAATAACATTTATAAACTAATAGTAAAAACCATATATAAAACAATCAATTATTTTTTGTGTACAATGCTTGAAAGTTACCCAATATATATTGTATCAAATTTCAATACCAAATATATGTTATAAAATCTTATGATGCTCTAATAAAATATTTATAAATTATAATTCAACTTAAAAGATATAATACAGTCAATCAACAATAGCATCTTAATAAGACTTAATTAGATACCATCGACGATAATATTTTACAATGTTTCTCTTAAATCTATATTTATAAGCGTAAAGAGTATGCATGGTATAAAACTCTACTTCTAATAAACATTAAAATCCCAATGTATATTAAACTTATCTTAATATTGATAGACATCCCTTTAATAATAAAATATTTATAAGTCAACTTTAACTTTGTCAGTATTTTTTAAATATTATTCATTAATAAAGCTTTTACTATTTTATAATCTAAATTAAATTATATTAGAAAAAATCTAAATTAGAATTTGTAAAATAACATAAAATTAATTAAAAGTAAATATGTTTTCAAACATAATTAAATTTAACTTTTCAATAATAAAAAAACCTTTTTTTGGAAAAATGTGCAATCAATTTTGCAACAGTTTTGAAGTTTTCTTAATAACCTTAGTTTGCAAAAGTATAATATTTTTTAGATCTAAATTTTTAACAAATAGTTTTAAAATTTTTAAAATTGAAATATGACTTTATGAATAATATTAAAACTAAATTTGTTTTCAAATAATTCAACCTACAATTTTTTTACATAATAAGGCATTGTAAATTCTAAAATTAATTAAAAAATATTTTTAAGTGTATCACTATTTTTACAAAATATGTTTTAATTTCATAACCACATTATTAGAAAAAGATTAAAAAATTAAAAATTTTATAAAATAACTAAATGTAAAATAATTAATACATTCAATTGACCCATGCATTGCACATGTAAAAGAAAACTAATTATATATATATATATATAATTTTTTAACAATTTTAAATAAAATCTTAAGTACAATTTAAAAGAGTTAGATAAATTTTGAAAATTTTACCTCATTTTTGTATGTAAGGAATAAAATATATAAAATTATCATAATGATAAATAATATTACCATAACTTTCAATATTATTCAATTATCATAAAGACAAATATCATTTATCTTAATCTAAATTTGTTATCATTAGATTTTTTAAAAATTACCATTAGCATTATAATTTATTTTTATTTTAATTTTAATTTAAGATAAAAAATATATAAATTTTTAATTTTTAAATATTCTAAAAAAATCTATATAAATATCCACAACTATTATATTAATACATATAATTAATCTATGCATCACACGAAAAAAATTAATATATATTATATGACAAGATATGCAAGCATGATATTATGAGAAATGACGCTTTTGACATGTCATTATATAGCAATGGATAATATGGTTTTAATGATAATTTTAAATATATAAATAAACACTAAAATTTAGATAAATATTTTATCCTAAAATTTATTATTTGTATGAAATTTAAAATTGTACTATTAGGATAAATTACTTATATATTTAGAAAATTTTCTAAATTTTTTAGATAAAACTAGTTGTTTAAAATATCCTGTTAAAAATATTAAAATAAATATTTTTAAAAAACTATTGAGATAAGTTTACAATCCTAAATTTAATGATTAAAATATTATGTTATCCTCATTGTAAATTCCATACGAAATATTTAGGGGCACTAAAATATTTTTGGGAGTGGAGATGACAAGGAGTAAGAAAGAGATTTTCCTATCTTAAAGAAAGTAAGTGCTTGAATTGTTAACAGAAACAAGGAAAATAGGAGTCAAATCGGGCAACACTCCTATGATTCCTACTCTACATCTCACAAAAGAAGATGGTGGTTTATTTGAGAACCCTAAGAGGTATAGAAGATTGGTAGAAAAGTTGAACTATCTCACACTAACCTGTCTAGATATCGCACATGCAACCGGTGTTGTTAGCCAATTTATGACAACTCCTATGATTCCTAATCTACATCTCACAAAAGAAGATGGTGGTTTATTTGACAACCCTAAGAGGTATAGAAGATTGGTAGAAAAGTTGAACTATCTCACACTAACTTGTCTAGATATCGCATATGCAACCGGTGTTGTTAGCCAATTTATGACAGCTCCAACCATTCATCATTGGGCAGCTCTAGAACAGATTTTGTGTTACTTAAAATGAGCTCCTAGAAAAGGCATACTATACAAAAATCATGGGCATACTAATATTAAGTGTTTTATAGATATTGACTAGGCAGGATCTAAGGTTAATAGAAGATCCACCACAAGCTATTGTGCATTTGTTGGAGGAAATTTGGTGTCCTAGATGAGTGAGAAACAAAATGTTGTATTTCAATCTGGTGCAGAATCGGAATGCAAATTAATGGCTTAGTCTATTTGTGAAATTATGTGGATGCATCATCTCATGACAAAAATAGGCTTAAAGCTTCATTACCAGTAAAATTATGGTGTGATAATTAGGTTGCCCTTCACATTGCCTCAAATTTAGCATTTCACGAACAACTAAAACATATTGAAGTTTATCGTCATTTTGTTCGCGAAAAAATCCTAGAAGGATTGATTTATAATAGTTACCTAAAAACCAAAAACAACTCTAAGATATTTTCACAAAACCTCTTACTAGGAATCAGGTTCAATATCTATGTAACAAGTTGGCCATGATTGATATATATACTCCTGGGATGGCTCCAAATGGAGTAGATTTTTTTCTTGAAAAGTAGACGCGGGTGGGGCGGGATAGATTTTTTCTTTTGGATAGTGAGTATGGAGGTTACAATAATTGCTTACCCCACCCAAACCCATTCCACTATATAAAATTACCATTATATTATATATATACTATTAAAAAGGTAAAAGTGTAATAACATAATATAAAAAATATATTTTATGTTAAAATATTATATTTAATAATTATGTTTAAATATTTTACTTGACTTTAAAAAAATAAAAAAATAAAAAATAAACAGCAAAAATTAGATTGAAGCGAAGCAAGGATGGATGCATCTAACATCTATGGAGGTGGTAATAGTTTTCAAAATTATACATCCCTAATGAAACAGAGTGAATAGTGAAGCAGAACATATCAATTATGGAGTGATAGTGAATTTAATAATATTCGCCTCCACCACGCTTCATTGCCATCCCTATATATTCTAGTTTGAGGGGGAGTGCTAATAGGTTATAAATACATATATTTAAGGATTATAGATGATATTTAGGGATTAGATTTTATGCTATTTTCATATTCAACTAATAATATATATTCTCTTGTAAATCAATAGAGAAAGATAACTTATTCTTTCTAAATATCACTATTTTAACAAACTTAAATATTTAATTGCAGAACAAGAATATATTTTTTAGATGAATATTTAAATAAATAAACAAATAATTAGATAATTTATGCAATTGGTTTAATTATTTATGTAATATATATTACCTAAATATATTTCTCCCACGATATGGGTTGATGTAGTATATATAAGTCCGGAATTTAGGAGCAGTTTAGCATTACTTCTAAAAAGATTTTTGGGATAAAAAGCACTTATAAAAGTTTTGCTAAATAAAATGCTTTTAAATTTTTCGAAGGTGCTTTTAAGGAAAAAAATGATTTGTAAAAGGATTTTTTTTAATTAAAAGCAGAAACAGAAAATTTTAACTTTGGCTCAAAAATACTTTTTGAGAAGCAAGATTAAACTAAATAGTGTTTCAAATCTGGATATCCATGTTTCTAGGCTGCGACATCGGCCGAGAAAAAAGGTGAAGACAGTTAATAAGTTAGTTAAAGATAAAAAGACTGGAATGGTTTTTGAATGGAGTTGCATGCATGTCGCCAAACCGGAACAAATTATGTTTAAGCTTCTTCTCAATAATAGTAAAGCTTAAACATCTATGTTAAGCGAGAACTATATATGACAATACCAATCCTGGGGAGTTGTTTTTTTTATAGTTTTAGTCGGGTGTTATTTAAACCTATCCCTTTCTCCATTAGCCCTCAGAGTCTTAGACTCCTATCATATGGTATAATCATAATCTTGTTCTCTTCAATATTGATTGGATAACATTTCTGTCATTGGATTGGTTCAATCTTTTTCAGCTTTTTAGTTCTTTGTTATCATATTTGATTTCACTGGGGCTTATTTGCAGATGTTCGGATTCGATTCTGCAGGCCGTTAATATTGAACATCTTTGTCTGAGTGATAACATCTTGAACCTGCTGCCCTGTTTTGAGCTTAAACGGAGTCCTCAACATTGTATTCATGGCTGACACTTTGTCTCAACCTGTTGAACGACAAGTTAGAATAGGTGATCTTTTACAAACATTTTCAGCTTTTCTTTTATTTATTTATTTTCCATTTACTGCAATTCATGTACACTAATGGTGGATTTAGATGCATGCCAGATATTTGACTATGGTTTTAAATGGTGAAAGATGAATCAAGAACCCAAAAGAAACGCAAATTGCGTGCATGAAATTCAATGATATTAATAATTCTGGGTTTGTTGATATAATTCGGGGTTTGAGAGTGGCTTGTTTTACAGGTGCAGAAAAAATTGATATATATAACTCGGAGGATGAGAAGAAAAAAAAGCTTGGGTCTCTTAAGAAAAAGGCATTGAGTGCCTCTAGCAAGTTTAGACATTCAATGAGAAAGAAAAGCAGAAGACATAGTAGAGTAATGTCGGTTGTTAATATAGAGGATGGCCTTGATTCTGAAGAGCTGCAGGCAGTGGATGCACTCCGCCAAGCACTCATCTTAGATGAATTACTGCCTGCTAAACATGATGATCATCATATGATGCTAAGGTCACTATCTTCCATTCAACAATACTAAGCTTCGATACGAATGGCATTAGGTTAGGCCATTAACTCATTCTTTGATCATACAGATTTCTTAGGGCCAGGAAATATGATCTTGATAAAGCAAAGCTCATGTGGGCTGATATGCTCCAATGGAGGAAGGAGTTCGGGGCCGACACGATAATGGAGGTATATCCACATGTCTCTGTGTGTGTGTGTGGAAACTGTTTCCATATTGCAGAACATATAGAAATGCAACTTTTAAAACTGTCTGAAATTTTCTTCCTGGGACTTCTTTGTTAAGGATTTTGATTTCAAGGAATACAGTGAAGTGGTTAAGTATTATCCGCAAGGATATCATGGAGTTGATAAGGATGGCCGACCTGTTTATATTGAAAGGCTTGGCCAAGTTGATGTTAACAAGCTGATTAAAGTTACAACAATAGACCGCTATTTGAAGTACCATGTAAAGGAGTTTGAGAAGACCTTTGCTGTTAAGTTCCCTGCTGCATCCATTGCTGCCAAAAAGCAAATTAACCAGAGCACAACTATATTGGATGTGGAAGGAGTGGTATGTTATATTTTCTGCTTATATATATATATATATACACACACGCATATTGCTTCACTGCAGTTCTAAGACCTGGCATCATAAATGAATGTTCAGGGGCTTTCGAGCTTCAACAAGTCTGCAAGGGAGCTCCTTCAGAGCCTTCAGAAGATTGATGGTGACAATTATCCTGAGGTACTGAATACTCATTACTCCATAAGCTCAGTTTTACGTGTCAGGAGATGCTAATTGGATGCTTTCTATATTACAGACATTGAACCGCATGTTTATCATCAATGCTGGCCCTGGATTTAGGATGTTATGGGGCACAGTTAAATCGTTCCTTGACCCGAAGACCACTGCAAAGATCCATGTAAGTATTGATTCACCATTTTTACCTGACAATACATTTGATTTTTGCTACTATAATGTTGCTAAACAACTTTTCACCAGGTTTTGGGTAACAAATACCAGAGCAAATTGCTTGAAGTAATTGATGCAGAGTGAGTGTTTTTTTTCCCCATTAGTTGAGAATATTATATTCCATGAATTTCAAACTTTCTATATGTAAAGCATTTATTTCTTGTGGTTTTCATCAGTCAATTGCCAGAGTTTTTGGGGGGTACCTGTAATTGTGCTGACAAAGGCAGTTGCATGGTCTCCGACAAGGGTCCATGGAACGATCCCGACATATTGAAGGTAATCAACTTAAGCTTGAATGATATTTTGGTGAAATATCTATGTTATATTATACTTGGAATAATGAAATTGAATACATCATTTTCATGAGCTTAGAAGGTTCAAAATGGTCAAGGCAAGTGCACAAGGAAGAATATAACAGATGTTGAGGAGAAAACAAGTGAAGAGGTAATCCCTCTTAGCCAAGGCTCTGCCATCTCAATATCTAGCGCTCTACAAAATGAGTGCCTAACTTTTTCTTTGATATTTTAGGACATGAAGAAGAGCTGCCATGCAAAGACAGCTACAATGCCTGAAGTAAGTTTAGTCGTTCTCATGCCATGTCCACAATGGAAACATACGAGATAAATCATGATTCATGCAGCTAAACATTGCAATCAGTTTCTGCATCTATGTGAATCCCATCAGTCAACATAAAAGTACATGTTTTATATATTGCAGAATCCCATCAAGAGAAAGACCCAGAGCTCCTTTGCCTGTGACAAGTTTATGCCGCTGGTTGACAAGGGTGTACATCCTTCCTGGCCTGATGCTGAAAATTTTGGCATGCCCAAAGGTAGATATTTTGCATTTGAGTACGTTTTCTTGAGTTTTAAAGAATGTAGTAATAACACCATTCGTTTGTGACCCTTTTTTCCCAAAACTGTAGATTGTTACCAGACGAAGGATGTTAGGATGGCTACTCAAGGAATGGGCACCAACATTTTCGGAGGAATTGTGGCCTTGATTATGGGAATTATAGCGCTGGTTCGCTTGTCCCGCAAAATACCTAGGAGACCGACTGAACCTCTTTTGTATGGTAGTCAAGTTTACTATGCTAACCCAATGATCACAGGCCCTGCCGCTCAACAAGCACCACCTATTAATGACGCTGACATCTTTGCCATGATGAAACGCATGGCTGAATTGGAAGAGAAGGTGACTGTACTTGTCGACAAACCAGCAACGTTGCCACCCGAGAAAAAGGAGATGTTGAATACTGCTTTAAGCAGGGTCGGCACCCTGGAACAAGAGCTATCTGTAACTAAGAAGGTACATAATTACAACTTGGCCATCCTACTGAAGAAACCGATGAAGAACACAAATTTGTCACTATCTTTGAATCTTTAATTGATTGTGTTTCCTTTCTTGCTTATACAGGCACTTGAGACAGCCATTGATAAACAGCGGGAGCTTCAGACCTACATTGACAAGAAAAAGAAGAAGAAGAAGTTTGTAAGTTATCAAAAGTCAAATCATGCAAACTTTATATATGTATATATAGGTGTATCCCTCACATCTAATTTTCTTGGATTTGTGGCTGCAGAACCCATTTCGCTGGCTAAGATGAAAATTGGGTGCTGGATGGCGTTGGTGATATGCACTGAGATTTCAGCCCATAGATGTATTGCTTGCCTATATTGTTTTGCTTTGTAAAATATTCAATTCCAAGCCCCTTTAAGTCAAGAGTTAAGCAAATTTCTTAAAAGATATTGTAATATGTTGAACAATTATTGGCTCAAATGGTGGTCTTCTTGGTCGGCCCAAGTTGTAATGTTCTTCAAGGTTAATTTTGTGATTAAAAAAGTGAAGAAAAGAACTGCTCAAATCTTAGCTAAATAAGAGGATTTTAAAGTCCATTTCTCAAGTTTCCACAATTTTATGAACATTAACCAAGTTCCGGACATTTATTTGGCAAACGCGATATAAGTGAAACTCAAACTTTTGACAACGAAGTTCCGAAAGCGAAAAAATATATGAATCCCCTTTTACTTTTGAAGTACAGCAATTTCAAACATTACATGGAAGGAAGGAAATGAGACGAGCCTGAGAGAATTGACGGTTTCATTAGTAGGATTTATATTCGATTCTGAGCGGATAGGTAATTACATTGCTCGTGGATCAACATAGGCCGCTCCATAAAACCGTAAGCGGTTTTGTTTTTAGTCCCTTCATCAGCAGAACATATCACCAGCAAAACTTCTTTTTCTGAAACCAAGAGGAATACCAGTCACAACCATAAAAAGTGAGCACAAATCTAGAAACGTACATAAACAAAACCAATGAAAACCAAGTTGCACTGTCTAGGGATGCAAACAGCTCCTCTTGCCTCATCAAAGCTTCGTGAAGAGCCTATTTAATACAGCACATACATGCAAAAGAATGAAAATTTGACAATGAAAGCAAGAATGGCCATAACTGCAAAACTCTTAGAGAAAAATAATTAATTAATTAAAAGCCTTATCAGCAAGCCATACCCAAAATAAGTGATTAATCAGTTGATAATGAATATTCCATAGAAGACACTGAGATTTCTAGAAAAATGAGCAATCTGGGAAGCCAGTTAGCCTAATAGGAAATAAATCCAAATTCCCGAGAAGAATTATCAGAGCTTTGCACTAATGCAAAATGCAATCTCATTAGCCCAATCAAATACTTTACTGAAAATATTATTTAATGGTTTACATCACTCACAGGATACGGTTCAGGGAGAGAAATATGGATAATATTTGGAAAAGTAATACCATTATTAAGATTGCCAACAGTACCTTCTTGGCAGCAATGAGCTCTGCCTCTAGAGCTTCAACACGACATACAGCAGAATTCAACAACTCCTCTTTCTCATAAGGCATCTTAGATGGCTTCGCTTGTAGTGTACCAACTTTCTCTTCAAGCTCACCCAACCTCTCAATAACAGAAGATAGAAGATCTGCCTGAGTCTGAAGAGCTGTTGGAGAAGGGGCGCGACATTCTTCCTTTTGAGTTGCATTAGGTTTAGGTTCAGTAACATTTTGACAATGACCAGAAACTGAGTTAGGTAGCTTTCTGGTTATATTCAGTGCCACTGAGTGGAAGAGAGTATAAAGTGTCATGAAAAAAGCCATGAGCATCAGCAAAATCCAAGCTCGAATTCCTTCCTGGGCCTTGGGAGTTTCAGGAGCTGCTAATGTACCTGATTATGAAATAGCATATCATTTTCCTAAGCATGTTATAAAAGGTCTAAGCATGTTTTAAAGAAGAAATGTAGCTTATAAAAGGGTAAACCAGTATGCAAGAGTACATTTGTTAACCTTTGGAAGCAGAAGGCCTCAAGAGGGAGGTTTGTTTCTTCCAACTAGAATCAACAGCTTTATCAACCATGGGAACAAATTCATCATAGCCTGAGAAGTTGCCAGCATAGCTTGTTTTTCCAACTACCTTAGTCTGCATAATTTACAAAGCCAAACAAGCGAATTAGTTACTTCTAAAAAATGCTAATGATCCTAAACTTGGGTTTAGAAACTGATAAGATGCATAATGAAGTCTTTATCAAGTATCCTTGTAAGTCATCATGAAACTCATAGGTTATAAAATATTGTTAACTAACCACCAAAAAAGTAAAAGCAACTGTTAAAAGAATGCAAATAGCTGATCCAACAAGAATAAATCAAAACATCTAGTCAAGCATTCTTCTATTAAGGAACCCAGTACTCCAAAGCATTTTGAGTGTTCCAAAAGCAGAAATCCATGTTAAAAGCTCTTCTACCCAACCATGTATATCACTCATTATGAATGTAGTCTGACACAATTATCAGCTACAAGCAAAGTACTTCAATTCCCAAACCCGACAAACTATTAGAAGGTAAAATGGAAACCCACTTCTTCACAAACAGGGGTCAGCAGAAGTTGTGAATAACTCTTCATAGCTTTTGGGGATGCAATATCTTCAGCCTCTGATCCAGATTCTGCAGTGGATGTATCACTACCTTTCAACTGTCATACATCCCAAAAAGCAATGAGATAGCGCAATATTTTTACCTCAAAACAGGAATATCACTAAGCGACGAAGAAAAGGGACATTGAAAGTTAAAAAGATCATATACCATTGGACATTGTGGCTTAACATATGCAATAACCTTCCCATCACTATTCAGAACTTTTACAAATTGCCTGGCACCCAATGCCACACCATTAAGAACCATCTAAGAAAAAACACATGCATTAAAATTTTTTCGTTAGAAAGATTGCACGGATGAAGCCTTGAAATTAACAGCATTAACATACAATAAATAACAAAGCCAGTTTATAACCTTCATTATTTCTGGATTCTTCCAAGGCCCCTTATCAGACCGAAGGCAACCTCCCTGATCTGCACAGGTACAGCTACCACCTAGAAACTCTGGCAACTCACTGAATGGATTTTAAACATCATTATAAGCTATTAGAAAGGAGGCAACAGGAGAGTGAAATATAGTAAAAGAATATATACTTTTAAAGTGAAACAGATGATAAAAATTATACTATCATAGGAGTAAAAAAATATATAAATCGAGAATATATCATGTCCTGAAAGTTCTAAGTGTATTTACCTGGCATCAATAATCTCTAGCAGTTTGCTTTGGTACTTATTTCCGATAACCTAAAGTTATTCCCCAATATGTATATATGCATGTATAATTATGAGTCAGCAACAAATAAATAAGAAGTCAAAAGCCACAAAAGAAAGCATGGTCAATTTCAAATATTGCAGAAAAGTATTAACATACATGAATCTTGGAAGTTGTTTTGGGATCTAGAAATGTCTTCACAGTGTTCCACAACAGCCTAAAACCAGGTCCAGAATTGATGATAAACATTTGGTAAAGAGTCTGAAAAAAGAAAGATCAGAACAAAAAGTTCAGCTCGAAAGAAATTAATATAAAAATCTTTCAACAAGCATAAGTTCACAATTCATCCTACAAGAAAATTGAGATGGCAGACCTCAGGGTAGTTGTCACCATCAATCTTTTGCAGTCGCATAATCAGGTCCCGTGCAGACTTAGTAAAATTCTTAAAGCCCTGATAAACAAACAAAAAGAAAACAATAGTCAGTTAGTCATTAACTCAAAGCCAAATATAAGGTACTAACAAGGCAACAAGCGATTACAAGAAACATACCACACCATGAACGTCTAAAATTGTTGTGCTTGAATCTATATGCCTCTTTGCGGCAATAGTACATGCAGGAAACTTCATAGTGAAGGCCTTCTCAAACTCTCGGACATGGTATTTTACATAACGGTCCATAGTCGTAACTTGCATGAGCTTGTTGGGATCAACTTTTCCCAATCTCTCAATATACACAGGTCTTCCCTCCTTATCGACACCATGATGACCATGAGGATAATACCTTAAGACCTCATTCAACTCCTTGAACTCAAAATCCTGAAAATTAAGGAAGAATGCACTGAAAAACATGGATTATAACCAATTCTTTCAGGCAAATTATTAATTGTGATTACCTCCATGATGGTGTCAGCACCAAACTCATTCCTCCATTGGAGCATATCTGCCCACATGTGCTTAGCTTTATCGATATCAAACTTTCTTGCTTTCAAAAACCTACAAAAGAGTAAGGCCAGAAACTAATTATTATTGGTCACAGTATTCAAAGTTTGCAAGGCAAACTAAAAATGGGAGAGCAGAAGAGAAGATGCAGAAGGCTCCAAACAAAAACGAAAAGGACATATCATATCAGTAAGCAGAAAATAGATGTGTTGAAAAACAAAAGAAAAAGCATAACAATGATAAGACCAATAGACTCACAGATCTTATTGGTTTCTTTATCAAGCCAATTAAAATTCAAATCAAGATTTTAATTGGTGAACCATGAAGCAAACACAATCATTAAGGAAATTACTATATATAAAAGATAAAATGTTTCGTCATTAGGCTATCCACTGCTAACTTGACAAAAAAAAACCCTAATATGTTGAGGAATGTGAAATAAAATTAAGAGAAGGAGAGCACCTCAACATCATGTGATAGTCGTCGTGTTTTTCTGGAAGCAGTTCTTCCATGATTAATGCTTGTCGAAATTGATCAACAGCCCGTAGCTCTTCAGCATTGCGAACATCCTCAATGGATACAGAGCTGACACGGCCATCACTTTTCCTTCTATTACTCTTCTTTTTAAGAGAATGCTTAAATCTAGCAGATGCACTTATTGCTTTCTTTTTCAAGGATCCAATTCTTGTGCGCCTTTCATCCTCTGAGTTCTCGAAATCAGATTTCCTCTCTCTCCTCTCATCACTACCATAAAACCCCTCAAAGCCTGTCTCATGACATATATCAAAGCATTACAGTTAAAAACATGTAGTGTTTAGATAAAGAAGAAATAAAAGATGAAGTGAGAATCATTTTTTCCCCTCATTTTTACCTATATTTCTGAAAAGAAAATCTAAAGAAGCTACAAATCATGGCAAAAAATAACAAAATAAGAAGTCAAAAAAATAAATAAAATGAAAATAATGTCTATAATCTCCAATGTTATATCTGACAACCTAAACAAGAATCGAATTCATTTATTCTTTAGTAAAATCGAGTCTTTAATTTCTCTTCCATTATCTGCAATACCAAAATTTTCTCAGCAACCAGACTGTAGCAACAGTAGAACCCTAGAATAACAAGATGAAGAAACGAACGAAGTTAAACTCACAAGGCCGAGCGAATCGATCGAGTGGCCCCGACATCTATACTCCGTCTCGAAGAATCAAGGCTTGGCCGCCGGTGATCCGAATTACTGGCTTTAGGTCTAAATAGTGTGAAAATGGCATCAGTGTACACGCACGAACCGTACCAAAACGAACATTACGATCAAGAAGCAAGAACAAGGTAAGTAAAGAGCCCAAAATTTTAGGTGGTTAAAAATTTGCTTCTTATTTTAATTTTATCACAAAAAATAAATGAATAAATAAAAGAAGTGAGAGAAAATGAACAACTTACTGCGTCTTTCTCTTTTGAGAAAAATTAGTAATTGATGTGTTTCTACGTCACGGGTCACGAGGTAGATCCGACGGTCATAAATGTGTCTGACCAGAATTTTAACTCATCTCGGAGACTATGGTTAACAAGTAAAGTAAAAAAAAAAAAGAATTAGAATTTTGGATGAAAGTAAACAAATAAAAAGAAACTCGCGGAGTAAACGACGGCGAATTTAGAGAGAGAAAGGAATTGGTTGGGGACTTGTCTCAATGAAACGAGGGCATAAAGGAAATTATGGGAGTTGATTGAAGGGGAGGTAGAGCCAGGGGATTTTTCTTTATTGAGAGGAGGTGATGAGAGAGCAGGGAAACGACGAATCTGTCGGTGGTAGGTAAACAGTACCCGATTAAGGACATTGCTGGTACTGTAATTGGGTAATCATTCTGTCACTGCCGGTGTTTTAAATAAATATGGTACTATTCAGTGATAGGATAATAAGTTTCAATCCAATTTTTATTTTAAAGAAAACACCATCATATTTTGTTATAATTTAAACTTGAATCCAGAGAATTACGCAATTTATTTTTTAAGATTTACGTGCGACTGGGACTGAAATTTGAAAAAGCTGTCCCAACCCTTTCATAGCATCAAGAGTTTTTCTCAATTATTTATTATACCGCCCAATATTTGAAAGTTAGAATGGCAGCGAAAGTTAATCATTCTTTTCTTTGGTTTTTTAAATGAAATTACAGTGCTTATGATGAGACAAAGATTGGGTCACGGAACTCTTTTTGATAATGATCAGACCATGGTTCATACCAATATGTGAGCATCAAGGCTCTAATGTCATGGATTGCAGTTCAAAGTCCGTGATCATGGTATCAAATGCATCTAATAGAGGCCTATTATTTAGATGGAGATTATTTGGCTCATAATAATTGATTCGATTCAATAAACTGTTAAAAAAGTCTCTCAGATTGAAGCTTAGGTGGTCCAATGATGAAGATACGATAATATAGGCTATCTTGGTAAATATGAAAACTAATCTTAAAATATTGATAGGAATCATATCTTATAAAGGTGTATCTTATAAGTCTCATGATTTGAGGGATACACTAATCTCGTCCCGATTTAATGATATTGTTGTTTCTTTATTCTTTTGTGAATAAGAAAATATTGAAAGCATTTAGTCAAAGTACATTTTTTTTGTCTCTTTGTTGTTCTTTTATAGCTTCTTTTGACACAATTGCTTCCGCTATACAAATTGGTGTATTGGAAGAATTCTAAAGTAATCCTCATTTGTTGTGGTTAGGTTGATTTAGACAAATTTAAAATGAACAGATCGCTTAAGGCTATACGGGTCGTGAGACAAAAAAATCTAGCTCGTGACACTAGACGTTTGACTTTTTTGACGTTTGACTTTTTTCTGTACCCAATAACATATAAGATGTAGAAGCTTATAGAAATGCAAGGGTTGAATTCAAGCACCCCACAATATCCCAAGATCGGTACTGAAGGATGAGGGAAACCAAGCAGAGTCGAGAGGAGCAGATGCAAGAAGGAAAAGGATGATACGGTCAAATGATAAGACTCCACTGAAGCCGTGGATCAACCCGAATTATGAGGGTAATAACAACATAGGCTTTGCATTGTTGATTGAAAACAGGAATAAAGTTGATCGATGTAGCCATTACCATCGTCATTAACAGCAATGACATTTGCAAAGACATAATAAGGAATCATTTCTCTGCTTCTTGAAGTTTCAGTTTTTTGGGGTCAAATTTCTCAAGTTTCAGTGAAATTAGAGTGTTTCTTTTCGGCCACAACAGAAGCCCAGCAGATCTGATTTGAGAGGCTGCCAGAAACATAGTTCAAGTTAACATCCAGGCAGCCGTTTATGGGCGCCTTGACTGTGTATTGGATTCTCAGTTATTTAAGTGGTGTAGGGATGCATAGAGTAGATGTCGGTGCTCCCTGATTATTGATGCATAGCATACAAGAAATGGGTTGTTGATGATGTGAAGCATTCATATGAGCATTTCAAGGCCTCAATGCCTTCATTCAATAGATTCCCTCTCATCTTTGATGGGAAGGTGCAATAAACCATAAATGACTTTTAAATGCCTGCTTCTTAAGTTCTTGCTCAAAAATACCCTACAAACATGTATGACATAAACTAAGTGTATGTTTTTGGATTAAAATGATGACCCATAGTCTCAGCTTGATACCAAGATCACTGTTGAGACTTAGAACTCATGTATGTTTCTGGATCCATACCTTGTAGAGTGGTTTAGCAAAGTGTTCTTTCAGTGGCTTAAGCTTCTGGTACCTGACAATTATAAGGTTGCAGATGGATTGAATGAGACTAATTTTAGATGTTTTTTGACACTCAAAAAACTTCAGATGCAATATTAAAGCATAGCATTCGATAAATCCTTATTTGGATCTTAAAAGAAAAAAAAGGTAAATGAAACTTGAGGAGGAGGAAAAGAAAAAGAGTTGACGACGTTAACAGGAAGGAAAAATATAAAATTCACTATCATACGTGGACCAATTAGATTAGCGGGGCAGGAGTAAGAGCAAGCAGAGGATTTCAGTTCCCTTGCATCGCCAAACATTTACTAACCACACCATATCTTTTTTACACTCAGGATTAAGGTGTAGGGCCTGTATCCTACAGGGTCTTTCAGAGGGGAGCCCCTCAATCTATTGTCACAATGCACCGTATCTTCTGATTCAAGAAATGATGTCTCATTATGTATTTCCAAACCCCATATGTTATTTTTATTAGTGCATCAATTAATTTTATTCTTGTTTTCAATTGAAAATTATAAATTTACTTAAAAATATTTGATAGTTTTAAATAGGCTTAAGCCGTAAAAATCTCTCAAATTTTTTTTTAAAAATAATTAAGTCCCTCTTTTCTTTTTTTTAATGAATTGAACACTTGAACTTTAAAAATACATAAAAAAAAGTCTTCTAATTTCTTTAAAAAAATAATTAAGTCATTGCTTTTTTTTCACTCAATTGGGTACTTGAACTTTTAAAATACATTAAAAATACCCTCAAAATTTTTCAAAAAAGCAATTAAGCCATGCTCTTATTAAAAATTTAAAAAAATTATAAATAATAAATTTTAGAAAATTTATTAAATTTTAATAAAAATTTTAAAATTTATTAAAAATTATAACTTTTTTTATAAAAATCGTAAAAAAATAAAAAAAATTATACAATCATAAAAAAATTAATGACCCCTATTTTTTTCAATTAAAGACATCACTGTCGCAACATAGCGTGACATGTGACGAAAAATGATAAAAAAAATATAAATCAATAAAAGTTATAGAAAATTTGTAAAATGCTTCTTTTGGTACGATAATTTTTATAAAAAAAATTTACGAAATTTATATTTATTTACATTTTGTATATTTTTTTACGACTTTATTTATATTTTATAATTTTTTTATGATTTTTATAAAATTTTACAATTTTTTATATATTTTTTACGATTTTTATATTTTTATATTTTTTAATAAATTTTTAATATTTGGATTTTTTATTAAAATTTAATAATATTTATATCTTTTATTGATTTTAATTTTTTTATAAATTTTTTTCTAATTTTTAATAAAAGCAGGGGCTTAATTGTTTTTTTGAAAAAGTTTGAGGGTTTTTTTGATGCATTTTGAAAGTTCAAGGACCCAATTGAGTGCAAAAAAAATTAGGGGCTTAATTGCTTTTCTTGAAAAGGTTTGAGGGCTTTTTTAATTCATTTTGAAAGTTCAAATACCAAAAGGAGTGCAAAAAAAAAGTAGGGGCTTAATTTTATTTTTTATTTTTTAAAAAATTTTGAGGGCTTTTTGCACCCTTAAACTTTTTAAATATGATTTATATATTGTTTAATAATTTTATTTTATATGTTTAGTTATATAGGAAGCAACTATTTTTAAATTATAATTCAAGAAAGTAATAATTTTTTTCTTGTGATTCTTTTTATAAAAGAAAAGGAAGTCAGAATTAGTTGGCTCTCGGGCTACAGCTTATGATATGAGTCCTTGAATTAAAATAACTCAAAAGATAACTATATATTTTTTTGTGTGTTATTTGGATAAAATAAATTTTTTTATGCATTTCGATAATAGAAAAATATTAATTAATATAATTTTCAAGTGAAAATTTTGATTCAAGTTTTGGAAAATAAAGCTTAATGGATTAGATGATTTTAAAATTTTTAAAAAAATGTTTTATATTTAAGTATGTTGGTATGAATAGTTGTTGAGTGCAATAAACAGAGCATGAGTAGAAATGGTAACGAAAGAGGGCATTTCTTGTTAAACTGCAATAAATATCAAGGAAACAAAATCTAGCTGAATGAGTCATTAGCATTGAATTTAATTTAATCACTTGTGCTAATTCTAGTACACTCCAATAAAAAAATTTCACTTTTGTAGTACAAATATTAGACCTCTGGCCTCTCCCCCTAAGAACTTTGTTTGTAAAACCAACAACAAAAGGTTTTATTATCTTAAATGCATTGTCACAAATAATGTTCCCCGATTAATTGATAAGTGCTCTAAGTACAAGTCTCTAAAGTACATAGAGAATTTTGAAAATTACTAGCATACTAAAGATTAATCACAATCTTTTCTACCGTGGCTAAAATAACTAAATGCAATATAAGAATAATGACCAAAGTTAAGTGAATTGTTGGAAGATAAGTATTCAAGTTTGATACAATTCGATCTTTAAAATATGTTTGTACGAGTAAATTAATCTTCATTGATGGGTTTGAATAATCTTACGATAATCAAACACAACTCAAATATTTTGTTTTAATATATTGCCAAGTATTTCAAATAAGACAAATTATTGTCTATCACAATCACTTCAAATATTTGTCTCAACAATCTTCTTTAACAATTATTTTAACAAAAACAAGCAATGCAGATAAACAACCATAGCTCCCACTGAGTAAAATTTTCTTAATCCAACATTCTTAAATTAAAAGATAATTAGGCAAATGAACCGTCAATGACAATGGATTACGGGAAGCTACTGCCATATCCCTTGTGCTAATAGCATTGAAACTAAATTCTAGGGACTTAGAGATTGCCTTCAATTCGCTAGCAATCTTAACTAACAAGCTTGGAAATTGAAATTGATGTTGCAGTTGTGGTAAGCCTGATTAACAGCGAGAGTAATGCTAACATAATGATGTTTACCCTTGTTTCCAATTGTAGAACTGCTATAGCCAGGTTGGAGCAAAAGACGATGAAACGCATTTTTAGAGAGGACAATAGATGTGAGGATGTTCCCTCATATGGGGAGTAATTTTCAAGCCACCAATTCTCGGATTTTATTTTCGAGCATGATATTTTATCCCCTCTTTTGATGGTTGATGACTATGGGGAACATTTGTATCGAACTATTACTAAATTTTTATTTATGAAATGTTCAAGCTTTCGAGAAAAAAACTTAGATGAGAAGTTTTCCAAAGTTCATAGCCAGCTTGTGATGAGTTTCTAACATGGGCACGGCCAAGGTACGCGTGCATGGCTGGTTGAGCTGGCCCTTGGAAGCTTCCTTTCAAGATTCTCTTTCCACCAGAAAAGAAAAGAGAGAAAGTACAACGTTGCTGCCCTGTCCATTTCGATATGGCATTTTCACAAACATTTACTTAGCACACCAAGCAATGTGGTTCCGTCCGACAACATGAGACGTTGTTGCTTATATTTTATTGGCCAACGCGTTCATACACGTGTAATAATCAAAGCCTCATTGATGGACCCATCACGTCGCCTAATCTTCCACATATATATCTTAAGATTGTGTTTGGGTTATTTCCTTATTTCGGGCCGGTGAGTGACTGATTTCCATTTAGTTTATATCGATCTTTCGTTTCCCTAGCCAGTTCATCTTCACTTTCCTTAACATGTAAGTTGAATCTTCTTCTTTTTGCTTTTGTTTTTTCTTGTTAAATATGAGTTTACAATGCTTATTTTCAGCAGGAATTTGCTTATTATTCAGTTCCCATCATTTGTTGTTACTTTAATTTAGAGATCTGAATTTATTCTTATGTCATCCATGGTCATAGTTATAATTCAAATTTTCAAAACAATATTCCCTTTTCTTGGTTTTAACACTGAAAGATTCCTTTATTTTTCATAATTCGTGGATACCCATTTTGTTTATACAACTATAAACTTTTCTGATTTTGAGAAATTTGTCATTAGCTTTTTCTTGCTTTCTTTTTTGTTCATCATGAAGCTAATTGGTTGTATTCGGCTACCTAATTCTAAAGCTAAAAGCAGTTCCAAGAGAATAACAATGGTAAAAGACACTGCATATTATGACGTACTGGGTGTCAACGTTGATGCATCCGCAGCTGAAATCAAGAAGGCTTATTACCTCAAAGTAAGCTTCTAATTTCATCTTCATCTTGTTTAGACTTGTGGTCTATTTGAAATATGTACAGTTCCAGAAACACATATGAGATGCTGCTGTACTTTTAAGGGAATTAGGGTTGGATTTGTACTTTAATGGATGTGTGTTGAAACTATAGCAAGAATAAGAGATTTGGGTGATGAAATATGTTATGTATTATTATATGATTCGTATGCGGTATTTTTCAGGCAAGGCTCGTTCACCCTGATAAAAATCCTGGAGATCCAAAAGCTGCTGAAAATTTTCAGGTAAGCTCCCTGATTTAACAATTTTGAAAATTTTCCAACTTATTATTATTATTATTATTGTAACTACTTGAAAGCAGTATTTCTATTGAAATTGCCCTTTCATGTTTCTCAAACTGCTCAAATTGAAAGCCATGGTCACGAAAACTTATTTTTCATCTTCATTTCCTATAATGTATTTTGTACTTATCTTAGGCACTTGGTGAGGCTTATCAAGTTCTAAGTGATCCTGAAAAGCGTGAAGCATACGACAAACATGGAAAGGCAGGAGTACAACCGTAAGTTCTCTTTTTTGAGTATGATTTTTAAACTTGCGTTTTTAGGACAAAAAAAATTTACTAGAAAGTGTGACACATCAAGTTTACAAGCAAGTGTTCAGCTTTATTAACTTCTTAATCATTAATTAGTTTACTTTTTCTTGTTACAGGGACTCCATGTTGGATCCTTCAGCTGTGTTTGGGATGCTTTTTGGGAGTGAATTCTTTGAAGAATACGTTGGCCAACTAGCACTGGCTTCTTTGGCAACCGTTGAAACTGAAATTGATGATGATTCACTTGATAAGGATGCTCGAATGCAGAAACTTCAGGAAAAGATGAAAGTAAAACCTTTTTTATAAGTTTTTTTTCTCCTCTAAATGTTTGTCTTTTCAGTTATACTTATTTTATTTTGCCTTTTTTTCACCATGCAGACAGTTCAGAAAGAAAGGGAAGAAAAGCTCATCACATTACTGAAAAATCGCCTCGAGCCATTTGTTGAAGGTCAAACTGATGAATTCATTAATTGGGCAAATTCAGAAGCACGGCGACTTTCAAAAGCTGGTAAGCTTTTTTATATTCTCCTAATTTAATAATATTGGAAAGGTTATTCTATTCTTTAGAGGTATTTGCTGTGGAATCGGCCAATCCTTGTGAATTTTACACGATGCCGATTCAAATATTTTTAGGTCTGTTAAATCCGATCAATACTATTAATAGTGTATGACCAATGGTAAAAAAAAACTGTTTATTTCTTATAAGTTCTCCTGTACTGTTACTTTTTTATAATTTATTTAGCTTACTGCCATACAAGATTACAAGTTCAGGAATGTATTTCTTATAAGTTCTCCTGTACTGTAACTTTTTTATAATTTATTTAGCTTACTGCCATACAAGATTACAAGTTCAGGAATTTAGTAGCTTTATAGAATATTTTCAGTTTCTCATTCTTTACCAAAATGCTTCATCCATGGTAGTCACTGACCTATTCCTAAGAACTTGAGAATTATACATTTAGATATATATTACTTGGAGCAAAAAAGTAAAGGAAGAACAGATTGCGACATTTATTAGATTTGGTTTAAGTACTTTTAGACCAACATTTAGTCTCGTATTTGCTTGATAAGCATGCTAAGTAGTATTATCTTTCATTTTGCTTCTCGATATTATTATTGCCATTAATTTATAATTTCCACCACTTTCAGATTTTGGTGAGGCTATGCTACATACTATTGGATACATTTACACGAGGAAAGCTGCGAAGGAACTTGGAAAAGACAAGCATTACATGAAGGTACCATTCTTAGCAGAATGGGTCCGTGATAAAGGGCACCGTATAAAATCACAAGTAATGGCAGCTTCAGGTACAATATTATGCGATTAAAGATCTAGATATTGTTTAATGGCATTCAAAACCTTTCCATTTTATTTGAAGTTTGAAATTTTCAAATGAACCCAGCAAGTACATGCTTCACCTTGTAGGTGCTGTAAGTTTAATTCAAATACAAGAAGATCTGAAGAAAGCGAACCAAGGAGAGAACAGAGAAGAGAATATAATGAAAACCCTTGAAGATAAAAAGGATGCCATGCTTCAATCGCTTTGGCAGATCAATGTGGTTGATATTGAGTCCACTTTATCTCACGTCTGCTTAGCGGTGAGTTCAAAAAGAAGAAAAAAAAACAGTATGATTCATACCAAAAAGCAATGCATCTGTGGTGTCTTTTGCATTTGCTTTTACTCTTCAGTTTTTTCAAAGTACCTGTGTTCTGCTCATATTCAGACATGGTACGGGTGTATGACCCTCCCAATATATAGAAAAGCTTTTAAAAATTGAACATACTCATGTAAGACACATCCATATGGGTGTTTATGGGTAGTTAAAGACTTAAAAAATTCAAATCTGTTTGTTATCCAGGTACTTAAAGACCCCAGTGTATCCAAGGAAGTTCTTGTTTTACGGGCAAAAGCATTGAAGAAACTTGGAGCTATATTTCAAGTATGGCCTTCCCTTCCAGAATTTAGTGAACAATAAAGTCATTCAGCTGCTTATAGTAATTTTTTTCCATTTATGTTTTGTGGTTTAAACCCTCAGACGAATTCATCTTCCATTTTGAATTTCTCAGGGAGCTAAAGCTGCTCACAGTAGAGAGAACAGCCTGCGCCGTGAAAACGACAAAGCGATAAAAGGTGGCTCTTCTTCTTCATAATACTCATCTTTGATACTCCAGCTGTTTGCTTCGTTGTCAATGTATGTTGTGTTTGTAGTAGGAATCTGTGTATTCATCACTGCATTATTAATACAATGTTGCATTTTGCCGATTAGTGATTGTAACCTACAGTTCAGAAGCTTGTCAAAAGCAGCCTGAGGAGGCAAAGTTACTATGACCCTAAACCTAATCTACATAAATTTGTAACTTTTTTTTTTCTTTTTTTGCTAAATAATAAGCTTGTAACTTACTGTTTTCATGCTATAAAATTGCTCACTCAGATTTTTTAATGTTCTATGTTCTACCAGTTTCCAGATCTTCTAGGATAGTTGAAGAAATAGGCTAGAAAACAACATCGAAGGATTGGACCAGCTTTGAAACTATTAAGAATTGGGAAATTTTTATTTGTAATCTAATGAGATTTAAACTTTAACCTTTTAATTTTATATTTTATATTGAAACTTAGTCTTATGGTATAATAGGGTGAAACTGTAAATAAATTATTCAAGAAACGTTATTTGTTTTTGAAAAAATTTGATTGATAGTAAAACAAATAACTTTTAGAGATTCAAAAATATAATGGTTCACGTACATGCACGATTGCAAGGATAACATCTGACCATCATAAATACATCTCGTCATAATACGTAGAGAAATAACGCCATTAGTAAAAGCAAATTCGAGGATACTAGTTTCAGCATTAATGGTAAATACACGTGATTTATATGTATACCAAATATCAGACATGAAAAGCAAAGCAAAAGACTATAACGAAGGTATTTACCCATAGTTTTTTCTTAACCCTTAAACATTAGGATAATCGAGTTAAGACTCCATCGGCAACAGTAACAATTCTTAAAATGTTTTCTTTAACATATATTAAAGGATAAATTTTATTATTACTCCTTGTACTTTATAAAAGTTGTGGATTCAGTCTCTATACTTTAATTTTATAAATTTTAATCACTGTACTTTTTGAATTGGTCACTTTTAGTTCTCGTATTTTTTAAATTTTGAACTTTTAATCCTGAGCTATTAAACTATATGTTTAAATTCAATTACTATACGTACAATTGCAATGTTTCAATTAATCATTCTAAGTTGTAAATTTGAAATTTCAATTTCGACGCAAATGATAGTCGTTATTCCATTAACTGAATTTTTAGTGGAGAATATGTGGAAATAACAAGCCAATGTGACATTAAACAGAAGATAATATGTTTGGTGCATCAGATTTTGAAAATAACAAAGCTTAATAAATTTAACAATTATCATTCGATTAGGACTGAAATTTAAAAATTTAAAAAATACAGGAACTAAAATGATCAAATTAACCTATATTAAACTCTGAAACGCTTGGCGCGAACGAAATTTGTTTTTGGCGCGATAAAAGAATAACTTTGTTTTAAAAAAATCACGACCGTCGGTGTTGAGCGCAAAAGAGAAAATAGAACAGCCTTTATATCTTTATTAAAGCCAAAGAGATTGTAAACGACGTTAATAAAGCCGTTCTAAACGACCTCAACTCCTTGCCAAATGTAAAACAACCTCTTTCTCTGAAACCTCTCCACCCTATATGTTCAATGTGCTGCCGTATTTTGAAGCTCAAAACAGGTAAGCTACGCCTTCAATTCTCTAACCTTCTTAATTATCACAATTTTATATTTCCTTTCTTTGGCTACTGAAATATCCATGCTCTTCATTTTGATTTTTTATTAATATTTACGCATTTCTTCGGTTATTTTTGACTGAGAGTTTCTGGTATTTAGGCATTTATTTCGGATCCTTTTTGACCTTTTTTTGGGGGGTTTGATATTATTCTTTTCATTTGGTTCCCCATTTAATTCAGTCCTAGAATCCAGCAAATTGAACGGTGCTTGGTCTTTTTCTCACCTATTATATACATATATTTATAATTCGCTGTTTGGGTTTGCTTTCGAGTTTTGAGTGAGTCGGTGTGGATGCTTAGTGCGTTCTTCTCAGCCTACAAACTCTCACTTTGTCTATCAACTTAGTTTTTAACTGATTAAAGCTCGTTTTAACCAATTCATGGTAATTTCTTTCTTTCTTCATTTTAATTTTTTTGGTAGGTGTTTCGGTTAATTTGGGTTTCCTTTTTTTTTTCTATTGCTTACTTGCTTTGGCATCTAATTTAGTAAGTATAAGGGTTAGGTTTTATAATGAAGTGATTCAATTAGCTTAATCGTGTTTTGTTTTGATGTCAGCAAGCAGAGAATGGTTGAGTTCGCTTTGCGGATAATGTGACCGATGGTTGTTTGAATTCTGTTGGAGAATTAGTTTGCGGTTTGGTGGATCATGGGGGCTGCTTGTTGCGTTGCTGCTACAGACAAAACTATAGTAAATGGATCGGGTAGTGAGGTTATACGTAGGAATATAAGGTATTCACCAAGGTGTAGTTCACGTTGGAATAATCAAGGGCATGTAGTAGGTGAAGACACTTCTATAAGTTGGTTTTCCGATACAATTAGTCGGAATGATGGATCAGAGATCAAATCCGAGTCTGCATGCACATTGGAGGATCGAAGTCCATCGAAGAGTTTTCAATCTTGTACATTGCAAAAGTTCCCAACTTCAGAAGGAGCTGCTGGGCAACTGAGGACTCCTGCTTCAGGTAAACTCTTCGGGTAGCTGGTTTAAAGCGCATTGTACTATATTCAGAGACGTTAAAGTTAGTTATGGATGTTAATTTAATTTTCCTGGTATTACTCACCTAAATTTATTAGGTTACATCACTTGGTATCATCCAATAAAATCTTATTTAGTAAAGAAGTTGCATGCATAACAAGATTACTCTATTGGTTGACAATCATAGACCATATAAGGCCGATTCTTTAGGCTTTTCTTTGTTCTCCTTTGAGCAATTTTTTGCTCGTTGGATGTTCCCACTCATCTTGCATGTGAATGGCTTATCCTAATCCATTTTTCAAAGATCTCTTAATCGAAAGGTGAAAGGTACTCGAGTTGCTTTATTTGATGTTGTTTTACATATATTATGCAGACCAATCCGTTTCAAGAAGTCTCTCTATTGATGTGAACTTAGAGCAGGTAATGCTCTTTCCTTTAGGCAGTTAATACCAGGTTCCAACTCTGTGATAACTTCCCCTTTAATAAGGCATCCTTTGAGAATTGTGTTTCAGGCGAATGAGCTGGTAGAATCCCCTGCAGTCTCATACCTGTCGCCCTTTGAGTTATCACTTCCGTTGCCTTCAGCTTCCTTGTCAGTAACATCCCCTTCGTCATCCCGTAGTCATGCGCATCCTACCAGTTCAACTAATAGATGCTCGGTTGGTGGGGAAAGGCTAGTGATGCCATCATGGAGCAATGAATCAACTAGGGGATCCTGGGGTGGTTCTTCTAATGGTTTATCTACGCACACCTATTCTGCAGTCATGGCTACATCTCAGAGTGGAAGGTGGTCTTTTGATGATGACAAGTGGGGTTTTCTCAATGAGAATATAAGCAAATCCAGTGGCCGACTTTCAGCATCCTCCTCTATTGATCTGCAAGTATGTGGCGTTTGCTCAAAGTCATTATCAGAAAAATCTCTGTGGAGCAGTCAGAAGATTATTATGAGCAATGAGCTTTCTGTCGTTGCTGTCCTAACTTGTGGGCATGTTTACCATGCTGAATGTTTGGAAAATACAACCCCTGAAATAGACAAATATAACCCTTCTTGCCCGATATGTACATTGGGGGAGAAGAAGCATAAATCATTTAAAGCAGAAACAGATTTTAAGGCTAAAATCAACAAAAGATCAAGGAGCCGGGTTGTTGATAGTGATATGGATAGTGATCCTTTAGTATTTAACCATCTGAAAAGTAGTGGAAATGAAAAGAGGGCCTCCAGTTCAAGCATGAAAAATTCCATCGGCAGACCTTTCCTACGGAAACACTTTTCGTCTGGACCAAAGGGCATTAAGTCCCTTTCAGAGAATCATTCAACCGGGAAAAAGGGAATTTTCCACGCCAAATCTAGCAAGACGTGAACTCATCTCCTGTTAGAAGGTTGGTGTTCCTTTGATTGACGCACTACTTTCTTCAGTACAGGCCTCAAAAGCCTTCAGTTTTGGTTTCGTCGGGTTTACAAAATGAAACTGCCTTTGTTATCTTAATGTCACGTTTTCTCTTTGCAAGTAAATCGATTTTGATACCTAAGAAATACCCAAAACTATCCATCAAAATGTTGAGATTTCTTATATCTTGGAAGTCGGAGAGTAATTTGTTATGTTTGTGCTATACAGATTCTGGTTTTGTTCTCTTCTGCAGTCCTGTCGGATAGGGATTGCTCATAGTCTGCTGTGTGTTGTTGATGTCATTTTTCAAGTATCGACACGATTGTTTTGTAAGACTCCCACTATAAAGAACACAAAATTTATAGGTGAAAGAATAGCTTAACATGAAGTCAAAAGAATCTCTATATATAGCACAACCTAAGTGAACAGTGTTGATATTCTGATTTGTACAGATTGATCCGTGTCTTGCTTGGATTCTAACACGAATTGGTTCCTATCTTTGTGTTGAGGCCTTAGGGCTATTCCTATTAGTTTGCTTTTTCAGTCAGTTTTGGTATATTTCAATTTGATTTTATTTAATTTGTCCCATTTTCGAATTCATTTGCTTAAAACCGAATGGTGACTTAATGAGGCCAAGGCTAGGCATTCTTTAAGCAATCAAATTGAGAATTGAGAAGAATTGAAAAAAATTGAACAAAAAAAGTGAAAAATTGAAAAAAAAAAAAGGGGATGAAAATTGAGAAGAATCAAATAAAAATTATTTATGGCATATTGTATATATTATAAATATGAATGACAGGATTAAATTTTTACTTTCTTTTACTAAGTCCTCTTTTCTTTTACTTTTTCTCGTTTTAGCCTTTTAAATTCTAACTTTAATATTTTAGATTGGATTTTGAGATTGTGTATAATTTAGTATTTGAGCTTTAGATTGGATTTTGATATTGTGTATAATTTAGTATCTGAGCTCAGATAAAAAAAAATTAAAAATGAAAAGAAAGTAAAAGAGGAGAAAGGCATAGTGATGAATTAATGGTGGGAGGAATGAAATTGTTGTATGGAATTGAATAAAGGCTAAATCAAATGATTCTAATCTAGAATAAATTAAGAATATTTAAATAATTAAAAATAAACAGAAATATAAAGGAAACCATTTCTTAAGACTTGCTTTCAAGAATACTAATGAGCAAGTGGATTTTCCCTATTAAACCTGGATGAAACTATAATTTCACAATATCTTTATCCCTTTCAAATAGAAACATAACAAATCAGATTTTTCCGATTTTACAACTTTAAAAATAACAAACTCAAAGGAAAATAAGAGTCGAATCATTCAAGCCTTCAAAATACTTTTTGATTCTCATAAATTCAAAAACATAAGTTCATCGGGAAGAATATATTTTTATTGAATGAATAAATTAAAAATCACTCCAACCAATAAGGGTAGTGAATTACATAATGAGAGAAATTGAATAAATCAGAATAATCTGGGCTGCTTATGAAACATTGATTTCAATAAACAGACTTCTTAAACTCTTCACTTTCTTCATGGTTAAGTAACCATACCTTCATTGGTCCTTGGGAACAAAATTTTTAAAAATTTTGGGCTTCCAATGTTCCACATTTGCTCGCAGGTTTGGTCATCATACTATCCCTGACTTGGCTTCCAAGAATTCAAACAAAAATATGTCCATTAAGTTTAGGATTAATATGAAATTTGGTTTTTGAATTTATTATTTTTCTTTATTTTTTTATTTAATTTTTTTGGGTTTTATTTTGTATTTAAACTTCACACTTATTTTTTAATTTGATATTTGGACTTTATATTTTTTTCTTAATTTAATGTTTAATTTCTTTTTATCTAATTTAATGCTTGAATTTGACTCTTTTCTTTTTTTAATTTGATACCTAATTTTTTTTCCGATTCACGTGTCAATCACGCACTCAACAATCACTTTGAGTTTTCTCTGTAGATTTTAATTAATTAAAAAATATATATTATCTTTGTTATTCTTTTTATAAATTAAATATTTATTTGTAAAAATCTCTCAACTTCTATTTTGATTTTACTTAAAATTCAGACAAATACTGGCATCCCAATGCGAAGCGATTCACGCTAATTTATTTGTAATTTTAAGAATGCGCATTACCTCAGACACTTAAAATTCAGTGAACCCACAACTTCGTAAACCAACTTTATAGATTTATGTGTAAAAAATGTCACCTAAATCGTAGGAGGGGACGAATTATCGTAATTTGTTTTAATCCGAGACATAAACAAAGATAAGAATAATCTTTCTATTCTAAAAAGAACTCTTGAAAGAAAAAAAACTAGTCTTAAAGAAGGCGATAAACAAATAAAAATAGAAAATCTGTTTTTACATGAAATGGATATATTTATATATCTGATTTATCTTTATGAAATGATAAAATACGGCATTCACTGTAATACTTTCAAAATTCTCAGATAATAATTTGGTTTTATCAAAATTAGTTTATGCAAACCAATAAATGTTGGATGTGATATTAAGGTATTTTGGTTTTTTTAGTAAGAGTTGGAGATTCCAACATTGAAATTGATATTGTTAGGAGGGGTAGTTACAAAATCCGAATATGAATAAAATAATATGTAAAAATTTTATTCATAAAAATTTTATTTAAAAATTAAATGAAATTTTGGTTGAATCGGTAAAAGTTGAAAAGGCTTATATGTTAAAAAAAGCCCATAAGAAAATGCAAAAAAATTAATTAAACTCTTGTATTAAATTCACACCCAATTAAGTCTCTGCCATTAATTAAAATAATCAATTCAGTCCCTCAAATTAATCATATGCCAGGAACCAGATTTGAACTGGTGACACGAGGAATTTCAGTCCTCTGCTCTAGCAACTGAGCTATCCCGACCATTACCAACGCATTATCTTCATAATACTAGATGACTTGGGGTCTATGTCAATTAAAAATGAAAACGAAAAAGTATTAAATTAAAAGTCTTGAACAAGAATTTCTTGGATCTTCAAAAGGAAGACTTTGTAATTTTCTTCATTTATCGTGTTGACTATTAAAATAAATTGACAGACTAATCAAATGGTGACACATGGTACCTTCTAGTTTAATATAATATTTTTCTCATAAAAATATTAAAAAAGTCATAAAAATTATAAAAAAATCAAACAAATTATAAAAAATATAAAATTAATAAAACTTATTTAAAATTAAAAAACATATTAGAATTCTTAAAAAATAATAAAAAATTGTAAAAAATTATTATAAAAATTTAAAAAATCTTAAAAACTTGAGTTGGATCGGTTGGTCCGAAATCAACAAGGGTACCGATTTGGGGACATCCATTAGATCGGTTGACCTGGGAACCGAGTGGTTGAATTGATTTTTTATTTTATTTAATAATTTTATCAAACCAAATTTTCATTATCCAATTATTAGCATATGTTAGAATAAAATTTTCTAACCAAGGTTTTCAAAATTGGGTTGGTAGTTGAATCAGTCATGCCACCGGTTTGTCAGTTCAACTTATCCATCCAGTTCAATTAAATAAAAAATTTAAAAAATTAGAAAATTAAAATTATTTAAAAAAATAAAAAAACCGGTTCAATTGTTCCATTCTCAAGTCAACTAGTCTAATGGCTTTCTTCAGATAGATACCCTTACCGATTTCGGTCTAATTGGTCCAACCGATTGGTTCAGTCTAATTCAAGTTTATTTTATTTTTATAATTTTTATAAGTTTATATCAATTTTAATATTTTTTATTTTTATAAAATTTTAATACGTTTTTATAAAAATTTAAATATATGTTTTATTAATTATATAAAAAAATTATAAAATTTTATTTTTTTGATAAATTTTATTTTTTTTATTTAAAATTTTTATGATTTTTAATCATTTTTATGAGAAAATATTAGATTAAACCAAAAGTTGTCATGTCTCATCATCCGATTGGTTCGTCAATTTATTTTAATGGTCAACGTGGTCAATGATGAAAACTATTAAGGAGGGGGCTTAATTGATTATTTTAGTTAATAGTAGGAGCTTAATTGGGTGAAAATTTAATATAGAGACTTAATTGATTTTTTCACATTTTTTAAAGGTTTTTTTTTATTTACATATAAGCCAATTGAAAATTCAAAAACTACAGTGGTTTAGGTTGAAATATTACATTGTATTAATTTTATTGATTTTATATAAATATAAAAAAATACAAATATTCTCATAATAATACAAATTATTTTGTAATAATAATTTTTTATTTATGTTCCAACTAAATTATTGTTTAATTAACTTCTAATACCAACTTAATCAAAATTTTTAAATATAGTATATAGATATGGTTATTATAATTAATTTGATTTTTATTCGAGTTTCACTTGATTTAAATTAATTTTAAAATTTTAAAATACTTTTCTAATATAATTTAATTTTTTATTAATTAAAAAACATTTCTTTTATTAAAAATAAAATTTATTTAACTTAAATAAAAATAAATAAATAAATTTAATTACTATTCAGGCCAAAATAAAATTAAACTCAATAAAAATTAAATCCAACCAAATATTAGCTTAATCGGCTTCACCGCTTTGAATCAGTTTATTATTTATAAATAATAAAAAATATAAAAATACTAATATTTATTTTATTATTTTTTAAACCATAAAATAATTAATTCTCAACTACTATGATACCCTTCTTTGCTTCTGCTTCATGATTTACTGTTTTGTCTTTATATCAAATGAATTATAAATTTATTTTGAAAAATAAATGAATTACAAATATATTAATTTATAAAAGTATTTATAATTATTCAAAAGAATTTGAAAAATATAAAGAAAAATATTATAAATTACTTTAATTTGTAGCACATATTTAACCATTCCTACAACCCAAAAAGTAGGAAATATTACAAACAATCAAATAAATTAAAATTTGGAATATTACACCAATAAAATTAACAATGTTACTCAATTTAATTTAATTTAAAAAATAAGATTAAATTCTTAAAAATAAAAAAATAAAAAAATGTAAATTTAAATATATAAAAAATTTAAAAACTTAGAGCATGTTTAAAAAGAATTAACCAACACTAAATCATGCTATAATATTTTTTCAAAATATCTACGTACATGTGTGAAAGAAGGAAGGGCCTACCAGTTTAGGTTTTTTATCACAGCCTTACCTGGCCTCCTGCCTCCCAAATCTGGGTTACACGTGTCTGCCCCAGTATATAACGTGGCGATATGTGAATGCATTATCTGTGAACGCCTCGCCATCTGTAAAAAAACCGAAGTTGCATGCAAAAACGTACTCTTCCCACCGACTTTGGATTTTCCTTTTTATACTATACCTCATTGTTTAGTTGTCAAATACTGTTGTATCGCCACTACTAGTCAACTGTGTTTCAAGCTTCTTCTTTTTACTTTCCTTTTGGCTTTTCTTGTCGTACAAAAAAAAAATGTCTGATTTAAGAGATGTGCACGGCAACCCCATTCCACTTACTGACGAGCATGGCAACCCCGTTCAATTGACTGACGAACATGGTAACCCCGTTTACGTCTCTGGTGTAGCCGCCAAGCAGACAGATATGTATGGTGGTCAGATGGGATATGATCCCACTCTTTCCGCCGCTACTGAGTATCAGCAGCAACAGCAGCTCCGGCCTCAGTACCTGCAGCAGGAGGAACAGCAGCCGCAGTATCAGCCACAGCACCTGCATTACGAGGTTTCCACCACAGAAGAGATTCAGCGCTCCAACGCCTCCAGCCCTAGCTCGGTGAAGAAAACCACCTCACATCATTTATAAAATTATATATATTGATGATGACAGTTCAGGGTTTTGGCTGTATTTTGATTATATATAAAATAACTGCGTTTTTTTTTTTAGTCTGAGGACGATGGGATGGGCGGTAGAAGGAAGAAGAAAGGGCTGAAGGAGAAAATAAAGGAGAAACTAACGGGTGGAAAGCATAAGACGGAGGCGGGGGAGGAGGGGCAATCACAAACCGTAACCTACGTTGCCAAAACCAGAATCACAACAACCAGCAACGCAACAACGCCGCCGCCTGAGCAGCACTACCACCACCATGATCAACATGAGAAGAAGAGTATGATGGAGAAGATAAAGGAAAAATTGCCTGGTCATCACAGCCATTGAAGAGCTAGCCATGAATAATTTGGATGATGTTATCGTGTAATAATTAATAAAATGCATGGTTTCCATGAATTTATGCTTTTGATCTTTTGTGAAGTGTGATGATATGTAATAAATATTCAATTACTAGCACTTGCTTTTTCTTGCCCATTCCGTCAAAAGCTTTCTCTGACTCCAGTTCTTTTAATCCTTTGTTTTGGTTGATAATTAATCGCCAATATCTTCTCCTTCATAACTTCCAAGTTTAAGACTGTCCCAATCCTCAATGAGTTTCTCCCAACCTTAACCAACGATCCTACAAATAACTTCAAGTTTAAGTGTATTAGTTGACCATTTGACCCTTTGATTATTTACTTTAAGTAGTTAAATAGTTAATGATTGATTTAAGCACGGTTTCTTTAGTAATTAACAATGTTACACGTTTCTTCATTTTCACATGGTATCGAAGTTGCAATTGAAGGTATTAAGGTTCATTCATGGCATAGACATCAGAGTTTGTGGATGATCTAGAACATGAGGCTAAGAGCACAGTGCTCTTGCAAAAATTTCTAATGGAAGGGTCAATGTTTTGATTAGACGACAAAAATTTCTTGCAGTGGAAACAGGAAGTACTCATAGTTCAGATGGTATTGAGGGAAGTAGGTCTAAGCCTATTCCACCGAAGTATGTTCTTAAGGCCATGGGTGAAGAAGTTGTCTTGTATGTATAACAGCATTGAACACTCGCATCTTATAGTTGCCATCAACTGTGAGTGCTCATATCCTTCCAGGGAAGGTCGGAGACTCAGACGTCGATTTGATCCACGTTGATGCGACTTTTTTCAACTCATTCAACAAGGAAATTAGTCATGCACTTTCACTGCAAGTTGAGGGCTATGCAAAGAGGAGATTGCTGATGCTAGATTATGTTTTCTCAAATTTAAGAAATTTGTGATACCTTGACTACTTGTTGCAACTCAATCCCTAAGGTTGAGCAAATAGAGACGGTCTTGTCTTGAATGGCCTACCTCAAAAGTTTGATTCATTAATGGTCATAATTAATGCAAGTAGAGAACCTTAAGACTTTTGAGCGTGTAGTATCCGTTTTGATTTATGCTTAATCAAGGTTGAAAATTCTTGTGAGATTGCCACAGGCAATCAACACTGATGCACTATAGTTTTCAACCTTTTATGGTGAACACTCTGGATCAACATCACAGGATGCCATGTCCTTATTCCTAGTTTTATTGCAAGGGTAGAGGGTGTTACAATTCACAACATCTTCAATGGAAGTTATGTGGTAAGATGGGCTATCTAGTGGATCGATGCTTTCACAGGTTTAATCACCCTTACCTTAGGGTCACTTTCCTGTTCGTGCACCTGTTTCAGTGAATATATAGTTACTTAAAAACTCTTGTATATGTTGATTCTTGTCACTCTTATTTGGAAACTGATGTGGATGATAAGGTAGCTCCTATCACGTAAGGCAATAAGGTTGTTGCTCAGGTGAATTCAATGGTTTTATCCTCAATTGGCAGAGCTGATGGGAGCTGGTATCCACATTCTAGGGCCACTCAACATGTGATGAATGATTTCTTGAAGCTCATTATTAGTGACAAGTACATAGGCACAGGTAACAAGGGGCGTAGCAAAGGGGTAGGCAGGGGTTCCCCGGTTAAATGGGAAAATTTTTCCTTAAGTCCCTCTCAAACATTATATCATTCTATTTAAGCCCTTTAGTTCTTAATTGAATGAAAAATGTTCAATTTTGGCCCCTCCAAAAAAAAATGTAATTTAATTATTTTAGCTTTGACCCCTCGAAAAATTTATAATTCTATCTCAAACCCTTAAAGTAAAATTTCTGCTGGCTTTGCCTTACGAGTAAGGTTGATGATGTTCTAGTCTTACCCTAACTAATATAAGATCTTCTACTAGACATGTTCTCGAGTTTTGTTGTTAGATCATTTACTGCATGTGCCGACTATTACTAAAAATCTTCTCTCTATCTCTAAGTTTGGTAAAGATAATTTCTTTTATTTGAATTTCACCCTACCTATTGTTTTGTTAAGGATGAAAAATCAAGTGAAATTCTACTAAGACATGTGGCGCTTGATGGACTCCAAAAGTTTGGGACGTTGGATGAGGCTGATGGTTCATATACAAATGATGCTGACCGAGACTACACTAAAGCAAAGGGTGGATTAAGGACCAGTAATGAGCAGTTACATTGGATGTGTATGTTGGAAGCATAATCGACACTCAAAATCAAATTAATTTATTACTCACAAATATATAAGAAAGAAAACTTACAAATATATAAATTTTAGTCGCTAGTTGCTGCTAGTTATTTACTTATGCCACCAATTCTTTCCAACAGTCACACACTTTTTTTTTACTCTATACTAGCTGTTGCTGGATTTCTATCTCTCACACTTATTTTCTCTCACTTTCAACACACATTAATATACGAAATATATATATAAACATAATTTACCGCCTTAGTGATACTTATCCCTAAGTATATCATGAAACTTATCCTTTGTGAGTTGCAAGCCAATTTGTAAAGTTGCAGGCCACTTTGAAATCAATTTAAAAGCCACGTTTTGTAAAGTTTCAGTCCAATTTGAAAAGCAACCCTTGGCTTCAATTTTCTGCCGGCTTTGAAAGTCGGTTTGACTTCAATCTTCCCTCTCGAACCGAGCTTTCATTTCAAATTTTTCTTCGGAGTTTAGAGAATACGTCCGTTTTCAATGGCTTCGTAAAAATGTCTGTCAATTGATCTTTCGTTTTGCAGTAGATTAACTCTATATTTTTACTCTTCACTTGCTCTTGAATAAAATGATATTTTGTATCGATATGTTTGTTTCGACTATGAGACACCAAATTCTTTGTAAGAGATATTTTAGACTTGTTGTCGACATAAATTGTAATTGAACTTTCTTGTATAATAAACAATTCACCCAAAATATTCTTTAACCAAATTGCTTGACATGTAGATGTCACAACAACCATGTATTCTACTTCACATGTTGAGAGAGATACTATTTGTTGTTTTTTCGATTACCATAAAAATGTCACGGAGCCAAAATAAATATCCCACTGCGTACATGATAGTCAAATACCTTAAACTTCCAACGATACTTTTAAACAACATTAAATTTACTGGCTCTCTAGATGAACCAACACTTAATTTCATGCTTGGTTTTGCTGGCGTGGCAACCGGCTTGCAATCTTTCATTCTTCTTTTGAGACATAAATATTCCATCTTTCATTTGTTTCACTTCGACTCCAAGAAAGGATGACATTTCACTAATATTTGCGATTTCAAATTCTTTAGTTATAACTTTCTTAAAGTCATTGAACATATCTGAATTGTTTCATGTGAAAATCATATCATCCATGTATAAGCACATGATCATGATGTCACCAACTCCATTTTCTTCGTATACAGGGCATGATCATATGGGCTTTTCATGAACCCGTTCTTCTAAAAGTATTCATCTATTCTTGTGTTCCATGCTCTCGAGGCTTGCTTCAGTCCATATATAGCTTTCTTCAAGCGATAGACTTTGTCTTCCTGTCCTTGTTTGCTATAGCCATTAAAGAATGCTGACTTCACATCTGTCTAATAAATCTTCCATTTATTTTGTGCTACAATTGCCGTGAGAAGCCTTATACTGTCAATTCTGGCAAATGGAGTAAATACTTCATCATAGTCCACTCCATATCTTTGCTTGTAGCCTTTTGCAACTAGTTTTACTTTGTATTTCTCCACTTTTCCTTCTTTGTTGGTCTTCATCTTGTACACCCATTTGACTCCAATTGGATTATGGCCTTCTGGTAGACTTGTTAACTCTCACGAGTCGTTTCTTCTTATTGTCGCAATTTCTTCATCCATTGTATTCATCCATTTGACATCTTCAATTGCATCTTCATATGTTATTGGATCACATTCTGTCATTAAACATAATAATGAACAATCGATTATTGTTTCTATAGGTTTTGTGACCTCATAAATATCGCGTAAACTATGCATTCTTACAGGTGCTTCCTTTAAGCTGCTGGTATTGCTGTTGATCGGTGATGACAATGTTGTAGGAGTTGTTGCAACAAGACTTGGTGGAGGTCTTTGATCATCACCTTGTTCTTAATTGATGAAGTCATCTTTGTCATCACTGGAAAATAATCATTCAATTTTCTTGTCTTCTTCGCTCCATATAATAAACTTCATCGAATTCAACATTTCTTGAAGTAATAACTTTCTTGGTGAGAGGGTTGTATAGCTTATATGCCTTGCTTCTTTTTTCATAACAAATGAAAATACATTTCACTCCTTTGTCGTCGAACTTCTTTCTCGTCTGGTCAGGAACATGAGCATATACAATGCATCCGAAAATCTTGAGATGTTCAACTCCTGGCTTCTGATTGCTACAGGCTTCACTTGATGTCTTATATTTTACACTTTTTTTTGGACACCAGTTCAACAAATAAGCAACACATTGAACAACTTCAGCCCAAAAAATTCTTGGTAAATGCTTACATTTAACCATGCTTCTTGCCATATCAAGAATAGTGCAGTTTTTTTCTTTTAGCGACTCCATTTTGTTGTGGCGTGTACGTAGTTGTCAACTGGTGAATAATTTCGTGCTCCTTGCAGAAGCTTTCAAATAGCTTTGAAGTATACTCACCGCCTCTATTAGTTTTGAGTATCTTAATTTCGTGCTCCTGGCTCGTTGAGATTTTCCAACTTCAAAACTCTGTCTGCATTGTTTTCATTTAATGCAAGCTTCACACAGTTGATCAGGAAGATTAATTTTTGGCAATCTATTCACCATATTTTCTTTTGACAATAACTTTAGACTAAAAAATCCAAGATGCCAGAACCTTAAATGCCATAATCATGAATCATCTTTGATTTCATTCTTCATACACTTCACTTCTCTGGATTCAATGTCAATAGTAAATAGACGGTTACACATCATATCAACTTGGACAATTAATTCACCACTCTTAGTTTTTAAAGCGAGCGTGCAATCCTTCATATTTACTTCACATCTTTTTTCTATAAGCTACCCAAGGCTGATGATGTTGCTTTTCGAAGCTGATACGTAATAAACATTTGATATGTATTTCTTCTCTCTGTTCTTTTGTGTATCTGTAACTTTGCCTTTACCTTTGACCATGGTGTACAATACATCTCCAAATGTTAATTATCTATAAGTATTCTCGTCCAACTCTGAAAATAAGTCTTTTCGGCCACACATGTGATTGTTGGCACAATTATCAGGATATTAAATATTTTTTGTAATCACTGAATTTTGTCCGGGATTAATTTCGTGTTAAAAAAAAGGAATTTTTTTTAAATTTTTTTACATTTTGACCCCTAATCTTTTCTAAAATTACCTTTTGACCCCTAAACTTTCTCGAAATTACATTTTAACCCTTGAACTTTTATAAATTACATTTTGACCCCTAAACTTTCTTAAAATTTTATTTTGACCCTGATATTTTCTCAAAATTATGTTTCAGCCCCAAAACTTTTGCTACGTTTACATTTTGCTCCCTCTGGCAGCTACTGACGCAAGTTGCACCTGCAACGCGCGGCGGCCGACCTAGGCCCTCCCTAGCCCCCTGCTACCTGCAAAAAGGAAGAGAAATCAACAATTTAAAAGGGTTTTCAAACCCCCAATTTGGGCGCCAAGGAGAAAGCAAAAAAGAAAAAAAATAAATTTTGGAGCGAAAAAAGAAAAAAAAACAGCAGCCCACCGCCGGCCGTCGCACCAGCACCGCCGTTCGCCGACACCTAACAAACGAAATAAGAACCAAAGCAAAAAGAAAAAGCAAGCAAAGAAAAAAAATTTTCAAAGAAAAAAGAACACCCACGAAAAACAGGAAAGCAAAGAAGGAAAAAGGGGGAGGAGGGAAGTGCACCGTCGTCGGCCGTCGTCGGCCGTCGCACCGTAGGCGGAGGAAGCGCCGGCAGCAACAAAGAAATTGGTAGGGGGCTGATAGAAGAAGAAGAAGAAAAAGAAGAAAGAGAGAAAAAGAAGAAAAAAAATTAACAGTCGGGTCAAACTGACCCGACCCGGGTCCGACCCGACCCAGCGAGCCCAATAGCCAAGCCCAAAGCAAAAAAAAAAGAAGCAGCAGCAAAAAAAAGAAAAAGGAAGCAGGCCATCTTTAGCAAGCCCAATAGCTGCCCAAACAGCAGGCCTACAGCAGCCCAGTCCCCATCAGCCCAGCAGCACTTCAAGCAGGCCCAGCAGGCCGGCCCAACAGGCCAAAAAGAAGAGAAAGAAAGAAAAGAAAAAAAAGAACGAAAAAGAAAAAGTGAAGCAAAAAAAAAGGGGGTTTAATTTGTGCAACCCGTTTGGTGAAGATCGTGTTTTGGACATTTTCGGTAATTTCGTTTATTTCACTTTTAATTTAATGCTCGTATTTTTATGCTATTTCGTTTTAATATTATTAGCACTTTATACATTTTTATATTTTTGTATTTATATTTTTAATTTAATTTAATTTCAATTTTATTTTAAATTTAAATAATTTCAATAAATAAGGCAACGAATCGATTTAACATTAAATCGTTGATTTCATCGCTATGTTGGGTGAATATAATCGGTTTGTGTTAAACACGATACACCCATTTTAAAAAAAATCGAAAATATTCTAAAATTCTCGTGTTTGTTAAATCCCCGTGTTTTAATAGAATCACGATTAAATATTAAGTTGAATCGATTTGGCACTAATTCGATGATTTCATCGCCATGTAGGGATGAATATCATTGATTCGTGTTAAATACGGTACTTCTTAAAAAAATCTCGTGTTTCAAAATTTTCGTGTTTTTTAAAAAAAATTCGTGTTTCTAAAATTCTTGTATTTTAAAAAAAAATTCGTGTTTTCAAAAAAAAAGTTGTTGTGCTTTAAAATTCTCGTGTTTCAATCGGATCACGACTAATATTAAATTGAACTCGTACTTTTGAAAATGAAGACAACGCGCGTTTAACGAGATACCAATTTTGGGCGTCGCGAGGGTGCTAATACCTTCCTCGCGCGTAACCGACTCCGAACTCTAATTTTCTCTGGACTTTTACGTAGACCTAAAACTACCTCCTTTTTTTTAGAAAAATTTAAAAAATAAATTTTTTTTCTAAAAAGAGAATTTATTAGGTGTCCGATCACACCTAGGAAAAAAGATCGGTGGCGACTCCTTTTTCTAATAAAATCGAGATTCAGTTTTCAAATTTGCAAGAATTACTTTGACAAGCGCTTGTGCAAAGAAATTTTTAGGTTGCTACATTTTTATTTGATTTTTCACTTTCTTTATAAGTGAGGAATACATTAGATTCCATATTTTCTTCTTCTTTAGCTGCTGCTACATGATTTCTCTCCTCCACCTTAGGAGTGGATCTACACTCATAACTAAAATGACCATATTTATGGCAATTATAACATTGTAACCGGGATTTATTTCCTTGTTGAAATCTACCTCTACCTCGGCCTCGAACTCCTCATCCATGACTTGATGTCTAATATTCTTCACTTGTTTAGCCTCTACCATATGATTGATTGCCTCATCCACGTGTTCCTCGTCCACCTCTATTTCTACCTCTATATCCTCCACGGTATCCTCCACGATTATTTGTACCTTGTCCAAAACTATTGCTAGCTCCACTTTCATTGAAGGACAGCTTGCTTTGCAAGACTTGCTCCAAATTTTCAGCATAATCATTTTGTTTGATTTTATGCTCATGGGCTTGGAGGGAACCCACAACTTCATCGATTGATATTTGTGACAAACCTTTTGATTCTTTGATGGCAATAACAACATAATCAAATTTGTGTGTCAACGACCACAAAATTTTTTCCATTGCTCTTACGTCATCAAGTGTTTCTCCATTCCTTTTCATTTCATTTACCACCGCTTTCACTCGGGTGCCATAATCATCAATACTTTCTTAAACTTTCATTTTCAACATCTCAAATTCGCCTCTAAGGGTTTGTAAATGTACCTTTTTGGCCTTTTCTGCTCTTTGAAGGGATTTTTACAAAATTCACCACGCTTCTTTTGATGTCTTCGCATTTGAAATTTTTTTAAAGGTTGATTCATCAACACCTTGAAAAATAAAGAACAACACCATCTTATCCTTTTTACGAGCTTTTTTTCAATACTCTTTTTTCTTCATTTGTCAAAGCCGCTTCAACAGCTGCATTTTCGAGCTCGACATATCCTTCTTCGACAACATCCCAACAATCTTGAGAAGCGAGCAAGGTTTCCATTTGGATGCTCTAATTGCCATAATTTATTTTTGTTAATTTCAGGATCTACGGTTGAATTATATTTTCCATTGTGACGTCGACACGAACCTAGCTCAAACATGAGTTCTATCATCCCTACCTCTTCTATCTTGTGAACTAGTAGAAACATTTATTTCAAACAAACTTGGATTTATAAGGATATTTACTCATACCTTAGTTTCCATGAGAATGGATAGAATACCTGTGTTGATCAGCACCACTTGATCAACAACTTATCACTTTCTTCATTAGATGAAGTAGGGTTTATTTCATCCATGTTTACGTAAGTTTCTTCATCAAGATTTTTATTATCAGTTTTATTGAGTAACTCTTACAACCATAAAGAATTATCTTCATTATCAAGCGTAGCTTCCTTCATTGTTTCAACCCATGCATTTAAAGGATCCTCCTCTTCAAAAATATTATCGAGATTTATCAAATTAAACCCATCTCTAACTCTTTTACACTTTTTCTTTTCAAGCGTATAAGCTTCAACTTCATATTATAATGAACATAAAGTAATTTTTGAAGCTTTTTGTGTTGTAGCCTATGTCTCTTCTTTGTATGAATCAAGCTAAATGTACTTCAACTGCACTCACAATGTGAAGATGTTTGACTCAAAACTCTAATTGCAATATGCTAAGTTGAGGTGCATAATTTCCATAATGAATTCGCCGGTCAGCTACATATAAAATAAGTAATAAAATATGATTCTTAAAGTATCTATAAACATATCTTCAATATCTACACAATTATAAATATTAAATTTATTTTTACTAAGATTAATCTTTGAAATTGTAACTTTGAGCAAATGAGGTGTCAAAAGAATCCACTTTATCTCAATACAACTACAATTGAAGATAAATAAATTAGTTATCACATGAAAATATGATAATTCATAAGTTTCTTTAAGATGAGTGTTTAAATTCATACATGATTCATTGCTAAAATTTGATTATTCAAGTTAAGCTCTATCTTTAGTATAACATTTCTAATGCCTTCTCTAGTTTCCTGAAACATATGATTTGTGGAGTTTCCTTGATACAGAAACATTAAATTTAAGAAATATCTTATATAACAAAAAATATATATATATATGATAAGGATATAAATAGAATCCTTTTATGATTTACAACATTTAATTTTTTTTCAAAATGAAAACATACAAATCAATCTAAAAACGTCAAATTATATACAGGGGATTGTTGTGCGATTAAGATGAAAGAGGGTAAATTACTTTACTAAAAAATCACATTAGGTTTAATTTATGGGAAAGATTAGAAGAGTTACAAACGGTTCCACTTAAAACTTAACATCGTAGATAGAATCTTACTACAATGTAATTTAATAGCACAATATGTAACTACAACTATATCCTAAAAAATATTGAAAGATAAATAAAACAAATAAAAACACCAAAAATTATAAGTATATTTCACTGCAAAAGATAGAAATGGAAAATTATAAATAAGAGAGAAATTACCTTAACAATCTTATATTTTTTTAGATATGAAATTGTGTTATTTCAACAGAGATTTATCAAATAATGATGTTTAGAGTTTAGATTCACAAAGGCATCGATATTGAAAAAAGTTATGCCACTTTGACATTTGCTATAAATGCAAATTTTTGAGGAAAAAATTGGAAGGAACACTATGGAAAGTTAATTCCTAAAACGCATCAACATAAAATAAATTTCCAGACATTTGTTCTACATATTTGGAATAAGATTGAGACAAACAAATACTCATATAAGCAACTGCTGTTGAAAGTCGAAACAATAACAGAAAAACAAAGATAAAAAAACACAAAGCTGCCTTCTAACACCATGAAGTAACACAAGGTTATTTGGATCAAGTTGTCAGCCCTTCCTGATATGTTGTGTCATACTCAATGTTGGAATGTGTCGTAATGCTCCAGCTGCGGGCTGTTGCGGTCTTGTACCACAATTTATCAACTGTTATGGCGATACGTAACGGGTTGCAATTACACACTAGTATTGTGCTGATATTGCAATTTGATAGTGTTATTTTTCATTACGACACAACCGTTACATTGCGTTGTGGCAGCAATTTACCCAAAAGCTATTAAGGGTTCAGCTGAAGTTAAAGCCATTAACGAACACTCCAGAACCACAATGTTTGAACAATTTCATGGTAGGTAAAGCAGTTGATTAATTGGACGGCAGCCATTGCATTTCTCTCATAAAAATGTGGACTCGCCCTGCCTCACCTCTGTTTCCTTCATAATCGAGACTCGAAGATACCTATGGCGTGATTAGTAGTACTGGCTAATAAAAATAATGATGATGATGCAGAAATCAGCTTCAAGTTCCTAGCTTTGTGATTAAAATAGGATATATGGAAGGTTAGAAGTATGGCTAAAAAAATTGTGGGTTCTATTTCAGGTAATGGGAAACTTATCTGATGAGACCTTTAACATGGGAATAAGTTCCTCATCAAATGCATATAAAGTTGGAATTAGGAATCTAGATATATATTAGGGATCCAAATTGAACCCAAAGTTTAATCTAGGTATTCCACTAAGTCGCCCTTTAAAACCTAACATTCAATATATTTACAATTTGAAACTTAAATATGCAACCCTCTTCACGTATCTCACTCTAAAGCCCTTCATTAAGCGAGGGGGTGCGGGAATCCAACATAGATTTCATCTCCTACCTTCACCTTTATCCAAGTCATTTCGCAAAAATTATATCCTTCGTTAAAAAAAAAAACAGTTTTGACTTCTGAGCCACACAAATAGGTTCCAACACCAGGCATTTGAGACAAACAAATTGCATTACGTATTCATTCTTTGCCATCAGCACACCATTATTATAAACAACAATGGCATGGGTAATCTTAACTCTCCACCACCACTAAACAATCAAAGTTATTAGGCAGCATAAAAAAACAAGTGGGCAATAGGGAGTAGAAAAATTAAATAAATGAAAAGGTATGAGATGCCTTTAACCTTTTGACCGAACAACAGGGATTTTAGGTAAGGATGTGGACACCAACTTGCATCCATCTTTTTCCTAAACCAAAAAGAAAAATGCAAGACAACTCATAATTGTAGAAATTCCAGCAGTTAGCATTATAACTTACGTCTCAATAACTGTTTTTTTTCTTTTTCACATCAGATAACGGAGAATCAAACTGAAATGACAGCTTTTAACATGGAAGCTTTGAGGGTTAATGCGTTTCTGGATAATCATGTTATTTCATCATTTACAAGGGAAAAAAAATGCATATAAATGTCTGATGATTCAATGTTCACTCATATTGGATAATATTTTTTTTCTTTTCAGAAGAAGGTTGTCAAGGTATTACTTCGGCAAAGCTAGACTATTTGCATACACTGCAGATGTTAGTGGCATTGAGGATCTCAAGAGCATCACGATGCTAAGGATGAAATATTCAAAATTGAAGATCAAAGAGATGCAGCTTTATACACCTTATCTATATAGAGATGGAGCTTTATGTACTGCACTTGAGCTTCACCTTCACCTTGCATTGGTCTGGCAATATAATCAGAGATACCATCTGCCATCTGATAGTGTACATTTGTTAAAGTTAACTAATAAAATACAAGAGTGTTGGATATGCACTAGCAGATTTGATAACGAAAACTTTGTGATGGTAAGAATTAAGATGTACCTTTCTTCTAGGACACAATCGGCATGCTTTCCTGCCTGCTAAATCCATTGCTTCAGGCCGAAAATTGAATGGTGTCATCCCTGAAGCATGATACAACTAATGATAGGTATTGCTTTTTTCTGTTTATCAAAGAATCCATCTAAGAGCTTGCATTGCAAAACTGTGAAACAGGTTAGTTCATATTCCAGAGAGCATTGTTTCTAATAATCAGAGTAAGCAGTTTCACATTGATGTTCAAAGAAACCTGGATACCAATGTTACAACCCTTGGTTAATCTAAAACTAGGACAAATACACATTGTTGCTACGCTTGAAAACCAACAAAAAGGGAATGGACATAACAATTCGTAACATCAAACCAAGCAAAATACTATCGATTTGGTCCTAATGTAACAATTATGGCCTCCAAAAGAATTACCATTTAACCTAACCATACAAAATCAGAGGTAAGATGTGCTGTCCACAATCAACATGAAGTAAAAACCTATTACAACCTTTTCTTTTTGGTGAGTGATTCCCAATCATTAGATATGATGAGTTCATCATCCTCATCATCAACATCAAGCTTTTCAAGTTGGTTTTGATTTCTACTACTTTCATCAGGAAGACCTGAATGATCTGGAATACTGCCTTTGGAAACCTCAGACAGTTTTCTTTTCTTCCCAGTAACATTTTCAGCCGACTCAGAAGTTTCCTGAATTTCAACATCCCTCTCACCCTCCTGAATCTCCTCCGTTGACAAAGCACTGGATGTACTTTCACCATTCCCAATAGGCTTATTACTGTTCTTATCCACAGGAGCTTCAACCCGTCCAGAGAGAAGCATTCCATCAGGTTCCTTCTCCTCATCAAATTCTTCCCTGTGAGCATGAAGAGTATTTTTTTAAAGAAAAATTGGTCTTCAGATTTGAGGACAAATGTCCCAAACTCAGGAAAACAATAGATGCAACTTCAATAGACATTAAAAGCATCATTTAGGCATTTCCAAGCTGATTGTATTGCAATCACAAAAAGAAAACTAGAAGAGGCATTCAGAAATGAAGTCTATATCAAATCACAACTTTGGGATCAGCCCTTACCCTTCATAATTGAATAATAATAATAAGATGTCTAGCCTAATCATATAATTAGACTAAAAAGGATTTTGGTTTAGCTAAATAAGTTAGACAAATAATTTTCATGTTTTAGCCATGAGTATGGTACAAATGCCAGGAGAAGATGTAACAATTATGCACACAAGTAATACCAAACAAGAACACAGGCGATAAATGAAAAATTAATTTGATGAAGCCAGTCCAACATTCAACACATATTCTTAAAAAGGCTTCCACAAAAATAATAGAAAATGGATTTTAATTTTTTACATTAAGGTTATCAACATAAAGACAAACCTATGCTTGATATTGATCCTGCATGAGAACTCCTGTTGTAGATCCTCTACGGTAAGTACAGTCCCACTAATAACTGGAGAAGGCAGCTCTGATAAGGCCTGTTAAGTGAAATAATTCAGAGAGCCAAAGTGCAAAAGAAAAATTCCTGTACTTTCCAGACACACGTTTTGCAAAAAGGAAAACAAATTCATATTAATAGTTTTTATGTTTTTGGAGCAAGGGAAGAAGAATTTTACTTTCTCAAGGTTTGCAGCATAAATTGCTACCATATCCTCTTCAAGATCTTCACCAACTTCATAAATAATACTTGCTCCCGACATAATTACTGGAAAATTCATGCCAAGTTTGGCTTTAACAATCTTTTCAACAAAATCCCTCAACTTAGAATGATGAGTGTTAACCTCAAGCGATAGTGGTGTCTGTTTATAAGATATTAACCGTGAGCAAGTAAGAGTTCAAACATACAAAAAGAAATCATTCAGATACGTGTTTTAGATATACCTCTGAACAAACATAGCAAGACTTGTTAGGTTCGTAGGGTTCTACAGGCATTAGAAGCAACTTTTTTGAAGGATGTTCCAGACAATATGTCATCCTACATTGGCATCCAAATCAGGTTAAGACCACACAATTATCATAAAAAGAAATTTGCATTAGGAAGCATGGGATAAGAACTATAATTCCTGGCAATAACAAGACTGCTATAGATTACATCAAACTAAAACGAACAGGAAAACCTGTGCTCAATACTTGAGATGAACTGAACTAGATAGTTACTTCGTATTTAAATGCCTAAAAAACTCAAAAAGAAAACAAATTCAATGAAGAATTACTGAACTAAACCTGTAATTGTTGCTATCCTTTTTTAAAACTTTAATTGCTTCAATCACGATTAATCCAGCTATGATAGCATTTGTCGTTGCCACAGCATGCACAATATTACCAGCTATTCCTTTAGCTTCAAAAAGACTATGTAAAGGAATCCCAAAAGAAGAAGCCCTAATATTTGCAGCAGCAGTAACAAATTCCACAGCCAACTGATCATCCTTATCAAAAGTCAGGTTCCCAATTTCCTGTCAAATGGTAAAATAAATCAGTATACCTTGGTCAGAACTAACAACCAATCAAGTTTTCAAAAGCAACAGATTAACATTGACCTTTTGTCTCTTCGAGAAAAATAATCTCAAAGACTCGTAGAAAACTCTTGAATTCTCGGCAAGGCTCCATACATCTTGAGGATTCTTCAAGCCCAGAGATGCCATGGCAGAGACATCTTCTGTTGTACTACCTTTTTCTGTTTTTCCATTCTCTTTAGTTAGTTTATCAGGAAAGACATCCTTACTATATATAGGCCACGGTTTGTTACGGTTTTTCCAAGTTTCTTCATTAGACAATGCCACTTCTATGTTATGACCAAATACATGATCATATATTCTTCTTCCATATTGTTCTATATCTTCGCCCTTTCTACATTCAAATACATCCTCAGAATGTTCAGACAAGTTTGTAGCATCACTAGAGCGCACATTCAAATCATTTTCCAGATTCTTGTCCCCAAACAACTTTGCAAAAAGGAGGTCCTTTGCCCACACAATACAATGAACAAACTACAATTCAAAATTTTTTTATTAGAACCTGTCATTAACAGTTTTCCTGGTAACAACTAGATTTAATCATCGTAATAGTAGTTAGTGACTACTGGTTACTATGATAGAACCAAATGAACTCCCACCCTAAACCCATCCCAAAGAAAAACAAACAATAATTACCTTTGAGGGAGTGCTCGTAATTGTACAGACAGGATAAGTCTTTGGGGCAGGTTTTGCCTGACACTCATAGCACTCCGTTTTCCCCTTCAAATGTACAGTAACCTGCACCAAGGAGAGTTATCGTTATACAATACTATCATCATTAAAACATCAAAAACACACAGATTAAAAGCATTAAACGTAATCCAAAGCCAAGGGAAAAAAAAGGAGTATCAACATATAGCATTTATAGATAGAAAGAAGTTGATAACAGAAAGAAAATACAAAACTCGTTGTTCAAGTCAAATAACCAACAGATTTGGTAGTCAAACACAGGCAGGAGTTCAGAACCTAAAGCAAACATAAGATTATGTTACTAAACAAGTAGAGAAAGCAAAATAATACACACACTTGATGAACTAGAAGTAAAGGTACACTTTGATATTTATTAAATAAAATTTAATTGCTTAATACTCTTTCTTTCACTATTGAACAAAACAGCTTTTCCGCCAATGGAAGAAAAAAAGAACTTTTCAACCATATTTTAGAGGTACCTCTCTGCATAGATAACATTTGCATAGGACCTATTTGCAATAATGTTTTATGAAGCCTTCAATAGAAGGTACCGAGGGAAACAAACTCGGTGCAAATAGAAACTATGATGCTGCTCGTATATAGGATAAAACAGATCACCTGTTCTAGGATTGAGTTCCTTCAATAAGTAACTATTTGCATAAAATAGCGGAACTTTAGATTATAGGTTATATAGCATGTAAACCAAAGCAAATTGTGTGAATTTGTAGTTGCACAATGAAAAATTAGATGAAAGCATGAATATGAGCAACCTCGACAGGCAACCTAGGTAATCGACAGGCAACCTAAGTAAGATAAGAATGGGAACATATATAAATGCTAGACATGAAAAAACCTAAATTACCTGTCCCAAGAACCCTGTGGTCCCACTTTCAACCAGTGGGACATCAGCTGCCAAGCAAAGACGGTTTACATGGCGCCTTGCATCTAAGTTATCAAGCCCATTCAGAACAACATCAAACTCTTTATAGAAATCAACATTAAAGCGAGACTCCTTAACATTTGCATGGTATGGTGTAATGCTTATGTTGGGCCTGAATCTTAAGACCGCATCTCGAGCAACCTGATAAGAAAACATTGATGAAATACAAGTCATCGAATTATAACTACCAATGCAAGAAAACAAGGAAAAATGCTTGAGGATGTGCTTGCCTTGGCCTTAGACTGCCCAACATGGGATTGTCGAAACAAAAATTGTCTATTCAGGTTGCTGACTTCAATAGTGTCCATGTCAATCTACAAGCATATGTATTTAATTGCATGAACAAAAAATTCCAGAAAAGGAAAAAGAAAACACTGGTTCAAACCCACATCATTGACTTGACCTCAAAGCACTTGGTGAATAACATAACAAATGAAACAAACAGTTTTACAGCCATAAAAATACAAGGTCAAATGCTAACACCTGAGCGCAAGCTCCAGTTATACAAAGATTTAAAACGAAAAGAAGAAAAAGTATGTATAACCCGAAAAAGAAAAACCCTACTCGTCACTAAACAATGCGGAAAGTGAAAACAGAGAAATTTAAAAAAAAAACATTTTTTAAGAAATTAAAGAAAAAGTCAATTGACTTACTATATGAATATCTTGAAACCCAGAAAGAGCGAGAGTCTTGAGAAGCTCACAACCAATACCTCCTGCCCCTACCATAAGTACTTTCGCCCCCTATAATTTTTTTTTTTGAAAAAAAAAAGAGTTCAATTATAGTTAACCTAAAAGCCTTTATATTGCTTTTCTTTTTTGGAATACATTAATTTCGTACCTTAATGGCGGATATTTGTTCTTCAGAAGCCATTTGGGAAGTCAAGCCAGAGGGAAAGCAAGAAGAAAGATTCAGAAGAGAGAAGCAACGAAGAGTGAAATAAAAGCCAATCTTTCTTCTTTTTTTTATTTTTCACCCTTTTTATATATAAGGGAGAGAGAGAGAGATGAATATGACAAGGAAGTCTTCGGCATTTTCTGGGGCTTATGGGAATCGAACACGAGACGTGAAGAAACGGTTCAGGCCCTCAGGAAACTAAATGGCCGCCATTAGGAAAGTTCCTCTAAACTACTGAAAATAAAAGAAAGTTCCTCTAAAGTACAGGAAATAAACGGTTCAGGCCCATTTTTTACTGTTGCCCTCTCTTCTGCTGTATGTTAATGGGATTGTTTTGTCATAATAATTATAATTATAATTATCAAATAAATATTCAAGTCAAACCAATTGAATCAAATTAAACATGCCTGAATTCGGTGCAAATGAATAAATCATTTAAATCTTGTCGCTTCAATGGTTAATCAATCGATTGGTGAAAGAAATTAATTTTTTAGGGATAATTCAAGAATCACTTTTTAGGGTTTGTTTAATAGTGGTAAAAATAATATTTTTAACTTAGAAAAAATTTTTGGAAGAAAAATTGTGCCAAATAAATTGTCATTTTTAGTGTTTAATTATTTTTTCATCCTTCCAATAAATAGTATTTTCTTTTTTTGTGCTTAACTATAAATGTGTTAAAATTATTAATTAAAAATGAAAAAATTTAAAATAATACAAATGTGTTAATATCCAATTATAAACATTTAATGGTTATACTTAAATATTTAAAATATAGTTCATATATTCTAATTAAATTTTATAAATAATTAATATGTATTGCTTAAAAATATTTAAATTTTATATTTCATATATTAAAATATTAACAACAAGTTATAATAAATTATTTTTTATATTCTTATTAAAATATAATAATATTAACTAATTTGAAATGGACATTTTATTTCTTAAAAGTACTTTTTGACAGTAATGTTAAACACTCAAAACTTAAACCAAATTTTTCAAAAGCACTTCTCCACGAGACTTTTTAAAAACACTTTTCAAAAGTATTGCTAAACTAGCATTTAATGTGTTACATTTATTTTTAAAATGTCAAATTTTAGCATCTGAATTTTAATATTATTTATCAATGTGATATGTTCTTATAACAACGTTAAAATTTTAAGAATGGAAGAAGAAACTATTGTTGATTCTTATGTATGTTTATGTGAGAATTCTAATGAAGCATTTTGTCTTTGATCAATATTTTTTTGAGGTAAAATTGGTTCACAATGTTCTTCAATCTCTGTCAAAAAAGTTCTTTATAAAAGTCACTATAACTCAAAAGGTTAAAGATTTTATCACTCTCAAACTTAACAAGCTTATAAGTTCACTTGGAGCTTTTGAAATGAATTTAAAATAATCAACAATGAAGAAGATGAAAGCTAAATGGAACATTGCATTCAATGTTCAAATTGTTATTACAACACTAGATTAGACAATTGCCTCTATTATTGAACTTAGAGAAACTAGTCTTATTTACCAAGGATTTTAACAAAATCCAAAATATTTTCAAAGAATAAAGAAACTGTAACACCCTTAACCCGAATCCGTTGTCGGAACAGGGTCACGAAGCATTACCAGAGTTTACAGAACAAATAGACAGAAATTTCAAACATTTCATATCATATAGCATTCATGTCAAAAACCAATTAAAATCATACATATTGTCCCTTACACAAGCCCTCAAGGCCCAAATTAAGCATTAGAAACAAATCGGGGCCATATCAGAAACTTAGAGAATTTTTCAGAAAATATCAATTTTTTTAAAGGTGCAGGGGACACACGCTCGTGTGGCTAGGCCGTGTGTCTCACACGCCCAAGAGACATGCCCGTGTCTTAGCCCGTGTAGGCATTCAAAATAGGGACACACGGTTGTGTCTTAGCCCGTGTCCAAACTTATGAGCTCTCTGACTAGTGTCACATGGCCAAACCATACGCTCGTGTGCCAGGCCGTGTGAATATACTGATTTGTACTCTTTAAAAGACACAGGGGACACACGGTCGTATCACCTGGCTGTGTGTCACACACGGCTGAGACACACGCCCGTCTCTTTACCTATGTGGACGGAAATAGACTATTTTATAAGTCATTTTTCTCACCCAACAAGGCTTGTACCTATAGTTATCATCATACATACAAACAAGCCATATTATGTCATCCAAAACAAGTAAAAATCAAGCCTTAAATATTTAAATATATAATATCTTAACATATTCAAATGACAGATTATAACATGTGTGTTCATGTATTTAATATATTCATATATACAACTAACATATATGCATAATTGTACCCAAGGTTTTCCAAGCTAATTTGCATGATTTCAAACCAAGTCACTTACCTACCAAAACATACCATCTGGTGCCAAAATGTATTTTAAATACTAATATATTTAAATATATTTATACATTATATATTAAGGTACCGATTCCTGATCAATTCATCACATCCCAAAATACATGTATATAAATGCACTTTTAGCTAACATTTTATCTTTTACCATACAATCATAAACCAAATCACACATCAATCATATAAGGAAAATATGCACCAAACCAAAATGTGCCTAAACATAAGCCAAATAAGTGACTAATTTTAACAAAACACATATAGGCCAACATTACCCAGAATACCTATACATGCCATTATAATAAAAATAAAAACATCCGAAAGTACCAATAGAACTGATGGATAGTGTGATATATCTCTGACAAGCTTCCAGCTCGATCGAGCTTCCGATAATCTGGAAACTAAAGGAAAACAACTACGTAAGCAATGAATGCTTAGTAAGCTCATATAAATTTTAATCATATCAATTCATTTCAAATATGAAATTTATACATATCAAGAATAATCCAATATTGGCACCACAATACTCGTGAAGTTATATTTAATAACTCACAAGGTGAATAAATCCACAACATCACTTATACATATTATTCCTAGCATAGTAAGATTTTAAACAACTTTAACTCTTACAAATTTCTTTATTTTCATTTGCATTTCTTTACTTTCCACACTCATTTCATATGCATAACACATCAGTCATAAACATATCATTCAACCATAGCCACAAGCTAGTGCATTTAAACATAGCCTTTTTCGAATTAATCACATGATAAATCATTTCATAAGAAATTGCATAACTTAAACCTTACCACTCTTTCATGAGCATTAGCATATTTTCTCTTGAATTCTTATCATTTCAGTGCATCATATAAATAACATATTACCATCTAACCAATAGCTTGGCACTTACCTAAGCATCAATAACAACACTGGTTAGCGTACTTGCACATATTTCATATAAATTCAACATTGATAAATTTATTTTCTCGACATGTCACACTTGAGTTTATTACTCGTCTCAACTTACATAAATTTCCTTGTATTGTCATATCAAAAATATTCATATATGTACATGTCATGATACATATCATTCTCTTATCGTTTCTTCATAAATATGTATCATTCATTTTATTATATCAATATATTACATACCATCATTTCCATGTATTTCGTATAAATATCAAGAAACATGTATGAGCTCAATAATAATCAAATTTATATATTCATGTACTTTCCACATTACGTGTCCATATAACATGTACAAATCATATCCATATATTTCAAATTTATTTTCGTAATAATTCGTCTCAAATTCAAATCATTTCATACCAGAACTTTGCCCGTTGAATCGTTCATTATTCGATGGATACACGGGTAGTACACACGAAGCGTACAATTCTATAAACCATCAATTCATATACAGGTATGCCATACGAGCATGTAATCGGGAAGCTCTTTCAAGCCATATAACGGGAAGCTCATTTGAGCTATGTAATGGGAAGCTCATGTGAGCCATGTAACTAGAAGCTCCAGAGAGCCATTAACAGGAAGTTCAAGCAAGCCAATATCGAGAAGCTCGGAGATCCATTAACAGGAATCTCATAAGAGCCATTTATCGAGAAGCTCCGAAGAGCAACAAACGGGAAGCTCAAAAGATAGCCATTAATCAAGAAGCTCGCAATAACTATTTAACGAGAAGCTCGTGAGAGCCAAATATCAAGAAGCTCATGAGAGCTAATAATGGGACACTCTTTCGAGCTGTGGTGTGTCCACGACACATACAGGACTACAACCAATTCGGGAACCCTGTATCCATCGAATTTCATTTATTCATACGAGACTTAATATTTGTCGAACATTGTCAGATATGTGATTGACTTTCATACATGACCATTACACAATTCACATACATAACATTAAATTCAAACATATAAATATACAATTTAATTACACGAACTTACCTGGCTAAATTGCAACAATACTAAAGTTCAGGGGCATTTTGGTAATTTTCTATTTTCTTGATTTTCCACCCGATCTCAATCTAAATTAATAATTTCATTTAATATATTAATTTAGACAATAAAACCATTCATTTCATGAAATTTAGTCATTTTGATATTTTTACAAAATTGCCCCTAAAGTTTAACTTTTATTCAATTTAGCCCTTAAACTCAAAACATGCAAATTAACCATTTTTAATACAAATCCAATCTAGAATAATGTTCATGGCATTTAATACAGTCTATTTTGGCAATAATTTCACAACAAACCCTTGTGTTTTTACTATTTTAACAATTTAGTCCCTAATCGGGAATTTCATCAAAATTACTTAACAAAGTACTTTTAAATATCAACCAATATCTCAAATTCTTCATTTTACATCTAAAATCATATAGATTCATCAATGAAAATATTCAAAATCTTTAACAGTTTCAAAATCGAAGGTACAGGTTAGCTAAACCTAATTGTAACGATCTCAAAAACATAAAATTATTGAAAACAGGGCTAAATTAAACTTACCTGCAGCAAAAATATGAAAACCAGCTTAAAGCTCTCCCTCCATGTCGGTTTAAGCAGAAGGCAGAAGATGACTTGCATAGAAACATTAATATTCAATTTGTTTGTTTTGATTTCAAATAATTTACCATTTTGCCATTAAATCCTTTTATTTTATTATTTTCCATGCTTATGCCGCCTCATCATTTTAGTTTAGGTATATTTGCTTCTTAAGCCCTTCCTCTTTTATTAATCAAGTCATTTAGTCTCTTAAATATTATAATTAGTAAATTTTGTACCTTTTTCAATTTAGTCCTTTTTAATTAATTAACTATCGAAACGTTAAAATTTTTCAATGAAACTTTAATGCCACCTTATTGACACTCTATAAATATTTATAAAAATATTTACGGCTTGGTTTATAGAAATGAGGTCCCAATACCTCATTTTCCAAAACCACTTGAACTAGCGTTTTATCATTTGAATCTAATAATTCATTATAAGACATAAATTATTAATTTAAAAATATTTTTAGAACCATATTTGACTCATAAATATTAAATAATAAAATTTATAAGCTTACTCGCTGGATTTGGTGGTCTCAAACTATTATTTTCGACACCACAGAAAAACAGGTTGCTACAGAAACGAAGAATATGAACTGCCTTGTTGAAAGAAAAAACACCTTCTCTAAATAAGATAAGAATTAAATTCATGGATGTTAAAGTTGTAGCACCCCATACTCGACCCGATCACCGGGTCCGAACTATAAGATGCTACATTCTAATTTAAAATTTAACTTATACTTTCAATCACGTTTATCCGCAATAATAAAATAATGAAGACAATAATATACTTAACACTTCTACTAAGAAAAATTCAAAACTTTCAAGAATCTATGTCGATAAACTTTAATTTAATATAAAACAGTTTCATCAAGTAAACTTTAATGTTTTAAAATAATCACTTAGTATTAAAACAATTTGTATTCAGACTAGTAAATTTCATTTACAGCAAAGACCCTGAGACTTCGCTTCTAGGTCGCCCCACTATATGCATATTACAACTAAGTAACAAAATTTGCCGATGCACGACGATCTCTGGCCTAGTCCCTTCTCGAACTTTCAAAATCCCCTATTTACCTGCAATGCATAATAACATAAGTAAGTTTTAAAGAACTTAATGAGTCTTAATACCTTACTAACATACCTCTAATACGATTGCACTTCGTGGATGGAATTTCACGATTTTCTTGCTCGTATTAGGACTGTACGCCATCCTCTTTGTCATAGTAGATGATTCTTTTGCGATTTTTCGTTCTAATTCCATTTTTTATTAATTGCCTTCATGGATCCTTATGCATCTACCTTTTCAAGAGGGAAATCCTTGCAGATTATTACTTGCGAATTGTAAGAGATACTCCATGAACAATTCCCATGACACGCCTTACACCAATGACAACCGATATTCACATAAGACCATTCTTGGCAAATAGTCCTTATTGTAGACTATTAATAGAGATTTGTCTTACCAAACTCAGACTCGTATTACAATCCTCCTAGTGGTTATCTCTTTGAAACAAATGACTTGTAGACAGACTCTTAACAGTGAATCTTTTATTTTCAGGAATCATACTTATGAGATAGTTGTGGTGGACTACCATATCCTTCATATACGATTTCGTATAAACAAGTAGCTCACATAGTATTTCGGACACAAAATTACTTAGATAAATAGTTTCCTTCACTTCGAAAATACAAGAAAATACCCTTGTATCATTCCCAAAAGGACCTGGCAAATTATCATTTATAATATGACTTCCATACAATTTGCCCGCACATTGGGTTTGAGCTTAGGTTGCGCCATTAGTATGCAGATTCATCCTTGGCGGACTTATAGCATTAAATTTAATTTTTCGAATGAATCTGTTGTCTCTCACAAGAGTGAATTCCATGTTTTTTATAGATACCAACTGTACGAACAAAGCCGACAGATCGACTTACTTGTATTAGTCTCATATTATTCGATAATACCGACATAGTAGCCTTCTCATGATAGATTGCCTTTTTGATGACTAAACAATTTGACTTAGTGCAGAATCTTAATTACAAGAATGTTCTTATGAACTTTCCTCACATACAATATTATTCCTGGTGGACATTCCACCCATCAGATAGTCTTGATGGACTTCTCACATTAGATAGTCTTGACGGGTTCTCCACATATATGGTAATGCCATGGCCATGGACTTTCATTCGTCCCACTAAGGGCTCTCAAATGTCCCACACAAAAGGCTTTCAAATACGGGTGCGCATCATTCTTCGTATCATTTCAAATATACTTTCCTAGCTCATTTCAACCAAACCTCCCTCAAAGCCACATACATAAAATGCATATGCAACCCATGCATGACCGTTCGAACCTCCACAAAGCCATATAAATAGAATGCATATCATACACACATTTCACCAATAAAGACTATGAACCATACAACATATATCTCGCCAAACATTTCATTGATATATCATAATAATATTTACTACCAGTCATTCTTATCAATTCAATTACGCAACAATACATCACGCCAAACATTTCACTTACTTAACATAGTTAACTCACAATTAGTTGCTGAAATGCATACCATAAACATACAATCACCATACATCATTAATTCGCCATAACATACACATTATTTGCAAGTTCATCATTAATTGCTTCAATTTGATGCTTGAATTGTGTTATAAAGCTCAGATTATGGCTAGTAATAAAAGTCTTTTGAAGATCTGTTATAAAATTTTACTATATGATGACTTGCAAATGTAGCTATAACCATTGAAACAATTTTGGGGATAAAATCGAACATAGATACTTTGGGTATAATACTGGACCTATTGTGCCATACACAAATACTCCTAGCTTAATACTGGACTTGTTGGGAAGGTTCATAGGTAACATTTTACAGATTTATCTCCGAGCATCAAACTCCCTTACAGTTGGATACCATTAGTCACTTTCATGAACCAAGAAAAAACAATCCGAGTGTTGAAAGGGTAGCCATGAACGTGAGCTTGCCGATTTTGTAAGTGCCCATGTTGCTTCCAAGATGCTTCATTTTTATTTGTTTCGAGTACCCCTACCATTGTTTCTCATACTTGTTTTCACAAAAATAGTCTCTACTCTCTATAATACAACAAATTTAATAAATGATTTCATAATTAGGTGGAATTTTTAAAGAATGTTTTTGTATTAAGCATTTTGGTAGATTTTGGAGAATATGAGAATTTTGAACAAAGGTCCCTCAACCTACTGTAGTAAAAATATCGTGGGGGTCTTTGCATTAGGATTCAAATTGTATTTCATCTCTCTACTCAAAAAATAGAAAATTAGTCCATGTACACTACATCAAAGAGCAAATAAGTCATTTCTGTTATTAAAAACTAGTCATTATATGTTAGCATGATGTACACATGGCATGTGATTTCATTAATTGCGCCAGTTTTTAACAGTATAGATAGATGAAAATTTTAACAGAAAGGATCGATTTGCTCTTTAATCTAATTTAAGTTTTTGAATAAAAGGGACAAAATGTAATTAGACTCTCCATAATACTTTTACCAACGGCCACCAATATAGTGAACCAGCATTTCTCCCTCAATTCTATCCAGTCGTTGACCACACGTAGTATGGTCATTTAGGTTGACCCTATCCTGGAGTTTCTACAAATAAGGAGGTTGGTAATTAATATTTTTAACTTGATTTAAATTATTACCTGCTCCTTGATTTCCTCATCATCTCAGATTTGGGTAATCTTTCTAGCCAGGATTATATGTATTCAAATAAAGGTTTCCACTCCTATTCCCGACGTAATTTACATCATTGGCAAGGTAGTTGATATAGTGGAAGAGTAGTTTGTCTCCCCTATGCATAGACGGTGTAGAAGCCGATTCGATACGGTTGAGTCTATCCACTAACTATTGATCCTTATCATTCTCTTGGATAGCTTTTACCGAAGCAGGTTTCTGACCATATGTGAATCGTTCAATTGGCCACTAGCACGAGTTTAGTGCCATATTCTCGATGATCTTGTACGCATCCTTGTACATTCTATTAATAAGGGCTCCTTGCGCTACTCCGTCTAATCCAAATCGTGCATTTGAAACCAACCCATTATAAAACACCTACAGTCACATCCACTCAGGAAATCCATGGTGCTGGCATTTTTGAATTAACATTTTGAATCGTTCCCATGCCTCATAGAAACTTTCTCCCTCCATCTATCTAAAAACAACAATCTCCCTTATTAGTTATATTGCTTTGCCAATCGGGAAAAACTTCTGTAAGAACTTTCTAACGAGTTCATCCTATGTCGTGATAGACCATTGTGCCTACAAGTCTAACCAAGAAAAAACACTATTGTCGAAACCGTTTTTTTTAAAACAAAAAATAAAAAATTTTTAGTTTTGACTTAAAAATAAAAACGAAAACTGGAGTCGCCACCGATCCTTGATTAAGGTGTGATCAGCTCACCTTAAAAATGACTTTGGTCTACGAAATTTGAAAAAATGGGCTCGGGAGTCAGTTACGCACGAGAAAGGATTAGCACCCTCGTAACGCCTAAAATCGGTACCAAATTGATTATTTAATGTCTTGGTGTCGAAAATTTGAAAAGATTTTTAAAGGAAACTTTTTATTTCATGAATGGATTAAAATAATAAGACAATTCTTATTTCAAAGAAATAAAACACCACACCCAGTAAGTTAGGGCACAATGTTTTTAAATCTTCAAAATACCCGAATATTGCCTTTTGTTTTTGAAAATTCTTATTTCGAGAAGAAAATGTCATGACCAGTAAGTTAGGACCCAACATTTTGAATTCCCGAGAATAAGTTTTTTATTTAAAATTTGCGAATTTATTGCAAAACAAATACTTGGCTTTCTAAATTCATCGAAAAAATAATCGCGATCCAGTAAGTTAGGACACGACCTCTCACGAGAACTATGAATGCCAAATATTTTGGAATTTACAAAATATGATGATTTAAATACTTTGAGAAAAGCAAAATATATTTTTAAAAGGGAGGCTAAAAGGGGCTAAGGTATAACATGAAACGGATACCCTGATTTCAAACATGTATGAATAGATGTTTACAAATATACAAGTAAGTATAATATACAAATAAATTTACAAATATGTGGATACAATTGTAAAAGTAAAGTAAAACAAATGTTTAAAAAAAAAAGATAAAAGATATATGTTTTGTAAAAAATGTATTTATAAAAATAAAAAAATATTAAGAAATTATGAAAATGTATATATGTATTAAATAAGAGAACCACGTATGTACAAAGAAAATAGTAACAATAATAATAAATAAGATAATAATAAATAAAAATAAAAATAAAAACTAAAATGGACCCAGTTGAACTTAAAACAAAAAAATGGGCGAATTTTGAATAAAATTGTAAAAGAAAAGGGTCCACTTGAACACGCGCGTAACAACGAAGGACCAAAAGGGAAATTATCCCGTCTTTCCAAAACGCTGCGCAGCAAAGGGGCCAAATTGAAACAAAAATAAATGTGCGGCCCAATTTCTAAAAAAAGCAAAACAAGTTTAATTGAAATGCGCTGCAAACAGGAGGGGCCAATTACGCAAATAAACCATGTGACGTCAGAGCGCGCGGATCCTCCCCTTCGGGCGGGTCACCGCGCGGGTCAGGGCCTGGACGAAACGGCGCCGTTTTGCATGTCATTTAAAATAATGTTTTTCCTTTTCAAAATCATTTAAAACCGAAATGAAAAAAAGGAAAAGAAAAAAAACACAGCCCCTCTTTTGCTCTGCTAGGGTTTCACCCCTAGCGTCCTCGCGCCGCCTCTCACTCGCGCCGCCTCTCAGGTGATTCGGCCGGCCCGAAGTCCGGCACCGGTTCCGACCCCAACTCAGGTAAGCCTCTTTTTCTTCTTGTTTGTTATTTTAAATGAAACAAAAAAAGTGTAAAAAAAAAGAAAAAAAATGTAGAATAATAGTTACTGTTGACACAAAAAAGAAATCACCTTCGAAAGAAAACAAATTTTCGCTGCTTTTGTATTTCTGATTCTTTCTCTCAAAAGATCCGTCCCCCTTACATATAAAAAAGATGGCCTTTTATAGGCCGAAAAAAGAAACAAAAATACTATTTTTTGCTTTTTTTTTTTCTCCGGACTCTTTGTGTCCGTTTTCGCAGGTGAAAGTGGAGCAAACGGCGCGCGTGGGGTGATCGATTCCGTGACGTGCGGTGCCTGGGAACTGCTGGAGGCGTTGGGTGCAGCGTGAGGCTGCTGGGTGCATTCGGGCTTGCTGCGGCGCTCCTTAGGGCTTAGGGTTTTTTTTGTTTAATTTTGCTTTGGGCCAGGGTTGTTTTGGGTTATTGGGCCGTGTAAAATGTAGGCCTGTTTATTATTTTTTGTTTTGGTTTATCATGTGGGCCTAGGCCGATTGGGCCTTATTACAGCTGCCTCTCTTTGCCATTTTCGTGTAACGGGAATAGAGCAAAGACTACATGACCCAATTGTGCCTAGTCCTGCAGAGCCTCAACTTCTTCAACGCTTCTCTTCTTTAAGTAGCCTCGTTCGTTCCTACTGCATCTTCAGAGGTATAGGAACTGGTGCTCCAATCTACCCTACTGGAATGTCGGGGAGATAGAATTCATATGTTGTAGCTTCTCAAAAGAACAAAATCTGCTATCTTTAATCTGCTCCACTGCAACTTCAGGGAGATAAGACTTATAGCTTCAATTTGTTCCGTTACGACTTAAGGGTAAATCTAATGTGATCTGCTCTACTGCAACTTCAGAGAGATGAGATCTGCGGTTTTAATCCACTCCATTGCAACTTCAAGGAGATAGGATTGGTTACTTTTGTCTGCTCCACTGCAACTTCAGGGAGATAAGACTTGTATCTTCGATCTACTTCACCACTAGTATGGGAAGACAAGATCTGTTTTTTCCGATCTACTTCACGCCAATACATGAAGACAAGATCTGCTTTTTCCGATCGATTCCACTACCAACCAGGGGAATTGAATTACTGGCTTCAATATACTCCACTGCAACCTCAAGGAGGTAAAATCTGCCATCTTTGATCTGCTCCACTACTGCTTAGGGAGATAAGATCTGTAATCTTCACTCTACTTGCCGCCAGTATGGGGGGATAAAATATGTTGTATTTGATCTACTTCACGCCGATACATGAAGACAAGATCTGTTTTCTTTGATCTACTTCACGCCAGTACATGAAGACAAGATCTGCTTTCTTTGATCTACTTCACGCCACTGCATGAAGACAAGATCTGCTTTCTTCAATCTGTTCCACCACCAGTATGGGGAGATAGAATTACTGGCTTCAATATACTCCACTGCAACCTCAGGGAGGTAAAATCTGCCATATTTGATCTGCTCCACTACTGCTTAGGGAGATAAGATCTGTAATCTTCAATTTGTTCAACTGCAATGTTGGGGAAACCAGATCCGCCGTCGTAGCTTCAATCTGTTCCACCGCACCGTCAGGGAAGTAAGATCCGCCGTTGTGGCTTTAATCTTTTTAATTGCAATATCAGGGAAACCAGATCCGCCGTTGTAGCTTCAATCTGTTCCGCTGCACTGCTAAGGAAGTAAGATCCGCCGTTGTGGCTTCAATCTTTTTAAGTGTAATATCAAGGAGACCAGATCCAATGTCGTAGCTTCCATCTGTTTCGTTGCACTGCTAAAGAAGTAAGATCCGCCGTTGTGGCTTCAATCTTTTAAATTTTCAACCCGCTCAATTGTTATTCAGGGAGACAAGGCTTTATGATTTCACCGATCTGCTCTCTGTGGAACATGACCTGTATGACTCACTTTGTGAGCCTAATTATGCCTAATGATTAGGATGTCATGATCAAATGAATCAAATGTTCCTAACTAGGCGTGTATGAATGACACTTGAATGTTATGTCATGTAAAATGAATATTAAATGTTTAAAGTCATTATTGCTCATTAAGGCTTCCTTTGTGGCAACAATGCTTCGTCAAAACTTGAAAATTTTAATCTTGACTCTTGTCTTCCTAGATATCCCCGACCTTTTTAACCCAATGAAGGTCTAAACAATAGTCCTGTTTCAGGTTCCTGAGCTGTTTAAAGATTTCTAGAGTAATATGAAAAACTTCCCTTGTGAAAGTTTTACTAGTCCATTAATCGTCATTCTAATACAACATGCTTGCGAGAAGACCATAATGATGAATAAAACAAAATTAATTTGGGAGCATAGCTCGCGATGGATTGTCAATGATAGAGGAATTATCTGGGGACATTTATATTGAAAGAAAAGAATGAAATATTCTAAAACAATGAATTCAATACAAATATTATGAACATGTGCCCCAGATATCTCTGCTTTAATTTCTCTATACAGCTTTTCGAAGACCCTTCTGAATTCAACACGTGTTTAGGAAATTCATAGTATTTTGTTGATGCCCCAAGATGTCGTCTATTCCTTTCTGCCGATTTAGGTACAACAAGACTACCACGCGACAATCAAAATTTGAGCCGCTCTTTTCGGGTTTTCAACTCAAATCCCCTTTGGTCTTAAGATGCCCTTTGCGGGTTTTCACCCTAGCCTCTCCATTTTTTTTTTTGGAATCAAAGCGCCCTTTGCGGGTTTTCACCTTGGTTCCCTCCCTTCTTCAAGTAAAGTACCTCTTCACCGAATCTGAATTTACCATATTAGGCAAGTTTTTCCCATCCATTTCAGCCAGGATCAGGGCTCCTCCAGAAAAGGCCTTTTTTACAACATAAGGACCCTCCCAATTCGGCATCCATTTCCCCCTAAAATCCTTTTGTAGAGGAAGAATTTTTCTCAACACCAGGTCCCCCTCGTGAAATTCTCTGGGTCGGACTTTCTTGTTGTAGGCTCGCATCATTCTTTTCTGGTACATCTGACCGTACTGAATAGCCTTTAGCCTCTTTCCCTCTATCAAGTTCAACTAATCGTATCGAGATTGAACTCATTCTGCTTCATCCAATTGTAGCTCAGACAAAACCCAGAGAGAAGGGATTTCAACTTCGATGGGTAAGACTGCCTCCATGCCATAAACTAAGGAGAAAGGCGTTGCCCCGGTGGAGGTCCTGGTTGACGTTCGATAAGCAAGGAGGGCAAACGGTAATTTCTCGTGCCAGTCTCTGTAAGTCTCAGTCATCTTTCCCACAATCTTCTTTATATTTTTATTAGTCGCTTCCACTGCACCATTCATTTTTGGGCGATACGGCAATGAATTATGATGTCTGATCTTGAATTGACTACAGACTTCTGCTATTGAGCTGTTGTTCAGGTTCAGCGCATTGTCGGATATGATTCTTTCAGGCATTCCATACCGACATATGATCTCTCTCTTCAAGAACTTACTGACTGATGACTTTGTAACATTAGCATACGAAGCAGCTTCTACCCATTTGGTGAAGTAGTCAATAACCACGAATATGAAACGATGCCCATTTGAAGCTTTTAGCGATATTGGCCCGATAACATCCATACCCCACATGGAGAAAGGCCATGGAGAAGTCATGACATGAAGAGGTGAAGGAGGTGCATGCATTTTATCACCATAGATTTGACATTTATGGCACTTTTTGGAATAATTGATGCAATCCCCTTCCATGGTGGACCAGTAGTACCCGAATCTCATAATCTGTCTGGCCATTGTGAAACCACTAGCATGCGTTCCACAGATGCCCTCATGGACTTCCTCCAAGATTTTCTTTGCTTCCACAGTGTCCACACATCTTAGCAGAACTTGATCCTTTCCCCTCTTGTATAAGATCTCCCCATCTAAGACATAATCAATGGCTAGTCTTCTCAGACTTCTCTTTTCATTCTCCGTTGCCTGGCCAGGATACTCACGATTTTTTACATATCGTAGTATATCTTGGTACCAATGACTATCATCAATTTCTCCTTCTTCAATATTGTAACAATGAGCCGGGTCTTCATGGATACTCATTTGGATAGGCTTCATATCATTATGTCTGTTTACTTTGATCATGGAGGCTAAAGTAGCTAGTGCATCAGCCATCTGATTCTCCTATCGTGGGAGATAGCAAAAAGTGATGTCTTCAAACTCTTTAATCAATTCAAGGACCAACTTTCGATAACTGACTAATTTGGGATCTCTCGTTTCCCACTCACCCTTGAGCTGATATATCACCAATGCCGAATCTCCATAGACCTCTCACACTTTGATTCTTCGCTCGATAGCTGCACGAATACCCATGATGCATGCTTCGTACTCTGCCATGTTGTTTGTACAATCGAAATCCAATTTGCAAGTGAAAGGATAATGATCACCATTCGGGGATACTAAGACTGCCCCAATTCCATTGCCTACAGTGTTCGAGGCTCCATCAAAGTTTAGCTTCCAACTGTGACCTTTTTGGAGATTTTCTTCAGTAGCGGCTACATACAACAAGTCCTCATTCGAAAACTCAAAACTTAGCGGTTCGTAATCTTCCAAAGCCCTGCTAGCCAGAAAGTCAGTTATTGCACTCCCTTTTACAGCTTTTTGACTCACATAGACTATATCGAATTCAGACAGTAAGATCTGCCACCTGGCCATCCTCCCATTCAGAGCAGTTGACTCCATCATGTACTTTAACGGGTCTAACTTTGAGATTAGCCAAGTCGTATGGTATAACATGTACTGCCTTAATCTTCGGGTTGCCCAAATCAAGGCACAACATAACTTCTCAATCGGCAAATATCTCATTTCACAGTCAGTGAATTTCTTGCTGAGATAATATATCGCTCTTTCTTTTCTCCCTGTTTCATCATGTTGGCCTAGCACACACCCCATGAAATTATCAAATACTGCCAGATACAATATCAGTGGCCTATCCGGGCTAGGTGGTGATAGCACTGGAGTGTTAGACAAATACTGCTTCACCTTGTTAAAAGCTTCTTCACATTCTTCATCCCAAGTACCAGGATTATGTTTCTTCAGAAGACGAAATATAGGGTCACATTTCTCAGTCAGTTGTGAAATGATCCTAGCGATGTAATTCAGTCTTCCAAGAAAACCTCGAACTTCTTTCTGAGTGCGAGGTGGAGGTAAATCTCGTATTGCTTTGACTTTGTCTGGGTCAATCTCAATTCCCTTTTCACTGACTATGAAGCCTAGCAACTTTCCTGACCTGGCCCCAAAAGTGCACTTCGCTGGATTAAGCTTGAGCTGGAACTTTCTCAATCTTAAGAATAACTTTCTCAAGACTCGCACATGTTCGCCCTTTGTTCTAGATTTCGCGATCATGTCATCAACGTAAACCTCGATTTCCCTGTGCATCATGTCATGGAACAAGGCTACCATGGCTCTTTGGTATGTCGCTCCTGCATTCTTCAATCCAAACGGCATCACTTTATAACAAAACGTCCCCCATAACGTAATGAAAGTAGTCTTTCTCATGTCCTCGGGATGCATCTTTACCTGATTATACCTAGAAAAACCATCCATGAAGGAAAACAATGAAAAGCCCGCAGTATTGTCTACCAATGTGTCGATGTGGGGCAATGGGAAGTTATCCTTTGGACTAGCCTTGTTCAAATCCCGATAATCCACACACATTCGTACTTTTCCATCTTTCTTTGGAACTGGTACGATGTTAGCCACCCACTGAGAATACTTGACTTCTTGCAGAAATCCGGCATCCAACTGCTTTTGGACCTCCTCCTTTATCTTCAACACGATATCAGGCCTCATCCTTCTGAGCTTTTGCTGCACTGGCTTGCAATCTTCTCTTATAGGGAGACGATGGACTACAATGTCGGTACTCAACCCCGGCATATCCTGGTATGACCATGCAAAAACGTCCTTGAACTCTCGGAGTAATTCGATGAGGTCTTGTCTTGTCTTTGCAGAGATATCCGATCCGATCTTCACCTCTTTACCTTCCTCTAAGCTTACAATTTCTATTCATTCCCTGTGAGGTAGGATTTGCTTTTCGGCCCTTTCTACCATCTTCAACAAGTCAGGAGACAAACCACAGTCTTCGTTGTCTTCAAAATCATGCGATCCCTCTAAACACATGTTTCGTTCAAAAGGAGACTCTAAATTTGTAAGAGTGACTTTCGCATCATTGATATCGCGGGACCTGTTATAAGTATGAAAAACAATATGGATTCAGGAATTTGTTTGGTGCAATATGGTCATGAATGAAATGCAGGTGTAGTTTAAGAGAAACTTAAAATAACTGCTCAAAAAATTTGCTCAAAAATAACGATTTTCTGGACATGAGCCTATTTCACAAATAGGGGTGATCGATTCCGTGACGTGCGGTGCCTGGGAACTGCTGGAGGCGTTGGGCGCGGCGTGAGGCTGCTGGGTGCATTCGGGCTTGCTGCGGCGCTCCTTAGGGCTTAGGGTTTTTTTATTTAATTTTGCTTTGGGCCAGGGTTGTTTTGGGTTATTGGGCCGTGTAAAATGTAGGCCTGTTTATTATTTTTTGTTTTGGTTTATTATGTGGGCCCAGGCCGATTGGGCCTTATTACAACTATCAATCGAGGAGAAGAGGAACAACCGAAGACGAATAGCATCATCAGTGGCCCCATTATACGTAAAAGTATCACAGACTTGAAGGAACCGTTTTAAATGGTGATTAGGGTCCTCTGTTATAATGCCCCTAAACTGCAGATTATTCTAGATTATTTGAATCATAGCTGGTTTTATCTCGAAATTATTAGCTGTAATTGTCGGCCTTGCTATACTTTCTTGGACCATATCCAAACTTGGTAAAGCATAATCCTTTAAAGTTCTTTTGTTTTAAGCCATCTGAATGTTTGCAGGAAGCTGTGGTACTGGTGGGTCTCCTAGGGCATTATTGTCAGCGCCGTTAAAACAGTGGATCTTCACGTAGTACGTTACCCATAGCATCTCCCCAATTGGAATTGTAAACGATAAAATAATCTTTCTAAGCATTTGAATCAAATGCTTACTTTGATTCTTTTACGGGATTACAGACTTGTTTAGATTATCTACTGAGGTAAGTTGTCTTTCTCGTAATGTAAGCGTTCTTACAATGCCACTTATCATTAATTTGAATTTAGACAATCAATGAGTTAATATTTGTTTGTCACAATTTCGCTATGCATGCAAAACATGAAAGACAAAAACACAAAAGATATAACAGTGAAATGAGAAATTAACTTTATTTATTTATTCATCGTTCAAATACATAAAAATAATTACATGTTTACTACAAAATAGGCACATTTCCCAACACCGAATAGATTAAGTTTTGTGGTAGTTGGATGATGTTTTAATTAAATGTTATACCTTATATTCTAGTAGAAAAATATATATTGGATTTATTGTATATTATTAGGTGCTTTTATAAAACAAATATAGTTTTTCTTTAGTATGATTACTAAATGTTTATTGTCAGATAATTATCATATAAATTGTATAGTTAAAGTGTGAATTGATTGCAGTTGCTCTGATAATAAATGTGACACACTGTAGTTCGAACTCGACGATCGAGTCAAGTAAAATAGTATTACACCTTCTTTTTTATAACTCATAATGATTCATACACGTCTTTCACCTCAAGCGCACACGATTGGTAATGTACATTCTTGTATTGATAGCTTCTGCCCAAAACTTATGAGGAATGTTTTTACTATTGAGAATAACACGAGCCATCTATCAAATTGTCATAGATTTTATATAAGTATAGAGTATATGTTATTTTTCTATCTTAATTTCCTCTTTTAAACTTAATTTTAACAATTTAATTTAATTTTTTAATATATCAAATTTATTTTTTTCAATAAACTAGTATATATGGATGCATATGATTGTTGGTTCTTAGTTGCTAGAACTAGTCTAGATTGCCAATTGAATTAAGAACTGACAATCTAGTCAATTTATCCGATACCATAAAATAAGTAAAAACTAGTTGAATTAAGAGCGAGGTAAACTTGATTCGATTCGGAAAAAAATTCAAATTTCCAGTTAATTGAATCGAATTATTCGAGTCAGCTCAAATATGTAATTTGAGTTCAAAACGAGTTGAATTTTACGATGCTAATAACTCAATTAATTTGAACAAAAAATTAGTCTAAATACCCTTTTGGTCCCTATTAAGTTTGAAAATGAGCAAATTGGTCTCCCTCTTAACAAAAATTACAAAAAAAATTCAAAATAATTTTTAAAATTCAAAATATTTATAAAAAATCCAAAATTTGTATTTTTAAAAATTTATTAAAAAATAAAAAAATTATATAAAGAAAGTTGAAAAAATAAAAAAATTAGAATAATAATTTTGGAACCTAAATAAGTTAATTAATGATTAAAGTTTATCATATTAAAGTTTTTTTTTTTTGCTTTGAAAAAGTTTTCAAATATACATGGTTTCAAATTTATGTGCTCTAACATGGAATTAGTTATACTGCAACAAGATTTAATTTTGACATGTTTAATTTTTTAATTTAACTCGAATAATTTCACTCAATTTGACTCTACTCGAATTTCATTTCACTCGACTCGATTCGAATTTTTTTTAAATCAAGTTAGGATGATAAAATAGGACTCGTCAACTCGATTAACTTGAAATTTTTTCACTCGACTAAATTCAATTCGATCGAACGCTCACCCCTAAGTTGAATCACTAAAAATCTATCGAATTGATTGAAAATTAGTTGAACTAGGTTAAAGCTAAATTAAATATTAATTATTGTTGTTATAATTTATAAAATAAATATTTATATTTCTATTATTACTTATTTGTATTTGTTTTTTTCCATATTTTCTTGAATTTTTTCTAATTTTTTTATGGAATTTTAAGAACTTTTAATTTTTTTTCATGATTTAACTGGTGATTAGTCGATTGAACCAAAAATCGATAATTTAACTAATTTAATTACAAATTTAAATTTTACAACATTACATATTATTAACTATATATTCACATGATTGCCATGTATTCATATGATAACCAGTTAAATGATGAAAATAACAATTCCCTGTAGATTCCAAATTCCAAACATAAAACAAAACCCTTAGTTACCATAATTTTTGCATGTGATCTTGTTCATGATTTGTTAATTAGGTTTATTTGATTCGTTGTATAGTGTTTTTATTTTAATTATTAATATTGTGTAAGATTATTAACTCATGAATCAAATTAAATTAAATTTTTAATTGTCTTAAATATTTGATATGATTTTATTCATAACTTAATTTTAGGTAAATAAGTTTCAGTTCTTTAATTGTGAATTTCATCATTTTATTTTACAAAAATTCAAAAGTTAATTTTTATTTTACTTTATTTTGTTAGAATTTATTCATCATATTTTAGGATAACTAATAGGTTACTCTAGTTATTGATAAATACATAAACTTTAACGACTAATGTTTTTATTAGTTTATTGCATATAAATTGTTGAAATATTAATTTTTATTAATTCATTGCAGATAAATAATTAAATTATTAATTTTTAACAATAAGGTTTAATAAGGTTAGCAATTGGATTAACTTATCACTTTTCATAAAGTATAATAATCAAAATTTAAAAGATTAAAGAATAAAATTAAGAACTATATCTATTTTTATAATAAATATATATACCAAAATTATATAAAGATAAATATTATATATATCCATCATAGACATATTAAAATTATGTTAAATAAATTAATATTAAATTAAAAATCATTAATAAAAAATAGATTTTTATTTGGAGTATATTATTTTTATTTAGAGTGAGAGATCAATGACGACCATGAACGATATTCTTCTCCCAGCCAACAATGTTGTCAAAGGCTTCTACTAGCCTCACCATGCGAAAACTGAAACTTTCTTTTCGAGGGACAATTTCTATTTGTAGCCTCACCATATGCTGCTTTGTTATTGGTCCACGTCATAATGCCAAAATACTATCTAATGCAGTCACGCCATCTGTAGGCTTATACCTCTATATCCTGTATCAAGATACAGGCAAGCATTTCCCAGTTCGTCTTCAAACGTTAATAAACAGCAGAAGCTAAAAAAAGGTCTTCAAAAGTAACGAGACTTGGTAGCAGGCCTAAGCTGTGCTTCTCTCACGTACTCTTTTGCATTCGAACTCACTCAGATGTACTGCGAACTCAGCTAGCGTGTGTTTTTGTTTATTTCTTCAACTCGAACTGCCAAAAAAAAAGTGTGTTATTTAGTTTTAATTTCTTCTCTAATTTGTGCTGATTTAGGGTTTGAAACTCTCGTTCCATAGTTTCAATTCCTGTTCATATTTTCAAGGTATTTCCTTTTAGTTTTTCTTGTTTCCCCCCTAATTAGCTGCAGCATTTGATTGAATGGAGCCTCCCCTGCCGGTTTTGCCTACAAATTACGGAATCTCAAACGGTATTTACATATTTAATTAATTGCCAAGGTTTATTATATGTTTATAAGCTTCTTTTTTCTTTCTTAAATTTTTTTCATTCTATATTTTAAGCTTTTGGTATGTGATCCTCATCTTTTACTAAAGTTTTACTTTTTTTTTGGTTGTTTTTTCAATCCATTAATCTGTTTACTGGATTTTCAATTTGCTTTTAGAATTTGTTATCTATTTACTTACATTGATATGGTATTTCTTAGCTTTTGTTTTAAGTTTTTCCATTTTATTGTCTTCGTATAATGTTGATTTTTTTCTTTATGATCGTCTACAGAATTCTGTTCTAAAGGTTGTAAAAGGACAAGATTATCGAGTGATTCAAAAGATTATGACAGCACCATCTCTGCTGCAAATCCTCAAGATGGCAATGAAAAGACAAAACCTAAGGTCTTACCGAATGCAATTGATTTCAGTGACCCACTTGCATATGCTAAAATGCTTGAAACTTTTAATACTGGTGGTAAATATGGAAGTGTTACAAAAGATGTAGAAACCCTTATTTCTAGGAATACACAATTGGTAAGCAAGGTACTTGCTTTGCATCCTCGTCTTTCAAATATGTCGGCGGATGTGGAAAAGACCCCGAGGAAAGAGGCTTCAAAGGTCCCAAGTCGACAACTTTCCCATTTGTCACGAAATAATTTTATCGACTTGGAGGATGACTCTATTGGAAATGACATCACATCATCGGTGTCACCAGTAGTGATTCTGGATTCAGATGATGAAGACAATAGAAATCCTAGATCTCTACATCCGGTTCAGGAAATTGTATTGAGGAAGCCATCTGGGAATTTAATCTATAAAGAGATAAAGGTATGTTCTTATCCACATTTAGATTTTGAGTTGTGTTTGAGGATGAAGAAAGAACATAAAAGTCAAAGGAATGGATAATGAATATGAACATTGAATTTATCATTCGTTAGTTTTATAAAATAATTTAATGTTCTAGGAATTTTTCTTTTTCTTTTTACATTTTTCATGGATCATAATCATGCAAACTTTAATCTCATCATCCTGTCATGTATAATTTCCTACGTGTCTAATTTATCTTCACTTGCATTTATCCATCAAACAAGGAAGAAAACAGCATTCAGATATTCGAAGTAGTCTCTGAAATTTCTCTTCAGGCCCTTTTAACTTTTAAGTATGAGTTTTTAGCACATCCATAAAATCTTGCCCTATTGCTTATGTAGAAAGCATAAGGTGATCTTTTGTATTTGTAATGTGTATGTGAGGGGGAGATTAAGTTGCTAAAGCCTTTCCGACTCAGGACAACAATGATGCTTTCTTCCTATCCCTGATTGTAAACAATATGGTTGAGATGGAGCAAAATGGAATGATGTTTGAGAACACGTTTGTAATGTTTCTTGCATCACTTGTCTGGGATGCTATAAGGGCAAATGGCTGGTTTGCGGGAAATTTTTAAAGTTTATTGACTTTAGAAGTTGTATATGCTATGTGACGATGAGAGATTAAATCTATTCCATTTATGTCAAATTTGTAAATAGAAAAGATAAATATAATGAAACAACGAAGCTGTAGAACCTCAATTGATTATGTTTTTATCTACGTTCAACTCTCTTAAAGTTTTTACTAGTTTCAAGTCAATCCTATCTTAGGCATGTTCGATGTACCTGCCACATTAATGGTTGATTATGGGTATTTTGAGTGTTTAAATATTATATACTCTCTTTATGTGTCCTTGAGTGAATTTTGGGTACCATGGTACTCTTCTAACTCCAAATTGTATGTTTACTGTTTTTTATTTTTTTAATCCAATGATTGGCGTTATTGATGTGTTTTAGGTTGGAGAGCCTAATTTGTTTCAGTTTGGGGTGTCTATGGGTAACCGAGTTTACAAGGAAGAGAAGATTAGTCTAACCAGTGAATTTGATATCAAGAAGGATAAAGGTGTTTATGTTGGTGTTGAAGACGATGTTGATGCTCAAACGGAGAATGAAGATGATGGTCTGGGAGATATTTGGCAGGAGATGTCAATGGCATTAGAATTCTCCAAGGTGTTTTATACTGCTCTTGAAATTTAATTGGTGGATATTTGTTGTCTTCTTTATTGTTATTGTTGTTGTTATTATTATTATTATTATTATTATTATTATTATTTGCTTTCTTTTGAAAAAGCAATGCTTGTGCTTTTTTCAGAAATAGATGGTCAAGTCTTATTACTCTCTGTATTGAGTTAACATTTGTGCATGCATCTGTTCTAGCTGCTCTGTATTGAGTTAACATTTGTGCATGCGTCTCTTATTACTCTCTTCATTGCTTCTATTATATTAGGTCAGACTTTTTTGAATCTGCGACATGCTTCTTGCTGTTGTGGAAGAAGAAGAAAAATCTTGTTTTCTACACCATGTTCTGATTAAACATCTTGTTCTCATTTTTTTGGTGTAAAATATCTCATTACTGTTTGGTTGTGGCAATAAGAAACAACTGTTGCTTTTATTATTTTAGGTCAGATTTTTTGAATCTGCTACATACTTCCCACCATCGTGGAAGGATAAGAAAAATCTTGTTTTATATACAATTATCAGTTTTAGGTTGTTATAATTATTAAACTGCAGGCAATATTATTCCCTAGAAAGGATGTCCTATATTCTTTATGACTTATGTTGCTTTTGATAGGATGCTATTGAGGATACTTCAAACGAGCACATGCTGGAAGATGACGAAGATTGTGATCATTCTTTTGTCTTGAAGGATGATCTTGGTTATGTGTGTAGAATTTGCGGGGTCATTCAGAGAGGAATTGAGACTATAATTGACATCCAGTATAACAAGGTAAGTCAAGCTTATGCTATTGAGCAGTATGACTTCCCTGCATTATATTACAAATTAGGTTTTAAGTATCTGTAATTTGGTTCTAGCCTTAGGCTGTGTTTGTTTCGTTGAAAACATCTTCTGGAAAATGATTTTTGGAAAATGGATTGATTTTCTGGAAAAATTGATATTTTCTAGTGTTTGGATGATTCCGCGTAAGATTTTGTCTGTTGTTTGACAAATTTTCTTGAAATCATTTTATAAAGGTTGTTCTTAGTAAAACAAACACGACAAAAATATATTTGCAAAATATTATAATACAATTTCTTTTTGTCAATCAAAATTTATTTTATAATAAGATAATATTTTGTAAAAATTAATATCATATATAAACTTAATAATAAATAATGCTTAATTACAACTTAATTTAAATTACATATATGAGAGTGCATATTGACACATTAAAGTTAGAAGGGATAAATGAAGCTAATCATGATTTAAACAAATATTCATATTTATATAATTAAAATATTCATATTTTATACTAGATTAAAATATGTGATAAGTACCTGTACTCTTTGTAAATTTAGAATTTAGTCCCGGTACTTCTATTTTTTCTACTTTTTAGATTTCAAAATTCAAATCCAATTGTTAACACTATTAAAATTATTTTGTTAAATTCAAGTTTAATACGTGATTTTTTTAGTTACTTGATTACCAAGTGAGTATTTTCTATTTAAAAATGTCACGTCAATAAAATTAACAAAACAATTTTAACAGTATTAACAATTAGACCTGAATTTGAAAAGTAGGACTAAATTCTTGAAAATAAAAGTATAAGGATTAAATTCCAAATTTGTGAAAAGGACATGGACTTTTGGCATATTTTAACCTTTATACTATAGAACATTTATTATTAGTATATTTATAATTGTAATTTATATTTATTATTAAAATATTAATATAAATATTTTTCAATAATATATGAATAATATTATTTAAACTTTAAATTTTTTATTAAAATAAAATTGTAATATTAAATAATTTATTATATTATTAAATAGAAATAATTAAATATGTATGTTTAATAATATTGATAATTAGAATATTTGGTATTAATATTTCAAATATTTTTAAATTTAAATTAAAAGTAAAATTTATTATTAATATAATAATACTAGGCTTGATTTAAGTTAATTTTTATATAAAAATAGAATTACATATAACTCTTTTCTAGAAAATGAGGTGCACTTTTCAAGAGGGTAAGTTATTTTATAGGAAAAAGGGCTTATTTTCTGTTGAGTTGTAAATCATTTTCTGTTGACCAAATTGTTTTTCATGAAACAAACACAAGAAAATACGGAAAACATTTTCCATGAAACAAATGCACCCTTATATGCTTTAGTAATTGAACTGGATTTTAATGTAGCTTGTGCCAGTATTAAACTTTGATGTAGCACCACCTATTAGTCATCCTGGATGTGCCGATTTAGTTGTGCTGTTTCACCATGAAGTGATCTTTGAAGCTTTTCCAAAAGTGAATGGCTTGGTTCTAGAGTTCTATGGCTGGGATAATTTATTCTAGTATGAAAGCCAATTTGTAGCAGGGATCTGTACCCCCGTTACACTTGGTTGACCTACTATATTTGTGTCTATTAGCTGCAGTGGAAAATGAGGTTTAAACTCTGGTATTTTGATTCTATTGTCTCCTGTGGAGGTGCCTTGTGTTCTATAATTTATTCTATATTTGTGTTGCATCATTTAGTTTTTGTTTTATCAGTAGATGCACAAATTCAAATTTGGATTGCTTTTTGGATATGGCATTGTTATTATATGCATTAAATAACACAACCTCAATTTGTTTTTTGGTGATTTATTCAGGTTTGATTAAATCCAACTAATAGGACTTGTCAGCTCATTCCTAGCTGAAAGATTCATTATCTAAACTTTTTTCTCCTTTACCTACGCAGGCCAAAAAGAGCACAAATGCTTATGCATTTGAGCCTCGAAATGGCAAAAATAGAGAGTCAATTGAAACTGGAGTTAAGTTCTCTGAAGATGATTTAGCAGTAACTGGCATAACTGCTCATCCAAGGCATATGAAGCAAATGAAACCTCATCAAGTAGAAGGCTTTAATTTTCTTCTGAGCAATTTGGTGGCAGATAACCCTGGGGGCTGCATCTTGGCACATGCCCCTGGTTCTGGAAAAACATTTATGATAATCAGCTTCATGCAGAGTTTCCTAGCCAAATATCCACATGCTAAACCACTAGTTGTGCTTCCAAAAGGCATCTTGGCTACATGGAAAAAGGAGTTTGAAACATGGCAAGTAGAGGATATTCCACTGCTTGATTTTTATACTGTGAAAGCAGATAATAGATCTCAGCAATTGGATGTTTTGAAGAAGTGGGTTGAGTGCAAAAGTATCCTTTTTCTGGGATACAAGCAGTTCTCTACCATAATTTGTGATGGTGGAACCAGCCAGACTTCTATATCTTGCCGAGAGATACTGCTCAGAGCACCTTCAATTTTAATTTTGGATGAAGGCCACACACCGAGGAATGAGAACACCGATGTGTTACAATCCCTTGCAAAAGTGCAAACAGCTCGAAAAGTGGTGCTTTCAGGAACTCTTTATCAAAATCATGTCAAAGAGGTATTTAACATATTGAACCTTGTTCGACCGAAGTTTCTTAGGTTGGATACTTCAAAATCAGTAATTAAGCGGATAATGAGCAAGGTGCATATAGCTGGGGTGAAGAAGCAGTTAAAAGCTGGAGCAGATGCAGCTTTTTATGATTTGGTGGAGCACACACTGCAGAAAGATGAAAATTTTGAGAGAAAAGTCTCAGTCATCCATGATCTGCGTGAGATGACCAGCAAAGTTCTTCATTACTATAAAGGTGATTTCTTGGATGAGCTTCCTGGACTTGTTGATTTCACTGTTGTGCTGAGTCTTGGTCCTAGACAGAAGGATGAAGTTCACAAGTTAAGAAGGTTTCAAAGGAAATTCAAGATTTCATCTGTTGGTAGTGCTGTTTATCTCCATCCAAAACTGAATTCTTTCTCTGAGAATTCTGACACAACAGATGATAAGATGGATGAGTTGTTAAACACATTAGATGTTAGAGAGGGTGTCAAAGCAAAATTTTTTCTTAATATGTTAAATTTGTGTGAGTCAGCTGGTGAGAAACTCCTTGTTTTTAGTCAGTATCTTGTCCCCTTGAAATTTTTAGAGAGATTGTCCGTGAAAGTGAAGGGTTGGCAACCAGGAATTCAGGTTTTCTCGATCACGGGTGAATCAAGCTCTGATCATAGGGAGTGGTCTATGGATCGCTTCAACAACTCTCCTGATGCCAAAGTTTTCTTTGGATCTATAAAGGCATGTGGAGAGGGAATTTCTTTGGTGGGGGCATCCCGAATTATCATCTTGGATGTCCATCTTAATCCATCTGTGACCCGCCAAGCAATAGGTCGTGCATTTCGCCCTGGCCAAAAGAAGAAAGTGTACGCGTATAGATTGGTTGCAGGGGATTCTCCTGAGGAGGAGGATCATAGTACTTGTTTCAAGAAGGAATTAATTGCAAAAATGTGGTTTGAGTGGAACAAGTATTGTGGTAACCGAGATTTTGATATGGAGACTGTTAATTTGAACGCGTGCAATGATCTCTTTTTGGAAAGTCAGTTGTTAAGGGAAGACATTAGGGATCTGTACAGAAGGTTAGTATGTTTATGCAGCAATATTCTCATTTATTTTATCAAAGTTCTTGCCTTCCAATTTCTAATTTCCCTATATTTCAGGTAGATGCTGGGACCATGGGCTGAGGCGGCCATGGGCAGTTTCCTTGTGTTGCACATGTAATTTCTTCTTTTGTAGTCTGTCTTTGGATATGTTTCCCGGTTAACTTTTGAAAGCATCTAGGCAGTTGCTTGAGAGCAATATGAATAGATTCCTTGCTATAGAAATGACCTTTTTTGACGGTCCTTGGAGACTTTTCCCTTGTGTCCAAGGATCTTTAGTGCAGGCAGGAATCAAGTAGATGCTTACTATTTGTACATGAAACTATGTGTTCTAGTTTTGAAATGGGAGAAGGCGCTTGGTTAAGTAATCGAGGTTCCCATATCTGCTTGGCCATTTCAAGGTGAATTTAATGCTGTCCTCAATTCGATTGATCAATTGTGGATTGAATCTTAATTATATGAAATGTAAAAACCCTCATCAGTGGTCGCTTCAGTCATTAGTTAAACGAAAGCTCAGAGCTGTCACTTTACTTGACAGGGGCATCCATTATCCATGTGTTGTTTTCTCAACATGCAGAAATTTGATGCATTTTGTTCAGGCAGCTCAGCTAATTTGAAAGACCCCAAAATAATAAAAAGAATACACAGTAGAACCCCTATCATTGTCTACCTGAATAAAACAAGTCAATTCCTACCTTTTATTTCAAATCAGGAGTCTTTTTCTTTTCTCTTCGATATTGAAGTTGCAACTAATTGTACATATCTTTTTTCCTTCACATATTAAACCAAAATCATGTATCTTTACAAATGATTTATATTACAACTGTGTTTTATACTTCATCATCTTTGACAAGCAAGATGAATTTTTCGGGTAAGTTCAGAACCTGGTTCTAGCTCTCTAGATTCGAGAGAACGATATGAAGATTAACCAATGTAATTCAGAAGTCAAGCACATTTCATGTGACAAAATCATGTAACAAATGCGAGGAACTAAACCCATGTTGCCGGTTTCCAGGATTTATGCATTCAAAATCTGATGTTTCGGCGGCTCCTATAGTTGATGCAGTAGGATTGCATATGTCATCCCCTCTCATTGCAACAAAATCTTGATGGCCTCCACCTGATATAGGTATATTACCACCCTCACAGTGCTGCAATCCCAAAGTGAGTGAGACACTGCTTCTATTTCCAAAATTACCAAACCCTGACATCTGGTAAGCAGCTACTGCCATAATCCGGCCACTATCACCATCAGGATGAGAAATTGCATTAGGGAACAGGTTAGAATCATCAATATTGGGCCTCTGCTCCTCTCGTAGCTGAAGTAACATATGTTCGGTTTCAGTTTCTCCTCGTGTGAAGTACTGGAAACCAGCTCCAGTAACTGGTCCTGCCATATCAACTAAAGAAGGAACAGGGTTGGGTTTGGAATCCACCAACTGTCTGGTGTCACATCTCTCTATGGCCAGCGAACTTTCACTTTGTTGCACATCTTCACCTCTATCCTCAGAGGTCCTTGTATCACCTTTTGTTGCTTTGACAGCATTTTCTGATGAAGAATTAGAGTCCATTTCTGCATCCGCAAATTCTTCCTTGTACATCTCTTCGACCATAGGCTTCCAGAGACGCACCCGTGCATTTATAAACCAATTGGCAACCTGAGCAGATATAAATACCATCAAGGCATCAACATGAAACGTACAGATCGTCCTCTACGGATATTGTCTAATGAGAGCATAATGATCACTACTAAAATTCAACAAGAACAAAACACATGAATCTATTATAAATTTATTTTACTCGATTCAGGTGGGTGGAACATGTCCAATAATATAATATTTGACTATTCCTCAATTTGGAAGAATTTATATGCCATATTTTGCCAATGAGGTTGCTGTATCCGTACTTGTACCATATATTTCAAGTCAATACTCCTTACTTCAAACAAGTTGCTATAATCCAAGTTTAACAAGCACTGCTAACCACATTTGCTTTGTGTTATGTCAGTAAGATGATCAGTTTTTGATTACCTGACTTCTAGTCAAGCCTGTCTGTCTTGCTAGCATGATCTTATCAGAATCCTTCGGGTAGCTGGACAACAACAAGAATAGAAATAAGCACACCCAAGGCATTGGTATTTAGGAGATCTGAGATTTGATATAATACAAAGGAGTGTTAAGTCAAACTTACGGATGAAGAAAATGCTCAAACAGCCAAGCACGAAGTATTGAAACTGAGCTTTCGGGCAGACCTCTCTGAGGTCTCCATGCATGTTGTTGCATCATCCCAAGTTGCTGAAGAGCCCTCTGTTGTCGCAGCTGCTGATCCACATAACGCAGACGAGTAATTCCTACTCCTTTACCATTTTCTGAAGTATCCTGCTCCCCAAGACTCTTACGTGTTGCCCGAATTTGACCGTTAATAGCATCTCGCAAGCACCGAAAGTGGCGGGATATAGTCTGAAGCGCGAGTGCTGTGTATGGCTTAGCAGCTCCACACCCTGCTATCACATCAAAAGAAGACACTACAATCTGCATCTGATGATAATACTGTTTATACCTTCTATCAACCTGCAGCAAGAACTTCTCAGTATTAGACGCAAACAGAAAAGAAAAAGCAATAAAGAATCGAATAGGCCTAACTTCATTCACCTTCCAAGACCACTTGATCTTTATGCATAAACTTGCTAAGATTATATGGGAGATTCATGTAAAGACCTATATGTCATTTTAATCACGTGAAACAATCATCGTATTCAGTCCTATGTCATTTCAGTTACAGCAATCAATCAAACAACAGGAAAAAACCACATTCTAGGAAAAGCTTAATTTTGGATATAATAGTTCCTCGGCATATCAAAGAAAAGCTTACATATAAAGTAGGAAGCTGAAGAGCAGATTAGGTAAACATATCAATGTCTTACAGCAACTATAACCAATTGATCATCCAAAACAATGAAGTGATCTGACTCTTACCTCATCCAACATGGACAACAGCTTCGTTAACTTGCTTTGTAGTTCTTGTTTTTCAGCCTGTGAAAGCTGGTTTGGAGTGTTATTGGAGGATTCTTGCCGATTTGAGGGCATTTTTTTTGATCCTCCATCATCCTCTTTGGAACTCTTCATCCGGTTGTCTTCTGAGCTTTGGTTTTTCTCACCATTACATTGCTTTAGAGCCATTCGAACATTAACGACTTCATCAAGCAGTTGTTGCACTGCCTTGAGATATTTGGAATTAGGAATAGTTCTTGAAGTACTTGACATTCCATATGCAGATAAATCCCCCTTATTTGAATCTTGGTTACCTCCAGAAAAACCAGGTGGAACATATTCCGCGTTTCTCGACTGTTCATCTCTACAAGAGCTAGTCCTGCTGCCACCCTCTCCGGTAAGTGTTGGATTAGGACTCAAGAACGAAGCAAAAGTGGAATTGGGATTTCGATAGGGGATAGAAGTCATTTGAATTCCTGAAGGAATTTGGGTTCCAAGACTTAGCGATAATCCTTGACCTTGCAAGTTTTGTCCACTGTGAAGGATGCTGGCAGTACCATCCATCGGATGCATAACTAGAATTTCATTTCTACCATCCCTCCAAGTACCAAAGTCACCAACACGTGAGCCACCAAGGTTTGACAATATCTCTTGCTGCTGTGGAGTCGAATCTGAAGCTTCCACAGCGAGAATCTCAACGCAGTTATTTTGTTGCTGAGAATTCCCAGCAAATGCATCTAAATATGACCCGGAATTCATATACATAATCGCATTACCAGGAAGAACTGGTGCCTCTGGAAATGAACCAGGCATCGATTCTCTAAAATAGATCATTGGAGCAGTATCTTTTTGATTATCAGAACCAGTGTCATAAGTAGCCATAATATTTCTCAGGACCTTGAAACTTTGCTACCCCACTTGTTCAAGCCGAATTACACAATCATGCTATGAACTGAAAATAATTTTGAGCATATTTAGAAAAGAATGATATAGATTATAGAATTCAAAATTTAAGTAGGAAAATCTTATACGCACATCTTATCTTAGGCTCAATGAAATACATAATTTGGTAGCATATAGAACAGAACACAGCATTTCATGCTATGCTACTAATCTATACAATTAGAAGTCAGTTGACTGTTCCTAGAAGTAGAAGCTTTAGTAGTGAACTATGGAGTTCAAAGCTTGAACACTCATCAGCAATCAACAATGGAACCATCAGATAAAGAGTAGAGACGAACCACACATATATAAGTATTCTCTATGCATAAGCTCGCAAATAAAGAACAATTACGAAAAATCTCATGAATATTTCAAACAAAAACTCAAACCAGGGTAACATGATAAAAAAGAAAGAAAGAAAAGAAGCACGTGTTATGAGCAATCCAACAAGGTAAAAAGAATCAAAGAAACAAGACAAAACCAGAATTTGTAAATCCCAATAACAACTTTGTTATGATGATCATCTTGTCCAGACATAGAAGATAATGGAGACAGAAACTAGGAAAAGAAGAGAACAAAAGAAAGAATTTAAAAGACAAGCTCTATATCTCTTTGGGTTAAGAAAATGATATATATATAGGCATATGTGAATAAAAAAAAAACCTGAAAACCAGTAACAGCTGTGGGAGTTGTGGGGAACAGGAATTCTCAAAACACCACAAGATCCGCCGATGATAACAAAATCCTTAAGAACCCAAGCACTTTGCTATCCCAATAACCCAGAAGAAGAACAACAACAAACCAACACTTCACTTTTCATCTAATTTTTTGCACACACTCAACTAAAACTATAAAACAAATCAACCCCCCCCCCAAATAAAGCTTCTTCTTTTTTAATAATAATTCATACTCAGAGTCAGAGAAAAGGAGAGAGAGAGGAATAAGAAGATAAAGAAAAGAGCAAAGAAATGAATTATTATATCACTTTTTTTGGCTCTCTTTTTTTACTAATCATATATTCTCTATCCATCAAACCCCACGTGAGAGATTCATATACATAAACGTGAACCCAAGACCCCCCCTCCTCCTTTTATCTCTTCCCTTGAAAAGATGATAACTTTCTCTGTTATTGGTGATAAAAGAGGAAACTTTTTTGCTTTATGAGGTTCTTGCTTTGAAACCCAGTTGTAATAGTTGGTATTAGTTGATCTCCATCTCTCTCTTCCTTTTTTTGCTTATTCTATCAAATTCTTGATCTGCTTCTTCTTTGGGTGTTGTTGAGGATATGTTTGGTTAAAGAGTTCTATCTCTAACTACCAGTTGGTGGACCTAAACCCCCCCTCTCTCTCTCATCCTTCATCTTCACCATGGAAGCTCTGTCTTTTCCTTTTGCTGCAATATCCACCATGTAAACCCATATTCTGTTCCATTCTTTGATTTTTTTTTTGCCCCCTGATATCTCTTTCATTTAATCTTCTGCTACTAGTTTTTGTGTAATATTTTATTTTATTTTAAATGTGAAGGGCGCAGCAGTAGGTGCCCATATCACTGAACTTGTCTTTTTCTTCTAAGTAATGTTTAGTTTAGACTCCATTGTTCTTTTATTTTATTTTATTTATGGTTTGCTCCCCTTTATTTTTTATTATTTCAACATTATCTTCATAAGTTTTAATCTTTTCAAATATTATTTTTTATTTATAAAGGGTAAGGTTAAAAATGGTTTAAGGATTGAATACAAGCCGGTGTTAGTTGAAAATTTGAAGACGAGTTAAGGAAAGTCCTTTAGACCTTCCTTGGTTGACACATGTCACTTTTCTTTTCTTTTTCTTTATATATAAAATGGCTCAATTTCAAATTTGACCCCTATATTATCCTCATCTATATATAATTGGTAACCTTCCTTTTTCTTTTTGCATTATTTAGAAGAATGGTAAATTTTCAATTTTGGCCCTATGCTACCCTCAAATTTAAGATTATATAACCATGGTCAAATTTTAATTTTGGTCTATGTGCTATACTCGAATTTAAGATCTAATCTTTATACTTCAATTTTTTTTTATATAATTTGGTATCTTAACTTTTACAATATCATTGATTAGCCTAAATAATTTATTTGATTAAAATGCTTATATAACTTTTAAGAATTGTAAACACCTTTAAAATTATTTGTTAAATTCAATCCATTGCAATGCTTTTATTTTGTTACATGACTATTAAGTAAGTGGGTATTTCTTTTTTTAATTTCAAAATATCACACTAGCGAATTTAATAGAAGAATTTAATAGTGTTAACAATTAGATTTAAAATTTTAAATTTGAAAAATAGAGGGACTAAATTTATAAAAATAAAAGTACGAATACTAAATTTCAAATGTACGAAGACTATAGAGACATGGAATATATTTTAGTCTTCAAATATTTACTCTATAATTTGACCTAAAAAACAATTAACCCATTGCAAAATGTGGGGCTGTAAATGGCAAAACGTTCAACAAATAATTCAAGAATGGTTCAGTTCATGGTCATTTATTTAGGTTTTTGTTCGTTTGTTAAGTTAAATAAATGAACACGAACAAGATTTCGAGGCTTGTTTATTAAACAAACGGATCACAAACAAATTTTTTTCAGTTCATTTATGTTCATGAACAAACTCGTTTATATTTGTTTAAAGCTCATTTAATAAATCTTTTAAAACTCATTTATTGTTTCATTAGTATATATATATTAATTTATAATAGGCTTATATGTCAAAAAAATCCCTTAAGAAAATACAAAAAATAAATTAAGTCCATGTATTAAATCCACACCCAATTAAGCCCCTGCTATTAACTAAAATAATCAATTGAAGTCACTTCGTTAGCGGTTTCCGTCATTGACCATGTTAACCATTAAAATAAATTGATGGGCTAATCAAATGGTGACACGTGACAAGTTTTTGATTTAATCTAATATTTTTCTCATAAAAAATAAAAAATTAAAAAATATTAAATAAAAAATTAAAAATGGATATAAACTTATTAAAATAAAAAAAAATTATAAAAATATAAAAACCTAATAAATTATAAAATTAATAGCGCTTACTTAAAATATTTAAAATTAAAAAAATGTATTATAATTATTTTAAAAAAATAAAAAAAATTGTACAAAAATATTAAAAATTTAAAAGTATTAAAATTGAAATAAAAATTATAGAAATTATAAACAAATCATAAAAAATTGAACTGGATCGGTTAGCCCAAAATCGGGAAGGATATCGATTCGGGGAAAGCCATTAGACTGGTTGACCTGGGTATGGGGCATTTGTTTATTTTTTTATTTTTTAATATTTTTATCAAACCAAAAATTCATTATCCAACTACTAACATATGTCAAAATGAAATATTTTAACTAAGGTTTTCAAAATCAAACTGGTGGTCGAACCAATCAGGCCACGGGTTTGCTAGGTCGATTGATCCATCATATTCAATTAAATAAAACTTAAATAAAATAAAAAATAAAAAAAATTGGTTCAACCGGTCTAATGGCTTTCTCAGGACCAATACTCTTATTGGTTTTGATCTAATTGGTCCAACCAACTAATTTGGTCTAGTTCAAGTGTTTTGATGACTTTTTATAAGTTTATATCTATTTTAATAAATTTTTATGGAATTTTAATACATTTTTATAAAATTTTAAATATGTTAAATATGTTTTCTTAATTTTTTTAGAACTTTTTATAATTTATTAGGTTTTTATATTTTTATAAGTTTATATCAATTTTCATACTTTTTTAATATTTAATAATTTTTATATTTTTGATAATTTTTTTCTGATTTTTGATATTTTTTTCTGATTTTTGATAATTTTTATGATTTTTTATTCATTTTTATTGAAAAAATATTAGAATAAACTAAAAGCTTTCATGTGTCACCATCTAATTGTTCATCAATTTGTTTCAGCTTTTACATGGTTGATGACAGAAATTGTTAACGATGGGGGCTTAATTGATTACTTTAATTAATGGTAGGGGCTTAATTGGTTTTTTTTTTTTTGCATTTTCTAAAGATTTTTTTAACATATAAACATTTATAATATAATTATTAATATTTAATTTGACTATTTTATATTTAAAAAATAATATACATATATATTTATTTATTGTTTGTTTATTATTCATGAACTTTGTTCGTGAACATGTTCAATTATATGTTCATGAACATATTCGCGAACGTGTTCATTTAATTTAAACAAACAATCATTAACACGCATAATTTTAACTAAACAAATACAAAAAAAAAATTAAAAATTTTTAACAAATACAGATCGAATACAACACAAGCTTAAAAATAAACAAACGAACATGAACAAAGGTATGCTCATTCAAGCTCAGTTCATTTACAGCCCTAGCGAAGTGTGGTGGGAACCATAAATTATGTGTAAGTTTTCATTTTGGTCACCTGACTATTAAGTAACATTTTTTAGTTGGTATAATAATAATTTCAGTCCTCGATTTTTATACTTTCTATCAACTTGACCCTAATTATATATAAAAGGATAAAATATTGAAATTCTTTTTTAAAAATTTAGAAAATTCTAAAAATTAAAATAAAAGTAGATACAAATTTCAAAAATAGATAAAATGAGGGAAAGTTATTTTTAAACCCTCCAAAGTTTCTCTATATATTATATGTATAGAAATATCTAATACTCATTTAAAATCATAGAAAAAATTAAAAATATTAAGCGAAATTATTAGTTGACTGTTTTTGACCTCTTCTCTTTCTTGGCATAGTCTTTCTTTATAAGAAAACAAAATTTTAGAATGTAATATATTTTTATAATTTGAGTTTTGAAAAATAATTTAAATGAATTAAAAATTTAAATTGAGTCTAGAAAAAAATTATGGCATATTTTTTTTGGTTAAAAAATGGTATCAAAATCGATTTCACAAGCCCTTGTAATATCAGTTCAAGATGTTCTTTAAGAGCATAAAACTTAACTTGGTTCGAGAAACACTAAGGAAACATGTAATGATTTAATTTAAAATGTAAAGGTACGTAGTACACTATTAGTATATTAATATGTTTAATTCATTTAGCTAAAATTTAAGATTACTTAAAAATATATTTTTCATCTTTCTTATAGAATTTTAACATATTTAAGTAATGAAATTGAAACAATTTTAGATGCCATTAGCATGCAAATTAATCATCTCCACTTAACATCATCGTTTACTTCTTATACTTATTAATTTATAAATTATTGATTAATGAAATTAACCATTTTATTAAAAAAATATAATCTTAATACATAACATATTAAGTTTAAATATTTATTTTTTAAATACTGATATTATCATAATATTCCATTCCATGAAATTAAAAAATTCTAATTTAAACTTTTCTAAACTTTATCACTATAATTCATATATTCTCTTCATAAGCCAAATCATAAGAATAATTACATGAGAAAAAGGTAAAATTATCACAAAATTAATAATACCCTTAAAATCTTAGTTACCATAGCACGGTTCAAAATATAAGATTATCGACTCAAGTTAATCTTTGAAATCCAATCTCAAAATCTTACATTACCGCTAAAAATGTAAGATATTTGAACCAAACATACCCTATGAGTAATATGAAGACTACCTCTTCTTTAAATAATCTCACAATTCCTTGATAATGTGAAAATTTAACAAATTTACTTTTATTTTAATGGCTTTGATTTACTTGTGATAAAATGAAATAATAATCGTTGATATATTCTTCAAGTAACAATACAACTATATTTATGTATTATTATTTATTATAAGTAGAAAAATAACATTTATTCTATTCTATTTTATTTTATCTAGTACATTTCGCTTGAAACATTACAAGTGTTTAGATATGAGATTCCATCATAAGATTTCCATGTTTAGATTTCAAACATTACCTTGAGTCAAAAAGATATCACGATTCCGAAATATAGGGGTCATCTCAATACCACCTCTTTCTTAAATAATCTTACATTACCTTGATAATGTTATATATATATACATATAATTTTATTCCGTTTATAATGACTTTGATTCATCTTACTTAAACCAAAATGAAATAATAATAATAACTATTCAATTAAATCCCCTAGTTCTTTGATATATTATTCAAATAACCTTTCAACTATACATTTATTTATTATTATAAGTTGCGAAAAATTAGCATTTACTCTATTATATTACATTTTGCTTGAAATATTACTTTTATAACAATTTTATCATTCTTTTTTCAATCGTTTTGGTCAAGTTTGCCCTTAAACCATAAAAAATGACATGTTTTAAATAAATTCCTTCTTTCTTTCTTTCCCTTATCACCTGTTGGAACATTTTCAATATATATATAGTGTCCCAATGGTTGTAAATGAAAAGTTATAAGTAACCAAGAGTTATCACATTTAATAGTGATGAATTCAAAAATTATATCACTTTATTATTAATAATGAACCATAATTATTCAAATATACATGTATTGAATAATTATGTTTATTGCTAAAGATGTGACTATCCATTTTGGTAGTTATGTCCCTATGAAGAGACATGAGACCTCCTATAAATAGGAGTGAAATTTTATTTGTATGACACATCGAAAAAACATAGAAACAAAGTTTCTTTCTATTCTCCCACTATTTTTTTATTTCTAGATTGTTCTATAAAGAATTATACAGAAATTCTTTATAGAACTTGATGTTCTTGTTATGCTCTGCTCAATGCTCAGTAGACTGTTTCCATCAGTGCAAAACGTCAACAGTCATTGGGCTTAATTGTATCATCGAGATTTATTTGCCAGTAACTCTTTTGCACACCATAATATAGGTGGGTTGAATAGAACCTTAAAGAAAGTGGCATTGATACAAGCCTTAAAGCCTTCATTAATTTCTCATAATTTTATTTTATCCCCATACACCAACAAATTTAAGGTTATATTTTCGCAATTTATGAGAAATTAAAGAAAACTTATTTGTTCACCGTACATTCACATGCCACTATGAGGATGGATAATGACAAATGCGGTTGCATCAAGGTCAATGATCTTGTCAAATTTTGATTTAGAAAAAATCTTTATTATAATAAAACGTATGTCAAATTTATTGTTTTACACTTATTGCATGATTTAGATTTCAATTGTTATGTGTTTGTTGAATTGTATTATGCAAAAGATGTGGGTGTCCTATGCATCAATTACTTGACAAAAATCAAATGCTAGTTCATTGTATGCATGCCATTTTAAGACGTGTGATTATGATTGATATAGAATTATATAATATATATTATATCATGCAAGAAAGAAAGAAAGAAGATGTATGAAATGCATGGATGGAATGAAAATGCAGGGTTGGGAAATGATCTATTAATGGATTGAAACAATATTTTTGTTTTGAAAGGTGATGACATGCTTCAAACATTAGTTGAATAGACTTCTATTTAATAGAAGCATTATGATCATTTGGAAAAACCTTCCTAAGCAAAAAAGTTGTGTTATTGAATCCAACAATTACTTTTAAAAGGTTGGGTTGAAATGATTTCTTGAAATAAAAAAAATTGCAACTTGAAAAGTGATTTCTTTTTAAAGAGTCACTTATGCACCTATCATTGCATTATAAATAAACAATAAGTTTGGAGAATTGAAATTTAATTCATTCCATCCAATTTGTGAGTAAAACCTTTGAAATTTAATTCATTTCATCCAATTTGTGAGTAAAACCTTTGAAATTTAATTCATTCCATCCAATTTGTGAGTAAAACCTTTAGTACAAAAGTATTCTTTCTTTTTATAATATATTTTATTTAAGATATAAATTATTTGTTTATTTAAATCATGATAATAGTAACTAGCATTTAGATGATATTGATTGCTATAATATAAATAATTTCGGTTGTTGTTTTTGTTAAACAACCATAAGCTAAATGAGTTTTGTATATAATTGCACACCTTTTATTCTATGTTATAAAATTCAGACTAGAAGTGATTTTGACTAGAAATGAAATATGTCAGATGCATATGCATGGTTAATTTTCTAGTCAATGTAGAATAATGGAAAACATTGGCTTATATAATAAGATCACTATTTTGGTATGAAATCTTCTAGTGAGAATATATAACGTGATAATCATATATTTGAAATCAAGATCATATTGTACATATTTACGATGGTGTTTGAAATTTACTTTGGAAGCCATGAATCAAAGATCTCATGAGTATGAAATAGCAATATGAATGCTATTTGACCCATATACGTTATGGACATAATTTTGATCATAGTCAGAAAATAATTGATAATGTCCATGATGAAGGGTGAATAAATGTGTGATTTTATGGTCACTTGACTAAACAATTGATGGTCCTCTAATATGACTATATGTTACACCATTGTATTTATATATGGTGTGTTAAATTTGACTATGAATGCAAAAAAAAAAGTTCTAAAGTCATGTATTGACTTTGAAAAGAAGTTATGACAAATAGTAAATATGTTGTCTAGTTTCACCAGGGATTTGAGACCTCTTTACAAAAACTTGATGAAAAAGACATAATGTATGATTTCATATATTTGGTAATTGTGAAACTAATTTCTTCGATATCATGAAATGAATAAAGTAGCCAAATATGAAATTGTCATGATAAGAAAGGATAAAGTGGTCATTGTAATTTGACAATAGTAGAAAAGATCTCATTGATATCATTCTTTTATGAAAGAATGAGTAATTGAACATGGTGGGGATGTTGGTCTTGTGAATTTCAAGACACAAATAAATATAAAGTTTCACCATGTGGTATAGATAATTACCATAGCTATGTTAAAAATATGAAAATATAGGGATGATGTACAAGCTTATAATATTTGAGTCACCCATGATGGAAACTCAACTCAATGCCTGGTATTAACATCATGTTTTGAGTTCAATGAGACAAAGTACATCATTAGTATGTGACTGCTAGTACTATAAAATAACATATAATATATCATCCCAAGGTAAAAAGAGGTTACAGACATATAATCCCCTGAATTATTTACCTTTGTTTATGTGAAATTTGATATAAATGCGTATTTGCTTTAGTGGTTAAGTGATATGGGTGTATGTTTAAGGTCTTGGGTTCAAGTCCCACTATTAGTAATTTTGCTATTCTTTATCCTAGCCTTATCCCTTTAGGGTAGGATTACTTATATTTTCTATGAACTCATACCAGAATGAGCTTGTTGGTTCAAGTGGTAAGGTGTTAGCTTACCCTAAGGTCTTGTGTTCAATTCTCTGTGTGAGCATGAATGATATTTTTACTTCGAATGTGTGAAAGAGGTTCGGTGAAAGTGGAATTCTGAGGTAGTTGAATGTGGTTAGCGGGTAGGATTCTGGAGGATTTAGGAATTTAGGATAATTCCTTTCAAATTAATTTTAATTTTATTTAATTTTTCTTTTCTTAAAAATCTCTAGTTTCTGACGTTCTCTTCTCCTATTTCTTTGCATTTTTCTTTTCTTTTCTTCTTTTTGCTTTATCCTTCTATCGTGTTCTCCATCTGTGGTCATATCTTTGTGTCTTGGATTCTGATTTCCTTCATTCATTTTGGTAAGTGGGGTTTTGGTTTTTTCTGTAACTTTTATTTTTCTTAAGGCCGGTTGGAGTATCCTTTTATTTTGACATTCTGGTGTGTAGTTAGGGGATTTAATTTATGTGAATGTGTGTTGCGTAGGAGAAGACTATGAAGCAGTGAGCCGCGCTCTAACGACCTGATTCGTGTTAAAGGTTGTTTTTGTCATTGGTAAGTTCGTGTACATTATTCGGGGTAGTCGATTCCTAAATTAAATTGCTAAAATGGTGTTTGGTATACTATTTTAGGGTTTCAGAGGTCTCGAGATTATTTCTGCATAAAAAAACAAACCATGTGTGTACCGAAAACATGAAAAAATGATGTTCGGCAAAAATAAAAAAAGTGGCATGTCGACACCACACGGGCGTGTGCCCAGCTGTATGTCACATACGATTGTGTGATGGGTAAGTGTGTGGCCGTGTGGGCCACACGGGCTAGGCCAATTTGGGCGTGTGGGCCACACGGACATATAGGCCTAAAATTCTAAAATTTTCCCTAAGGTCGCATAAGTCGTTCCGATCGTCTGTGGGCCTTCCGTAGGGTCGATAAAGGAACAAACCCTAATGCATGATACCTTCTTAATCTGGTAGAATGATTTGAGATTAATATATTGATACGTATGATTTGTTTGTTTTGTAAAAGCATGTATCATATATGTATGCGAGCATGCGAGACACGTTAAATTTAAATATCTACATCTGTTATCTGTATCTGTATATGATGTGAGATTTGTATATATGGAGGAAGTGTTCTATGAGGTGACCGATCACCGATATATTGGCAGCTTGTCTGCATACTATTCTGATAAGTGTCATATAGACACTATGTGGTGTTTAGGGATAGGTGGGTGTTTTATACCCCACATGGTGTGTTGGGATGAACGGAGGTGGTGTGTAGAGAATGGGGGTAGGACTTTGTATATCTGTATGTTCTGAAAATCTAATTCTGATATGATCTGACTCTGTTAGGGACTTATATCTGCTTCTGATATGAAATACTGGAAATCTAAATTTTATGCATGTATATTCCCCTGAGTTACACATTGAGTTTATAAAACTCACATTTGTTTGTCTGTTCTGTTCAAATAAGCCTCAGACATAGGCGGGTTGATACAATGGAGGCTCAGCGGTGACCATTAGTGTATAAGTCATCTTTTAATTATCAGTTATATATTTTTAATTATGGCTTTCTTGAGAGTTTTGTAAAGATTGGACTCTCCGATCTCTTTGGACTGTTTGTTTTAAATGTTTGGATTTGAATGCATTATGATTCTAAACTCGATGATTGACAAAAACCTGATTTAACACAAACAAATATTTTCTAAAAACACGAACTGGGTTTTTAAATTAAATAATGTCTTTTAAGATTTCTGCTACAAATTATGTTTTAGTGAATGAACGAACTAACAATGGTTTCAATAATGAACATGTAAGTTAATACGTTTTGCAAAAATTCAGACTCTTCTTAACAAGTAACTATACAAGATTTTTATCGAAGTAACACTATTTTCAAAACCCTTCTTTGTAACACTTCCTGATTCAACCATAATGTCTAGGCTGAGTTTGGGGTGTTATATTTAGTGGTATCAGAGTCAGGTTACAAAACTCGGGTTGTGAATTTTGGGTTCCAAATTTTTTTGAAAAAAACTGGTTTGCAAAAAAAAATTTGTTTCTTTTTGAGTAAGTATGTGGTACACCGAGTCTCCGACGCCGATCTTGTAAGTAGTTAGAAACTAAGACTTTTGAAATATTTCTGAAACTTTTGATAAAAATTTGAAGCATAAAACATTTGCTAATAAATATTGAAACTGATGCATAAAATTTCGTAATATAGATAAAACTTGAAAAATAATTAGTGCTCGTGAAACTCGCGGTTGTGGTATTTGTGAGCGCGACGGACGCTATAGAGGGACTCGAGCTGAGTCTTCCTCTTTAGGAAGTATGCCAAATCTGGATATGAGCGAGACACAGGTTTCACCTGCTATCGAGACTAGGTCTCAAAGCTGCTTGCTGGGGATGACACATTGTCCCAAGCCATGTTGACAGTTTTGGAGATGGTCGTTAGACCTCATTCTTGATATGGGGTCCGTAGGTCAATAACTGAACAACTTCGGTCAAATGGAACTGAATTGTTTAGGGGTGTCACTAGAGTCGCCCCTACTGTGGCTGAATACTGATTGGAGGCCACAGAGAGAATAATGAACGACATCAACTGCACTATTGAGCAGAAATTGAAGGGTAAAGTTTCTTTGCTTCGCGACGAGGCATATCAGTGGTGATTATCGGTTGATGAGGGTACTCAGCCGAATAGGGTTAACTGGAAGTATTTCAAGATTACTTTTAAGAGGAAATATGTATGAGCGAGTTATGTGGATGCTCGCAGACGTGAGTTTATAATCTCACGTAAAGGATAGGACTGTGACCAAATTTGGTGGCATTGAACCATTGTTTTCGATATCACTAAAAATCAGGCTGTTACAACACGAGCGTGTGTCTATTTTAGGGAAATTAGTCGATTCCCACATGACCAAGTCCCTAGGGCACATGGGCGTGTGCGTTTGGAAATTAAAGTTTGGGTAATTTTGGTGCCACACAGTCTGGCCACACGGTCGTGTAGTTAATTTAGGGACTGGAGATTCTACACGGACGTGTGTTTTGGGACACACGGTCATGTCTAGTGGGCACAGGGCGTGTGAGACCTTGATACGGCCCTGTTTGCCCTGCACCCTAGATTAGCAATCGGACAGAGAGTTACACAGCCTGTTCACACGGTTATGTCTTTGGGTCACACGAGCATGTGCCTTAGCCACATGGTCGTATGCCTCCTTTTACACAGGCGTGTGCCTTTACACATGGGCGTGTGTCATCTCTACGTGGGCATTTTGACCCACTCATAGCCTAGGCACTTCTACACGGCCGTGTGGCCCTGTTACGCAAATTTATTTCCTTGAGCTATAAACTGGCTTGTTTTAAATACCTGTGCTTCCCACTCTCTATAAGGACTCTGAAGTCAATTTAGATTTGTGTGTGTATTTACAATTATCGAGAATGTGACTAGTACTGTTGTGGTTTGATAATTGTATGAGAGACGTTTACTCGTTAACGTATTTTGCGGAAAGTGTACAAACACTAACCGCTCTGAATCTGGTTGAATGATTATGCACACGTTTGATTCCGTCTATCCGATGAATAATTGTTTTTATGATGTTTCTACGAGATTGTTCGCATACATGTATTTGAATAAACTAGTTTTTGGGGTTGGTTGTGAAGAGAAGGGAGTCTATATTCGGTTTTGTTCTGGCAGTTTCAATTGCAATACATCAGTACGACGATTTTCACACAGTACTGCATATATGTCAGCTTTGCTGCATTTTAATATCTGAGTGGCCTAGTCCACATTCTTGGTGTGTAGGGTTGGGTGGGCCTTTCGAGGTCCTATGGGGTGTGCATGTTAGCTGAGCATCATATAACTCTTATAGGGTGTGAACGGGGGTTGGAGAGGTGTTTGGCTGGATGGGTGGGATTATTTTCTAACATGTGGCATATTATCTGAATTTGTGTGTATTTTGTTTGTTTGGTTATGAATCTTATATATACCTGACTGTACATGGTTTTGATTTTTAGTTCTTTATTTTTACTTTGATTTAGTCTCACACTGAGCTCGTGTAGTTCACCCCTCTAGTGTTTCCTTTTTTCAAGTACGCTCGGTTTCTATAGCTAAACTCAGCTCACCGGAGGTCTTGGACGGTCGTGTTACAAAAACTAGTTAATAAGTCATCTTTTTTATTGCTACTTTGGTACACAGCTTTGAAATGTAAACGTTTATAAGAACTGTGGTATAAATCGTGTTTTGGGTTTTTCACAAATTTTATTTTGATCTGAAATTTAAAAGCTGCGAATTTATGTTTTCGAGTATTTTAAAACTTTTTTTCGGGTTTGGAAAAATGTGTTTGTAACTGAAAGTTTGGGTAGCTCGTTTTGTAAATATAAAAAAATTATGATCACTTCAGTGATCAATGTGACCTCCGAAATTCGATCTAAACTCCTAGGCCGGGTATTGGGGTGTCACATTCACGTCGATATGGTGGCGTTCGAAGTGACACATATTTCATTACCGTGTGGGGAATGGACCATAACCCTTATAGGTAAACAAATTGTAAAACATAATGTCGTTTTTAGGGTAGTGGTTACGCAGTTAAGAGTTCCTATTAGCAATGGTTACGCGGTCAAGAGTTCCAGCCCCTATCGAAATACCCCATTTAACGCTAAAGGAGATAGAGCTTCTAGTTGGTAGTGGTTATGCAGTCAAGAGTTTCTGTTGACAGTGGTTACGCGGTCATGACCTCAAATTGGTTATGCTGTTATAGGAGAAAGTGTCGGTGGGGGAAGTGCTCTTAGGCAAGGGAAATGTCGACGAAATGTTGTTCCTTGAGAGCAACCAAAGTTGAATACCATGAGGTTCCTAATCAACCTGATTCAAGTAGAAGTTGAAGGAACTGGGCAAATATTGGTTTAACTAGATTATCAACTTTATAATGTGATAATTTTAATTGAATTATTATTGTAATAGTTGAAATGTTATTGTGTTAAACAATATTTGATTCGTTAATTATGTATATAGAAATAAGATCAGTGGAAGGAAACATGTTTAGATGATGAGAAAAATAAATGTATTGTTCTATATAATCAAATACTTAAATAAAAATATGTTTGCTTTGGCAGTTCTTTTTTTGCTTTTAAAAAATATAATGTTTCCTATAATCGAATGGAAAATAGTAAAGGAAAAAAATATATGGTAAATGATGGGAGTTCAATAAAATAAATCCACGTGAAATAAAAAAAATTAGAAAATGATAAAAGAAATAAGGAAGAAAATAATATTTGAAGATGATAAGAAATATGAAAATTTAAATGAAAATATTTGATGTATTAATAAAATTAAAAAATAAATAGAGAAAAAAAAAGATGTTAGTGGAAAAATAAAAGAGAAAGGAATAGAAATAAAAAAATAGAAAATGAAATGTGCAGGGAAAATCGGGGAAAATGAATAGAAAAAGAAAGTAAAAAAAAAGTGATGGGCTTGTGATTGACGAGTGACATCAATGCAGAGCTTTTCACTTTTTTTTTTCTTTCTTTTTGTTCTTCTTCCCTATTTAAATGAAAATTGGTCCCCACTAGGCCACATTTGACTATTGAAAGAAATTTGAAAGGGAAAAGAGTTTTTTGCTATACAACAACCGATATTAGAACCGGGCTTGCATGTCAGCAATGAGGACCAATACATGAATGGTGGACATGTCCTTCACCATCGGTATGATGCAGTTGCAGATTGTTTTCACATCTAGTTTGTGATGGTCTTGCGTCATACATGCGAACATGCATGTACGGGGCTCTTCAAGTTTTTGAATGCACCACTATTAAGTCCTTTTCCCCAATGCAGCTCGAACTACCATTAGCACCCCTCCCCAGACCTCCAACATTGTCCAACATATAATGTCGGTGTTGACTTGATAACTTTGTAGCCCATTGACACTTTCATATTGTACTGCTTGATGGCATATACATACTCAAGTGCATGTGCCGTATTAGGGTTAACAATCAACATGTTGCCCCAGGGTCATTTTGTATAATAATCCCACGACTCGAGTGCCCGACCGAAGTGGGTGTAGATTTTCACCCTTCTTTGCGTCTTCATTGTCAATATCATCTGGGACTTCATCTTGATTGGGGTCACAATATTCTTCACCATCATGGTGAGAATGAACATCATTATCAGACCCTTCTTCATTGTCTGTATCAGTGCCCCTAACCTCAAGATGTATCTCTAAACGACGAGCCGGAATTGGGTTATTATACGTTGTCGACCCATACTGTGTTTTTTAACCCCTGTTGATGACCCACCATAACATGATTGTTTTGTCCATCTAACATTGAGATCAAAGTCAAACTCGTGTTGTTGACTTAATGGAGTGACATTTTCAACGGGCTTGTGTTCGACTAACTCGACAAACAATTGAACTGGTTCAGTGTTGCTGTCCCCATTCGAGCAATAAATTCCCACCATTGTGCCCAAGTCTTCTTCGTCTACAAATTTCATTTGTTGAAATTTTGATGGATTGAAGGAAATTGGAAATCTATAGAATAGTCTAGACCCTTCCACAACATCGAGTTATTTTGGAACCAATCATTTCTTTCATTTCTTGCAGCCCTACATTTTTATTGAACCTCATTTCAACCTTCTGGCAAGATTCAAATACACAATCAACTACTCTTTCTAAAATGGCTCCATCAAAATGAACATAAATGAGAATTAATTTTTATGCCGCACACTCCAACTAAAACAAAGACTGCATTTTTTTCTCCCCTCTTCAACAGCTAGCAACAAATGTGACAAAACAAATACAGATAATGAACTATGCCCAGGACGGGAGCTTATATAAAACATACTGATTTTTGTGCCGCCATGTCTGGGGAATTTTTTTTACTGAACTGGGTGTCTCCTTTGAAAGAAGCGACACCAAAAAAAAACATCCTACACCGGTGCTGTCACTTATAAACTTATTACTAGAAAAATATTTTTATTGAAATTTGGTGCCTTCATTGAAGGAGGCGACATCAAAAAATAATTAAAAAATTCATACACTAGTGCCGCCACTTAAAAATCTGTCACCATAATTGATTTTTTTTCTTTTTACTCTGGGAATACCCATGAAAATATAGGTATTTAAAAAAAATTATACGAGTACTGCATCGGAAAATGGTGAAACAATTTTTTCAACTAATCATTGAATTAATTATTGGACAACGATTGAGTACGTTTTTTGGGTGGTACTGCCTTGAGAAGCGGTGACACCCAATTTCATTATAAATTTTAGGTCATTCTTCTAAATAACATGATACTTGAGTCATTATCATAAAATTTTAATATTATAGAGTTAATTTTGTAAAACCTCCAAAAGTAAGTAAAGATTCTCCAATTGAGATCCATTGCATTTTAGTAATTGATATGATTTAATTTGAAAATTTCTCTCTCTCTCTCTCTCTCTCTCATAAAATGAAAAATAGTCACGGGAAACGCAGGACTTTTGAAGATTCTCATTCTCTGCATTATTATTACATTTATTTTGTACTTTCTTAATAAATTCAAAATATGCCATCCCCCGCACGTTGGATCTTAAAATCTATTTTTCAATATTTTCACTAATTAATTTATCATTAATATATCAGACTTTGTTTTCAAACTATTCAATATAAATTAATGACAAAATTCAATGAAATAAATATACTAAAGACCCACTTTTAAATATTAAAAACATATTTCAAGAAGTTCTTCCTTACATTTCAAGCAAAACTAATTATTAATGTTTTTGCATCATATTTTAATTTTTAGACATTAATGAAATAATACCACATAATTAATCTTTAATAATATATTACACTCATTCCTATTCAATGCTTTTATTTAAACTCTATTTAATTTTACTTAAATTATTTTAAATAAATAAATAAATATAATCACAAATTAGCCTTAAAAATGATTGCTTTTACTCAATTTCGATTAGCATGATTGAATCAAAAGTAAATCTGAATGCATTGAAAAAAAAAAAAACCAAAATAACTTTCAAAGCATTTAAATCGGATCGGTATTCGTATTAATTCGGTTAGTTTAATCTGTTTATCCGGTCTGATTAGGTATTTTTTAAAAAATAACTTTAGAAATTGAGTGGTAAAAACAGACAAGTTGATTGAATGTAGGAATACCTGCAGAAATGATGAAGAAAGAGGTGGTTGCTTTTAACATGAGAATAATATCTACAACAATTTTCATTTTTCCTCGTAATTTCCATAAGTTTGGTCCGTACCTATTCCATTGCCCATTCAGAAGTTGTAAATTAAGGATCCCAATTTCAAAGACGAAACCTATCATTTATTGCTGGATTTAATTCCTAAAATAACACCCAACCAAACAACAGCTGGAGCCTAATACCTGCCATCCTCCCCTTGTTTCAACAAGCAGCCACATCTACTTCCATTAGCAACACTCAGCAGAGATTACAAAAGAAAGGAGGTGCCACGCGGGCACACAAGTCTACTACTTCTCAATATAATAAACTTGGAACATATAAATACATAATAATAATAATAATACTTATTATATTCTTAATATAATAATAAATCAACTTAATCTAATAATTTTTTTAAAATAAGATATTTTTCAGAAATAACGAAAACGCTTTTCGCTGGAAGCATTTTCCCTAACCATCATCCCACTCAACAACTATTTAAATATTTGTTAAAATCCATCATTGATGGCTTTTTTTTCCTATATAAACTCATCTAATTCTTTTACTTTTTCAATTCAATCTCAACAATCTCTTTCAAATTTCTTTCAATTCCATCTTAATTTCTCACTTAATTTTTATTTCTCTCTCAACTTTTTTTTATTATTATTAAAATTGTATTAAATTTTTTAAAATTATTTTTCTATTACAATTTGTTTCATGTTTTTCAAAATTAGTAATGGCAAAATCTCTAATCCGTTTTGATGACAAACACATTTCGATCGATCAATTGCAAATGGTAATAATTTTTTATTATATTTAATCTAATTTAATTTAAATATTTTCTTGTTATACTAGAATTTAATATTTTGTATTTTTTTATATGTAGTCTGAAGATCGAATTTTAGAGACATACATTTGTAATCTACCCGCTTCTCCATCGTCCTTAATCGAATCATACTTGAGAGATGTAGAATTTTTACACGTGGCCTGCATGGGTTGGTGGTGTAAATTGGACTCCACACTTGTAAGCGCGTTGGTGGAAAGGTGGAGACCCGAGGTGCACACATTCAATCTTCCATGCGGTGAGTGTGCTATCACTCTCGAAGACGTACAGTTACAGCTTGGGTTACCGGTGGATGGGCCGTTAGTGATTGAGTTAGTTGTCGCAGTTGATTGGAAAGATGTATGCCAGTAACTTTTGGAGAGGGTTCCAGAAACAATTTATGGAGCCCGAATAGATATGAATTGATTAAAAAGAAAATTTTGTGGGCTCAATGCGGAATTGAGTAAAGTCCAAAGAGAATAACACATTTGGGCGTGTATCATTATGATTATTGTGGGTCTCCTAATGTCCAATAAATCACAAAATCTTGTCCATTTAAGGTGACTGCTAAAACTCGTAGACTTTAGAGAAGTGGGCAAACTCAGTTGGGGGTCAGCTGTGTTGGTGACATTGTATTGGGAGATGTATTGGGCGACGGAACTACATAAAATTAAAATTAGTAGTTGCATGCTACTATTGCAATCATGGCGTGGTACCGACTTCTATTTTTACGTTCTTGAGCGGACTACCCTTATACATTCCCACTTATAATAAGGTAAAATTCATTAGATAATATATTTATCATAATAAAATTATTTAAATTTTAAATTATTATGTTAACATATTATTTCAATTGGTGGAACCATGGGATGAGTTACATGGGACTACTAGAGGAGCTTCAAGATATATGACTTTTGTTAGATCAACTATCAGAAACGGATGTATGTGTTTTTTAAATTTGAATTATATAATATTAACGTAGTTTATTTAAAAATTAATAGTATATATATAACTAAATTTTTTATTATTTTAATATAGTTTAAATGGATGCCATACTCCAATTCGAAAATTCAAGAATGTACCACTTCTGAATGCTTGGTAAATCCTAAAATCTAACACGTGAAAGTGTCATTGGTGGTGTACGCTATGGTGGAGATGCACGAGTTAGATAGAGTTATGCAATAGGTCGGGTTTAGGCAAACGATTCTGCCAGTACCCCAAGACATCAAAGATTTGCACCATATCGACTTGCGGGGAAGAATGGATGAGCATTGGCTTATATTCCACGCGAAATATATCAACCTTTGGAATAATAGGTGCGAGTTTTTACCTACTCGCGAAGCCATTATCGCTCCGGAGTTAGCCTGCGATTTAGAGTGCATGCCATGGTTTAGACACCATGGCAAGTCAAATCTACTTGCAAAAGAGGCGGGGGAAGACAATGTCATACGATGAGGCCATGACGGACGCCTAGGCATTTAAGGTCTGGAGTAGCTACCAAAGCGGGTCCATCATCTACACTTACACAAGAATCGACACCGATGGCCGCACCAGCCCCCAGCCAGTATGGCTTGACTTAATCTAATGCTTTCACTAACCCCATCATTTTTACACAAGCACCACATCTTGCACCATATTTTTCTATTTCTACATCGATGTTAGATTTTTTTTTTACCTCCGTCCTTGACATATTACATGCTGATGATATCTACGTTGCAGGTGACGATATTCCAATGACGATGTATAGGTCGTTTATGTTTGAGGCATCGACTGGAAGTCTGATTGTTCTGCCATTGGTGTATGGGACATAATATAGTTATGCGCTTACGCCGATGGTGTCACAAACACTTTCAGGATCATTGTTCTACCAAGTTGGACCATCTTCGCAACCATCTATTCCTAGAATGGAGGATACATTATGACAACTGACGAGCACTCCACAATCAAACACAGATGAAGGCGAAGAAGATGAGAGGCCGAGACCATAACTTGTACTTGAGTGTAGATGTAATAATGACGGCGAGGAAGTCAATACACAACTTGAACCAAGAAAAACTCGGCATGTAACCCTAGAATTGGTGATCCACTAGTAATATGCATCTGCACATCACCTCCAACTCCCTTGTGCCTCTAATATCGAAAGCATCATATCTAACGGGGTGGATCGAAGCACAAAATTTGATATTTAAGTGACCATACTCTCATCTGGTTGGATTCGACGATTTTTTGCCTAATTCTTCCACGCAGCTCCGATAATTGTATGTTCGGGTTAAAAGTCAAATGCATTATGTTCTTTGATAAAAAAAAACGACCTCATTCTCGATGTTACCCACTTTACATAATAAGTAATAACATTAATTCATCCACTCATTTTCAACGAAATAACATGCTTCACATGTTCAAAACTAAAACATTATGCAGAAAAATAGTGTTGTAATTAAATATGAACAACAAAAATTGATCCTTACTTAATGCAAATTGTGTGGTAGCTCTAAATTATGCCTTATGAAACGCCTTGTGAACTTCCTCTTCTTCTAATTCTTCTTACAATTTTGTTTGCTTGTAAATGTCTTATGCCACTCAATACTGAAAGTCATCCTTTTATAAAGACGAGGTGAATGGCAATTGATTCAAAAAAAATTTCTCGGGTGAGTGGAGAGTTGAAAGTGCTAGAGAGAACACTCCACGTAGGACGCATTTTCAATGCACTATCAGAAAAAAACACTAAAAGTAAGTCCAATTGGATGCGTTTTTAGCTGACATGGCATGAAAACGCGTCCAGCTAGACGCACTTTTCATGTTTTTTTTTCTTGACAATGCACTGAAAGCACGTCTTACGTGAAGCGTTTTTCCTTTAGCATTTTCATCTCCCTACTTTTTCCCACTCACCCATAAGATATTCTAGGATTCTCGAGATATATTTTCTGAAGAAATCTAATTGACCTCAACCTCTGGTAAAAAAATGCACTGAAAGTTTAAAAATAATGCATTGAAAAATTTGGTCGACCTCAACCTCTCGTAAAAAAAACTGAACAAAACTCAATTGCATTAAAAAAATCGAAAAAAAGTACAAACTAAGAGTTAATCAAATCGAGTAGTTTGAGTTTTAATTATGAATCGAATTGAATTTTATAATTTGAATATATGATTTGTATAAATACAAAGATTGTAAATATTAAATTAAATAATTATTAATTTTACATCTAAAAAATTATAAAAAAACCTAAAGAATATATAAAAAACTTAAAAAAAAAACCTCAAAACCTTACACAACTTTAAATCCATAAAACCTGAAATTCACAAATTCTTAACCCTACTTAAAAAAAATTAAAATCTTAACCTTTAAAAATTACTTTCGATTAAAAGTATTTTCGTTATTTTGACTTAATTTCGTAATTTTTCAGAATGACAACCTAATTCAATAAATTTAAAAAACGATATTTAAAAAAAAAATCAGTGGCATATATGAGAGGTAAAGGGAAGATACTTAAGAGATTGTGAAAACCAAGGAAAAATAAATGCTGAGCAGCTGTATGTGTACTGCTCATTTCCTCGAACGTTTACGTAATGAATGAAACATTAACACGCCAAAGGTTCTGCAAAATTCTGTCCCTCCACTCACACTCACTCACTCACCCACTGCTAAGATTATGTACTTTATTTGTAACATTTTTTTTATTAATCCAATAAACTTAAATTGAATTTCAAAACCATTTTAATACAACAATTTGAAATATCAATCGGAAATTTGGTTTACTCTCTTTATAAAATCATATATTAATTTCATTTTTAAAAAAATGAAATGATAGATGATATAATAATTGGGATAAAGCATCGTTTCAAAGGTTGGGATTGACGGAGAATACATTAGGCCCATGCCGTACACACATATTCCAAACCACCAGTTAGATATTTTCAGACCCCTTTCCTCACAAATATCAAACATCAAATTAATGTAAACCTAATGGTTAAGCAATCCAAACTAGAGAGCAATTACAAGTAAAGTCAAATGAAGATGGCCCATGGCAATGGCATGAATCACCTCCAGTCCAGTCCAGAGATGTTGGTTTTTTGTTCTCTAGAAACTATGCTTGAATCCAAGGCCATGCTTCCCATAAACACACCCGGGTTTCATATACAAAAAGGGTGACATATTGGAAGTGTGCATCTTGGCAAATACCCTCTTCCCTAATTTCCTCATCCTTTGCCTTCCCAGTTTCCCACTGAATGCTCGTGGCACCAACTCATCATCCAAACCATCATCACCATCATCCACTTCCTGCTCACCATCCCCATCACAGGCATAGCCTTGAATCAGGTGAGGGGTGAGGGTGTCCTTTGGAGAGGAAGAAAGGGAAGCATCATCAGAGACAGAGATAACATCACCAGAATCATCATCATAATCAGAGGAGTTGACGAATTCCCAATAAGAAAGATGGTCTTCTTTTCCCAAGAGAATCATTTCTGGGTCATTCTCCATGGTTGAAAAGAAGTCAACCTCACAATTGGTTTGCATCTCTTTTTCACTGGTTTTTGTTATTGATATTTGATGGGAGGGAGGGAGGAAAGGAGAGAAGTCTGAAAAAGTTCTCTTAAAGCAAGCAAATGCAGAGACGTTAGCGGATCACGTCTCTCACTTCGTCTTGGATTGGACCACGTTTTCTCAACTAATAACCATCTACCACGTCCTTTAACCCTATACCTACATCCCACCTATTCATTTGTTTTTTCGGCCGGAACTAACATCTACAAAATAATTCGAATGTGATTTGTAGAGGGATGGTTCTTTCTTCAATATCAAAATCAAAAAGGGTCTAAGTTTTATTTAAATTTCAGGATTGGTCAGAGGCAATTTTACAATAATCTACCTATGCCACCATGACTTGATTCCTCTGTACTGAAGTTGGGTTTCATCTAATCTCATATTGGTTTTTAGAAGAACTTTTTATCTAGAGTTTATTAATTAATGTATTTGATTTAATAGGTTTGAAGTGCGAATGATTGGAAGTTGAAGTGCTAGAACTCGAATTAAGGAGATTGTGAAATGAAAACATTTGAATGACGGTAACCAAGACAAGTATCACAACTTAAAAGCAACCAATCAAACCATTGCTGATCCATCATATTATTCATGGCCTACTCTTTATGTGCAGAGAAATACTCAAATCAATGGGAACCCAAAAAGGAATCAGAGGAAATGTAAAGCGAATTACATTGAAATGAAAAGTCTCGCCTATCAACCATTGTCTGTTTTAACAAGGGCCCTCTCTCACTATTCTTGCCCATCAAAGATAAACAAGAATAGCCTAAATCAAAATTCCCTGTTTCTTTATTATTATTATTATTATTATTATTATATCTTAATTTTAAAACCAAAACAAAAAAATAAAAATAAAAATTGATGGTGCAAAGAATTTGAACCCATATCAAATTTTCTTCACGCTTCTTACCTTTTACCTGCAGAGAAGAATCAATCGACATGCCTGGTTTTGTTGGCACAGCGAGTGAGGTAGAGGAAGCCTGAAACAAGACTCAGACAAAAGTAGCGCAATCATCGAATTTGATTGCGAATTTGTGAAGGAGAACAGAGCAGTCCTGATGCATCTGCCCCGACAACAGCGATATCACATACAGCACACAATTGCCCATCCCGGCTAGGGACGAAGCGAGCAGTGCAATATGGGCAGGATACATCCATCTGTCCTCGGTAAATTGGCACATAAGTTGCCCCACAAGTCACGAATGGGTTTCTGAAGTCATAGTTCAGCTGAGAGGCATCTGTCATCTTCCTCTCTGCAGCTTGGAGCACTTGTCTTGCTGTCTTTGCTTGATTCTCATTTGTGGGGTTTGTTTCTAGTAGTCGCCGGGCAAAGTTACCTGCTGTAGCAAGGTTCTTAGCCTTATAGCAGATGGTCATTGCATTCAGCAGAGCAAGTCTGAGGTGAGGCAGTTGAAGGTTGCAGTGGGTGAAGTAGGCAGCAAGCTCCTGCTGGCGTACTGGATTGTCTTTCATCTCTCTTCGCTTCAGCTCCATCTGCAGACCAAGTACATACTCCTTGGCAATAATAATTAACTCCTTGACTTCATCAACTTCCCTCCCTGACTCCACAACAATCAATGGAACCGTATGAAGAATGCTGAGGAAGAGCCGAAGAGCATCAGTGAATTTTCCAGCTGTTGTGGCCTTGTACCCAGCCTTCAGCTTATCATTCAACTGAGAAAAATTGAATACAAGGGATGGTGGACACCTAACATTAGGAGCAGCAGACTCACTCCATCCCCTCTCAACTGCCAGGGGCACCACTGGAGCAGATGTTAATGCATGAAGATAGCTATGACTGCCAGTGTAAAGATCAAGAAACATGGATTTCAAAGGAGCAAAGTTCCTTATGCCGAGTTGCCTGCTCAGCAAACGCATTGCTGCGTCAAAATTGCCAGCTGCTACATGTTCAGCAGCAAGAGATGACCTCTGAATCCAAATCTGACTTACAGGCATACCAGGAGTTGGTGCCACAAAAATAGAAGAACGAGCATTGCCGGAAACCTTAGGGGTTTCTACCTCAGCGGGGAGTTCTAAATCTTCAAGGTCCCATCCACCCTCTTCATTTTCTTCGGCCACTTCCCCATCCTCCAAAATGGCACTAACGTCCCCAATCCGCAAGCCATCAACCACATCAAGATCTTCACCCCAGTCACCTTCTGCACCCTCCTCCTCTTCATCCACAGCACCCCTGCCACCATCAAATCCACCATCAAATATGCCTTTCATGACTCTCAGAAGGGGCCAATCACCACCACACATAACAGGGGTTGGAGGTATCAATAGGGAAGGATTTTTATCCACTGGCAAAGGAGGGACATCATCTCCCAACTCAGCTGCTAACCTTTCTGCAACATCCTGTAGACCATGGACAGATGCTGTAATATAAGCAAGAGGTAAGTGACCAGCATTCTCCAAGATCTTAACTCGTTCCTGTATATCACCAAGGTACAAAGCATTGTGAAACTGACCCATAACATCATTCTTAACTTCTGCAATTTTCAGCATCTTGGATAGCTTTTCCAGGTTACCATTTACGAGATAAAGAAAAGACAATCTCTCAAAGTTCTTAGTCCTCTGGTAGGCATATTCCACAATAGCAGCATTGCCTTGGCGAAGGGCCTCCACACCCAACCTATACCAATGATCTTTGTCATCAATCTCCTTAGCTGATGCGACAGCAATTTGAATGTTCCCACTCTCTAAAGCCAAATTAAAGCGTGTTTTCTCATCTTTGACAAAATGGAGAGCCACTTCAGGGAACCCCTTCTGTTGCAGATAAGCAATCATGGCCTCACCACAGAGCTGGGAGTTTCTTATCATATTCATAACATGATCATATCGCTTCCGGAGCAGAGAGAGCTTGAAAATGTATTCTGTAGCATCAATAACGACACTCTTATTCTTCCCATCACGATCCAGGCAAAATATAGTATTGCCTGAAACCTTAGTTATGTATATAGGAACCTCAAGCGTACGGATTATTCCACTATCTCCATTGGGAAGGCAATATTTTATATGGTTTAAGGTGGTGTAAATAAAAACACCATTCTCATCCCAGGCTCCACTTTTAACACGTATTGTCTCATGAAGAGTGCACTTATGCACAAGCTTCTTGTTAGTAATGATAATGGAATGCTTGCTGAGCAAAGCAACACTTTCCATGTCATTAGACCAAACAACATATTTCACAAAAGGGGTTTGAAGGTCACCAAGGACAAGCCTTTGCTGGAGATCAAATATGACTACTCTATCCTCTGACCTACACAACAAGCTACCTGTTCCAGCATAAAAAATTGCATCCGTAGGTACCGGGAGGCCACTCTTTTTCACCACTTCATTTTTAAGATTCTTGACTAGAACTTGGTTGTTGCCTTTGTCAAGCACAGCAAACCGGTTCCGTGCCACAAATATAGCAGAACTGCCAACACCTTTCCTTGCCTCCAGCGAACCGTCACCCCTACCAAAGCTGTCTTTTGGTATCACATACAACTCATACGATCCTCCATCCACATCTGAGCAGATAAGGACAGCATTTTCTGTAGGACTATAAGACAGAGTTCTTGGACTTTGATTCAGACTTGTGGAACCAGGACGTCGAATTGGAATTACCTGTGCCTCTCTTTGAGTTGGAAAGTCAAAATTCCTTATAAACCTATCCTTGGCATAAAACAGAGAATCCCCACTCACTGCAAACGCAGGACGCTCTCTCTCTAGCTTAAATACAATCATGCCACTGTCATGTCCAGCTGCCAAAATATTCATCTCAGGATGAACAGCAAGAATCCAGAATCTGTCATGTTCTCGACGGAAAGTTTGAAGTCCAGTTCGCTTTGTTACATCCCATACACGAATGCTTTTATCCTCAGAGTTAGATACAATGATGTCTTGCTTGGCATGGAACATAACACATGACACGTTATTCACGTGCCCTCTCAAGGTATCCACCTCCCAAGCCTTTGTATCTGCAAACAAATAAATAGTTTACTAGCTGCACACCGACTCAGTGGTCTAAACTCCAGCTGCACAAAGTAAAATGGAGAAGTTGCAAAAATATCATGGCCCATGTAACATACATCAAACTTCAGAAAAGAAAATAATTAGGTAAGTTCCTTATGAAGATTTTAATTTGGCAACAAGTGTACTTAACTAAAAAAATTTAATCAAGTTTTGTAGCAAATGCAATATAAGTGGGAGAAGAATGAACCATTTTACTATAATTACCATTCATACGCCACAACTTAACTTGGCGATCATCTGCTCCAGAGACTATTAAAGGTAAGGTGGGATGAAATGCAGCCCAATTCACACCTCGGTCATGACCTTCCAACACATACTTAACAACTGCATCAACACCACCAAAAAGATCTGTGTTCATATGACTCAACCTTAAGATATCATCTGCTGGAGAAGCCGTCTTCTTTTTCAAGGAACCAATATCCCAAACTCGAACAGTCTGATCAAGGGAGGCTGACACAACCAGGTCTTCTTTAGGATGGAATGAGGCACACATAACATAATGATTATGACCAGTCAACACAGAGATACAAGTTCGTGACTGCCAGTTCCATATGCGAATAGTCTGATCATCACTAGCACTCACAATCCATGGATGCTCATGATGAAATTGCACAGTACGAATGTAATCCAGATGTCCAAGAAGGGTGAAGAGACATCTATGTAACTTGTAATTCCAGACCTTTATCTTGTAGTCATCCCCTGAACAAAAAAGCACAGATTTTCATATAATTTGTATTGACAAGTAACCTATGCTTTGTAAAACACAACCATAGCACAAACTGAAAATTCTTGAAACCAATAAAAACTTCAAATTCAGACCTTCATCGCCCATGTTTTTTGTGTTCTAAAAGTTTTCAGATTAATCTCAACAGCATTCCTTTCCTATAATAAATTTACTGACACAGAAATTTAACATCTAAGGTGCAAGGTCGACAAGTATGTTATTCGTCTTGGTTTAAACATTTAAAAACAGCTATAAAGTTATTTCAAGACTGTGTTCACTGTCATCCAAAAGAAATGAATATTTGTTGAATTCATAACTTGTTCTTTCATAATTTTTATTTGTAAAAATCTGGTGTATTACTGGTCATAAAACCTTATCAAATAAGACCATTTATGTTTTCTTAATCCTAATGACCAAAAAGGAAAAAAGACCAGAAAACTCTAATGATATAATCACTAAGGTAAGTGAAATGAAAATCTCATTAAATGAAATTAAATTGTTGTGATATTTTACACATTCCAATGTGTTTGCACTCAGAAGTTCTAATAGAATTAGAAATTCAAAAATTTAAATCATTTCCCAATTATTGGTACTCAAACTTCAAATTTTAAGCATCTATTCTAATTCTTCAAACCTTTTATTTATAATAATTTACCTTAAAAAATGCATCTAACAGAACAAAAGAAAATTACTCATTCACCAAATCATAGGTTGAGTTGAGACACTCTTATACAGAAATGACTCGCTGCATTAACTGCTGGGATGTTAAGAGTCACCTATGTTGGCAGACTTCAGAAAATTTAGTGCACCCTGTTCAGCAAGCAGAGCTATCGGTTCCATATCTTGTTCTTTCAGTTAGGATGATAAATGAGATAAACCAGCCTAGCACGTTCCTGTGGAAGGGCCAAGAAGGAAATGCCGAGAGAGCCAAGGTGGGATTGGACACAGTTGGCCGTCCCAAAAGCGAAGGAAATTTGGGACCTGAAATTTTGAGGTTTTGGAATGTTACCTGTATCTTAAGGCACAGTTAGTCTCTCATTTGCAGATCAGGCTCTGTTTGGGTGGGTTAGGTGTATGCTTAACAGCATAAAAGCAAGAAATTTTGGAATATCTCCATCCCAGATTCCAATAATTGGCATCAGAGAAAGCCCTTGAATTTAATATAGGGTAAACAGGCAGGTCTCCAATGTCTACTGGGATGTGCATATTAAGAAGGTGTAAATCAAGTCCAACTATATGAAATCTCTAAAGAGTAAATCTAGATCCAGCATTATTATAAACATCGTGTTTCTCAAGTGTTATATAGAATTGAAGCTAATAATTCCGAATTAAGTAGCACATTTCACAAATTCACATCGAAATCCATGGATCAGTAAAATAATCAAGGAAATTTATTAAGCGGATATAAAATTGAGATGAAATGAAATCTGAACCTCCAGAGACAAACAAAGGCTGGGACATGTGGAAATGGACGCCACGAACAGGGCCATCGTGTTCGTCGAATCGATCAATCAGAGTCCCCATTCGATAGTCCCATAATTGGATAACACCACTATGGAGACTGGCTAAGAGCCAAGGCCTCTTAGTATGGAAACTCAGTCCCTTCACTCTATTACTCTTCGTCTCAAACTTGGTCAACATCTTTTTCTTTCTTTCTTTCTCTCAAACCACCCAATTCCCTGCAAAACGCGAACCAAATCCTACGTCTAATAAGCTAGCGAACAGGGGGGGGGGGCGAATTTGGGAATTCGATCAAAGAGATGAGAAGAAATTACCTTAGATCTGCTTCACCATCTAAAATTAAGAAGCAAAAGAAGAAGAAAAAAATCTTTCAGATAGTTATGGATTTTCCTTCGGATTGTAAATGTTCAACCAGTCACCTCAATTAAATATTTTTTGAAATATTAATACGTTAACACTCATTTGGGTGGTCAATGTAATAGAAGCTTATTTACTATATTCCTATTAAAAGAAAACAAAACCTTTATAACTTATGATTTTCATTTTCTTTTCAAATTATTTTTATAAAATCACGTGCTAAAATCTTACCCTTTTTTTTTATAACATGTCTATTAAATAAATTTAAATAAAAGCATTTTATAAAATAAAATCCAAACAAGTTTTGACATATAATTTTATAGGAATAATATATATAAAGAGAATATTGAATATTGAAATTATTTTTATTAAAAATATAAATAGTTTTAAGGAGATGAAATAAAAACATATTAATTAGAATTGTAATTTCATTTTTGGAAACACAAAAATTAAAGAAAGTGAAAACTCTTGTATTAGAATTTATCACCTCAACAAGTGTAAAAAAAATTTCCCCAATTTGACAAAAGCATGGATATATTTTGTTTTTTTATGACATCATGATAAGTTTAATTTCCAATTCTATTCTTTATTTAAAATAAATCCATTTTCTTCTTCTTCTTCTTCTTTTTCGACTTAAGTTGAACTAATTACTACACCAGACGTTAATGTATTTGTCTACGTGGCAGTGCATGTTTATTTCTTACGTGGATTTATTCTAATGCATGTGTACGTAGTAAAATGGTATCATCCCGCATAGACCAATTACTTACTCCACGTTATCTAATCTAGGTTTAAGGATTACATTATTATAAAATGTGTTAGTTTTGATGTCCCAAGTAGTATTTAACAACTAACTTTTATAACAACATACGTGTCATTATGTATACAGTAACAGAATCAAACGTCGTTATGTAAAATTGCAACATTTGCAACAACTTTTAGATGTCATTGTTAAATTTGATTTTTAGGTTACTAATCCCAATGATAAGATTTTTTTTTGTTGTGAATTTTATTTTTAATTATAGACGTAACAATAAATAAAATTGTTGTTAAATATTATAACATTAGCAACAATGGTAAGATCGTAATTTATTTTTCACTTTTGTTTAGTATCCGCAACAACATAATCCGTCACTATGAATTCTTAATAAATTGTTGTTAAATGTTAAAATATTAACAACAATATTAAAAATGTCATTACATAAATTAGCTTCCATGTTATTAATCGTAACACTAAGGTTTATCATTACAAATTCTTGATAAAAAACATAACAACAAAATTAAGTTGTACAATTTGTTGATGTGAGTTCTTAATCAAATATGCAATAATAAAATTAGTTGTTGGTAAATGTTACTGTAGTAGCAACAATTATAAATGTTGTTGCCAAGATTTAAGTCTATTCATTAAATAATTGATCTATTTATTGATAAAAATGTAACAAGATTTACTTTAATAAAACATTGTGTAACAACTTGTTTTTTTTAATGGTGTCGGAAACGGTGGTTTCGAAATTTCATTTTTGATATTTAAGCTCGTAAGGTTAGTATTAATATTAATTTAACTTTGGTCCCTTAATTTTGTTAATTGGATAGTTAAATAAGGTATAAGGACTAAATTATAAAAGTGAAAAAAGTTAATCACTATAGATTTTTAATTAATTTAAGGACCATTTTAGCAATTGGGCCATTATAATATATCCAAGTGGTGATGGATGACAATTTTAATCCACCAAATTCGATAATTGTTATTAGTGTTAATTAAACAAGGATTAATTAAGTAAATTATAATTAATTAAAAACTAAAATAAGTATAAAAGCTAAAAATAAAAGAAAAACAAAACATTTACTTGTTTCTTCTTCTTCTCACGAAGAGAAGAAAAGAAAAAGCTAGGGTTGAGCTTTCAATATTCGGTTCTAAATAGGAATGTTTGAATAAGTTTTTTTTATAATTTTTATATTTTTGAGGTCTCAAAAGCTTGATTTAGCTAGCTCGAGTATCAACTGTAAAACTATTAAAATTTATAAAAGTTTTCATTGATGAGTTCTTAATGAAATTGGTTTTAAATGGTTAGATTTTAAGCTTAGATATGAAAAAGGACTAGATTGTAAAGTAAAAATTGTTAGTTTCAAATATAGGGACTAAAGTGTAAATATTTTGAAATTAATATGAAATTTATATAATTATGGATAGTAGAGAGTCTAGTAAGGATATAATTGAGAATGATTTCAAAACCGGAACTCAAATTTGAAAGTTATGATAATTTATGTTTTAGGAACTAAATTGAATAAAATGCAAAAATTTAGGGAGCATTTGGAAAGTGAAATTGAACTGTCATATTTATGTAATAAGATGTTATAAGGTATTTGGGATTGATAAATTGAAATGAATTATCATATAAATCAGAAATTGAATCAAAAGGGGGAAAATTGAGGAAAAGGTAAAATTACGAATTAGTCCTTGATGTTTTGTTTGTTGTTGTTTTTTCCAGGTAAGTTCATAGGGTATGGTTATATTTAATTATATATATACTTGAATTATGAATTTGTGTTATGTGAATGTAATTTGAATTATTTACGACTTGGTACAAAAATGTGATATATGGACTAAATTGTAAAGAAAAGAGTTATATGTGCTAAATGTGCTGGAATGAACGTAATAAATGAAATGATACGATTGACATGCCAATAGGTATATTTTTGCATTGGTACGGGTTATATATGATGTTATGGAGTATGTGATTGTACGAGATTTATTATAAATCATATCAAAATCTAGCATTTGTTGCGAATCATCATAGATTGAATGTCTCTTCAGAGACCCTGGTGTAGTGGAGGGACGTATTGTTATACGATTATATATATGATAGCCTACAGGATTTGCACATCGTGTCCTGGTGTGGTACTACTTAGACTAACAATCTGGTGTGGTGTAGTTACTCATGTATCCGAACCTATTCATTAAAGTTCTTCGGGCTAAATGGTTAATGAAAATAGAAGATATGAGTTTGGTTTACAAATGATTAAATGTTGATTGAATTATGCAAATTGTACTGAATTGTTGATTTCATGTGAATGGTATTGAATTGAATTGAGATGTTAAATGTTGAATTGCTATACGATTTGGTCATATGATGAACTCACCTTATTGTTGTGATTTGCTATGTTAAGCATATTTTGACAAGTTAACTAGTTTGATTTGTTTGATTGTAATTTGAGGTAAGATTTATCATTTAAATACCTATGAACTTTGTAACACCCCATACCCAGTCCAGTAAATAGACTCGAGCTATAGGATGCTACCACAATAAACCAAAACATTCATAAGCAATTTAATCATTAGCATTCAATAAATCATTATATACAAGTTAAGTTCATGTTAAACATGCATTACAATCAAAACTGAGTCTCAATCAAATTTACGAAAGCCCTTAAACAAGTTCAGAACTAAATCTGGACCAATCTGAAACATTGACAAAATAGTAGGTAAAAAGTTAAAACAGGGGTCACACGGCCGTGTGACAAGGCTGGGGCCGTGTGGTGCTATCACACAACCGTGTCTTCAAACCGTGCAACAGCCTGATGCCATGTAATCTAAGGTCACATGACCGTATCAGCGGGTCATGTAACAAACTGTGGTTATGTGAACCAAAACCTAAACATGTTGAACACACGGTTGTGTCATCCAACCTTGTGTGACACACAACCGTGTGGTAGCCCGTGTACAGCATAAATGACCTATTTAAGCAAGATTTCATACCAATTCTTCAAGTGACCTATGATGTCATTTCATGCTATTCAAATCAACACAAAAACATGCATATTTCAAAGCCAAAACAACAGTTCACCTAATCATTTTAACATACAACCAATATGCCCTCATTGGCACCAACAATTCATAAACTCAATTCAAATTCAATTCAAACCAAACCTTAAGCTATATCATACCACAAATTAATTCACATACTTAGTACCATTCAAATATTACCATTTCTTTAACATTCAAGCATACTAAACTTGGCAAATACCAAACATCCAATATCAAGCCACAACCATAAATTTACATATAAAAAGTTATTATGCCAAAACTGACTTTAACTAGCTTAAGTTCATTCAACCTATGTACATGCCACAAGTAACCAACTCCAAAACATCAAAAGTCTACCGAATCAAGAGACAATAGATGTGAGCTTCTCACTGATCCAGTCGACACATTTCGAGCATCCAAAATCTACAGAATAATAGTAACTTGAGTAAGTATATAAAATACTTAGTAAGCTAATACAATATAAACATTTACTTACATCAATCAATTTAACACATATACAATTCATTATGTATCTCAAATATACCTATCAAGATTCAAACAACAACATCAACTTATAAGATTTTGAGCTCAATCACATATATAACCTCAAATGTTCTCATTTTCATTTCAAACCAACTTATACCATATATCCAAAATATATTCATTACTTAGCCAACCTCAAATGGCATATCTCCAAAACTTCAATCACAATTCTACCTGATGAAACCTTGTAAAATAACTTTGTATATAGGTGAAAATAATAGTGCTTGGTTACCCATTAGGGTTGAATCTACATGATAAATAACTTGGCCAGGGCTTAATATTCCTATATTCTCAAGTCAACAACACATGTAGAAGCTTGGAACCTAAACATGTATTCTCGAGTCCGCAACACTTGCTAGAGCTCAGAACCTATACTGGTATTCTCAAGTCCACAACATATGTAGAAGCTCAAACTTGGGCAAAACTCATAACCTCGTATACGAGACTTTTACTATTTTTATCGGGATTTAACCTCACACTATACCATTTCACAACAATCCATTTCAATTTGATTCAATTCTTAATTTAGGTACTAATTCGTAGCCAATTCAAATTGCTAATAAAACATTAATGAACATATAGATAAAACTCAACAGCAAATTAAGCATATTTATACCGTACGAACTTACTTGACAAAATGGTAACGCATACCAGGGACTATTCTTGGTGGTGGTTTGTAGTTCGTTTCCTCATCACTTTGCTACTGTTTTTCACCATTTTTCCAGCTTTCAATTTGTTGTTTTTAATCACTCAAAAACAGCCCATTTTGCTGCCTTTGAATCAACATTGTCACCCATTTCTTCTTATTGTGTAAGTGTTGATTTCTCTCTTTTTCCTCTTCCTTTATACTATCTTTTTATTACTGAAATTTTTGTGTTATTTTACTGATTAAATCAGTCTTTATAAAACCCTTAAATATTCCCTTAAAACCTCTCAAGAAAACCGCATAAGCTGACGTCGTTGGGGGTGTTTGTTTCCCCTTAAAACCCTCTTTGTGGTTGTTGATTTATGCTTTTGAAATGTTGACTTGTATTGCTATTTCCAACCTTCTTTTCCTTTATTTTATTTTTCTAACTCTATATTATCCCTAATTAACCCTTAAAATTCCCCCATTGTGCTGCCCAAAGTAACCCTTTTGTGTGCCGTCCATGGTGGTGTACCACCTTTTTAAATACCACTTTGGGGTTGTTGTTTTTCTCTCTTTAGCTGTCTCTTTCTAGAAAATAAAAATTGTTGTTCCACTCCTCTATTCAGAATTTAATTGTGTCATTTTTAAATGCATTCGATTCCCTTCATCCGACAAATCGAAAGTAGTTAACAGGTAGCGTAAGTGCGACACCTAGTGAGATTTAGTGTCGTATTAATTTTGTTTAAAGATATTGATTTGGCCGATTATTCTAAGTATTTATTAATTGTTTTAGCTATTGATATTTTTTATATAAAATTGATCGTAGGTGCTGATTGTAACATCCTGAATCAACATTAAAGTCGGAACCTATTCGCACTCTCTCTTGGCATTATTTCAGTATCAACGTTCATTTAAGGTTTAAGGTGCAGAAGTGTGGATTTTTACAAAGTAGTGCTGCGAGTTGTGGGTCCTAAATTTAAATAATTGATTTCAATACGTTAAATTAACTGTTAAATTAGTAATTTATGCTTACTGGTCAGGCATGGTCGAGTGGCCAAATAAGCAAATTAAACGATGCCGAACAAGGTATGTAATCTACAATTAACCTACTGATGAGCCATATGAAATTTGACATGTCTGATTAATTGATTGCATGCCTAATATTGATGTACATTGTATTCACATGTTATGGATTACTACTATTTATTGAGTGTTTTTATGGCATGTGACTCATTGAGTCACTGATTAATTGCATATCAACTATGCTTGATTATGATGCTCATTGTATGTATATTGCATACTATTGATTCCATGGTTACCGATTGACTGAAAACATGGAATTCATGTACTGAAACTATTACCGTAAGCATGTTGAGCATGCCATTGTATTGAATATGTTACCGTAAACATATAAAACATGCCATTGTAACAAAACTGAACTGAAGGCATGATTTTGCTCAATGATTGTATGTCATGTTACTTATGCATGAGGTGGGTTATTGTGATTGACGAAAGAGTTCCATGGAGTATAGATGGTAGTTCATGTCAGCAATATTATTGTCAATGCACTGCACTGAGATACCAAGGAGATTAGCAATTTTATCACATTATTGGTAACTTGTATGCATTACTGGTGGCTTGTCCACACTATTGGCAGTTCAACTGTAATTACCGTTTTTGGTGGCTTGTCCACAATACTAACTGCTTGTTTGCATATTTATTAGCAGTTTATCTCCACTACTGTATTGGGGGTTTACCAACATCAAGCTTCAGCCCGTATTGTTTGGTGTTCGGCAAACGAGTTTTAGGGAACTCGTGGTGTATAGCGGATGGATAGGTAGGAACCTTTTTGCATTGCATCACGCTCATGACATGTTCACATATATATTGAAATATGTTATATATTGTACTGTAATAGAATTATATCTGTATGACTGCTTGAATGATTGAATTGATATTTACTCACACTGAGCTATTTTAAGGTCACCCACTAATCTTAACATCTCAGGTAATGCTCGAGACTAGGATCGAACCCAGCATGCAAAAATTACATGGACTTAGGGTTATTTTGGTTTTAATAATTATTAACAAGTATTTATCTAGTTTTGGGCTGTAAATTATTATTTTGGATTGTGGTTTTTGGTTTTTGGTTTGGGTTATATGCATGCATTATTTAGACATAGTGATTATAAATGTTAACCGATAAATGCATTTTACGTGACTTCATTAAAATCTGACATGAACAATGATTTTCTGCTGCACTGAAAGTCAACGTATTTTTGCAATGCAAAGCGACGAACGAAAAGTTTTCTAAAAAAACATTGCTATTAATAATAAAACGAATCTTAACTATAGATGGTTTGTTAAATCAATATTTTCAAGCTGACTCAAGGATCAAACCGTGGTTTTTCTTAAACGAGTCAAATTAGAGTTTTTCTTTGGTTTCTAGGTTAACTTAGCCATTTCGTTGGCTAATGTAGTCTTCATAGTTTGGTCGTAACGTCTAAGCCAGGCTGGGGAGGTTACACCTTTGTATAGAAATTTTGGCATGTTGAAATTGCATTTTTCTGCATTTTTAGTGCAGAGTATTGGTGCATGTTCATGAGGTATCAATACCCCTCCCCATAAAATGATCAATTGTTCATGAAGTATTAATACCCGTGAGGAAGGTATCAATACCTATGGCCCTTGAGCAGTTTTAAGTTCCTAGGTGCATATAGGGGTGTAGAACAAGGTCATACTTATGCATATATTTATGGGGGTATCTTAGGCTATATTCTCTATGAAATTGAAAATACTTTGTATTTTAGTGATCTTTATTGAAAATTATTTGACTTTTTAAAAACATATGAGGCTTAAAAATATGATCATTTGAATTTCTTGAAATTAAGGCCATAAGATCATTTGAACACCCTTATTTTATCTCTTAAACCTTGTGCAAAATGTTCAAGATTATCAAAAATGATTTTTATCTTATTTTGAACCTCTGATGATCATTTTGCAAAATATAAAGCTTTTAAACTCTCTTTTTAAGCTTTGATTACCCCCATCACCTTAAGTTTTGTATAAGGTGCTTGTACATACTTTAGCAATAGTATATTGTCGTAGGATTAAACTTATGATAAGAATTAGCCTTTAGGACTAGCCTTAAGATTAAACTTAGAACTAGTCTTAGAATTAGGTATAGAATTAAGCTTAAGATTAAACCTAAGACTAGTACTCAATATTTTGGTATTAACTTAGGCTTAAGACTTAGGATTTCTTTCAATGGTATCTTGCATTAATTTGATATATCATTAGATACCATTTTTCCATGACATATTTACTTAATCTTTCATTTGCTATAAATTTGTATGAATATGTCATGATCACCTTTATCACATCACACTCACATTGGTATCCATCGTATACTCTCATTGCTCTATTATTGTATGGATGTCATTGACATGTCTTATGTTTTATAGAACTTCTATTTGATATTAAGCATGGCGATAATGTGTGGTATGCTTAATTGAATGAATTGCTTTTTGTTTGCTTATATGCTTTGTTCATTCAATAACGTATGCTTTGCATATTTGTTTCTCCTTTTTTTGCTCTTCATGTTGATATCATTGTAGTTTTGATGGTTTTTTGTATTCAAATTTTTGATACATTTCTTCTTTCCATGCCTTATTTTTTTAATAACAATCGGTATCTAGAAAATGAGAAAAAGTTTTGAGAATATGCAACCAATAAGGGGTACTAGAGATCGAAATTGTATGTGACTTTATTGAATCATTCTTTGTATGCAATATTATAGAATGATGCATTGATCATATTTCTTTATTACAATAAAGGGTACTAAAATAGATTCTACCCCCATCCGCTACACACCATCTTCGCTCATCCCTACACACCAATTAGGGTAATGAAATACCTATCCAATCCCACACACTAATAAGTGAGCATATGTCACTTTTCAAAATAATGCAGTCAAGCTGACAGAAATAATGCGGTAAACTGCCAAAATCACATAAGTGTGGTCAAGCCACCAAAACAGGTATGTTGTTAAAACCACCAAATAAGGCAGATCATTAAACTGTCACACTTCCTCCGTCACACCATTACCCCACACCAATGCACATGCAAACACTAATCAAATAACAAATGCATATATATCTTACATGCTATACATATCAGAACATACTATCATGCTTTCAGGATTTGGAATAACATAAGCAGAATATCATATTTCACAATTTAATGACAAACAAAACACATTACAGAACCTACGAAGTGGCTAACCTTAAATCACACTTCGAATACGGCACTAGCTAAATTTACAGAAAATGGGCTCACACTCTCATATAGCTCACACGGCCTAACTAGCCCAACCCGTGTGGCCAACACAACCCACTTAACTCAACTGATGTGGCCCACACAGCTGTGTGGCGTCAACAGTAAATTTTTGGCATCGTATCGTTCGTTGTTTTTCGATATTTTTATTACACACCTGATCATTTTTCGATGCCCTCACCACAGCCATAATTCCAGTACCTAAATCCAAGTCACTAATTCGATCACAAGTGCTAAAAATTTGGCGTAAACAAATGAATCAACCCATAATCAGAAACATTAATCACTTACCCAACAGAATAGCAGCCCAATAAATTCTCTAATTCGCTAGAGACAATTCAGGCGTCTCCCGATCTTCTCCTATCAGTACATTAAAAAGATCATACTAGAACCCTTCAACCACTTGAAAGATTATTCCAATACCTTATGAAACTTAACGACAAGAAATAGAAATACTACAACACTAATACAAAAGCCATACTCTTACCCGGTGATTTTACCACACACGAACACACCAGCTCCAGGACAAACACCAACCACCGAAGTTGGGACAGTAAAGAAAATAATGAGCAAGAAAGAAGAGAAAAATTGGAAAAAAAAATGAGAAAGAAATCAGAGAGAATTTACTAGTAAGTAGTAAGCTACCATGAAAACAAAACAAAAGAGAAAATGGAAAATGGGGAAGCTAGACGTGAGGTGGGGAGTGGGAGAGAAACGTGGGAGAACTTTAGGAGAATACTTCTCTAAAAATTTAAAAAAAAAATATGAATCAAATAAAATCTTATTAAATCCCACTATCCTAATAGGCTGATCAAAATTCGAATCTAACCCAACCACATCCACATGGACTGCATAGCGTATGGAAATAAAAATATTTCCACTTTGCACACATAAGAATTCAGGCACGAGATCTTTAGATAAGTTAAAACCTTACTACTAAATCAGTAAACTCATTCTTATCTTTAATTGAGCGAAAATAATATATAAGTTTAATATCCAAAGTCAGGGGTTGAGACAAAAATAATAAAAATTTAAGTAAAAGGATTCAAACCTAAAACCTCACACACACAAGCACGACACTTAACCACTAATCCAAATTAATTCACTTAACAAATTTTAACAATTCAAAAACTAAAATTTTGGGGCGTTACAGTTGTATGTTTGAAAATGCTCATTTTAGGCAATTTGATCTGTTGGTCTCGAGACACTTTGGTCATGTCTCAAGACCTCAAGCACAAAAATACCATTTCAAGAGTATCTGGGTAATGGTCTCGAGACACGCTGAACATGTCTCGAGACAATAGCTAGGGATGTCAGTGGTGCGAGTTTCGATAAGCATATTTAAAAAAATTTATAAAAATTTAATTTAATAATTATCTTAATAGTATTTTATTAATTTAACAGTATTTAATTTTTGCACTTGTGTTGCATTTGAAGACATTTATGATGTATTTGAGACATTGTTTGTATTCGGATATTATGTAAGGACTTTATTTTCTGAATTTTTTAAACTCATGTTGTTATATTTTATTTACCAATTAAAGGATCGACTTGTTTTTTTTTTAATGGTGACAGTTGAAATAATGTCACATATGTGGTGAGAGTCTAGAGGACAGGTATTTCGTACTTTTTTCATAAAAAATTTGGTTTATATTTATTTAACTGATATTTATAAATATATTATATGAAGTGGATCGCGAGGCGGGTATAGCAGGGATTAGGTGGGTCTAGGGACCCACGTGGGTGGTGGGGTGAGGATGGTTTTAGTCTTACGAGTCGTGGGGCGAGGATGATTTTGGGTTTTGTACCCACAATGGGTCGCGGGGCAGGGATGGGGATGAAAATTCTTGGTGGGAATGGGTGCAGAGGGAGCACCCCCCGCACCCACCTCGCCCATTTGACATCTCTAACAATAGCTATTAAGTCTTGGGACAAGAATCCCTTAGTCTCGAGATACCTAATCATCAAATCTAAAAGTCCAAAACAGGGGAAAGTCTGTCTCAAGACATGATCCTCAATATCTCGAAACCTCTAGTTAAGTTTTGATGGATTAGTTGGAATCAAGTCCTGACAAATGTATTCGATCTTGAATAACCATGAAACATGTTAAACAAAGTCGAACATTTCAAATGTATGTATGTGAATATGAATGACTATTAATTTCTATTAATTTGAATTGTATAAAAAATTTATATTAAACTTGATGTAATTATATTGAAGTAGTTTGAGTTGCCCCAACAACATAACGTGATGTCATGCATTCGAATCCAACAATAGTATCGGAAGTAGGGTGTCACAAATTTTGGTTTTGAAAATGTTTAAATGACTTAAAAGGAAGCTTTTTCAATTGCAAATTTGTCTTAAATTTTTGTTATATAAAAAAAAGGAGTAGTTATTAACTTAGATGTCTAAGCTTTTGATATAACAATATTTAAAATAAATTTTATCCCTAAGACATTTAGAGGTAAAACATTTTCATGGTTTACAGAAATACTCGAAAACATATTCTAAATGAATTCCATACTTAATCAAATAAATAATTTTTTTGAGACGTTTATAAAATATTTTGAAGTGTTTTAAATGTTAACTAAGTAAATTAAGGACTAAATATCAATATTAAGAATTTAGATATTCATACATTGCAAATCAGTGGCCTCGAAATCAAAATGAAAGGCTAGACATCAATACCCAGCTTGTAGGTATCAATACCTGAGAGGTACGTGTCGGGCTAATTCTAGTATCATAAATTTAATTTTCAAAATATTTTAATTATTTTAAAAGCCCGGCGAAGGCGAGTAATAACTCTAGTGAAAAATAATTTCTCACCCACTGACCAGTGTACACGTATAGGATAGGAGTACAGATAAGTGGAATAAAATCCATTTCTCTCCCCTAATTTGATGAATTGTTGGAAACTATGTATACTTCCACCGCCCAACAAATGCTAACCAATCAGAACTCATGGGTAAATCGATCAAATCGGTGAAAATATGTATGCAGTCCCTCTACTATTAGCAAAACATACTATTAACCCTTTACTGTATAACTAAATAATTCAATTTTATATGTATGCACATGATCAAAAATTACATTTATGCACATAAAATTAATAACCTTTTCTGAATTTTTAAAACATTCATAATATTCAATTCAATTCTCTACTTCTCCATATTATTTTTTTTAATTTAACTTATTTTGACAAACTAAACTTTGTTTTATGACCTTTTTGATTAAATTTTAAAGTCTTTTCTGTAAACATATTTTAAACAAATTGTCTTTTTTTAAGTAAATAAAAAAATTAGTAAGTCTTACATAGTATTTCTTTTTTTTTAATAACTTTTCATTTAAAATTTTTAATTTATTTTTACTATTTTAAATATAAAATATTTATTTCTTACACTATAAAAATTAAAATTAATAATCAATTAAAGAAAAATAAAATTGAGTTTAGTTGAAATCAAAATCAGCTTTAGAACACTACACAGGAAACCTTTTTATTCAGCTCTAATTGTTAATAATGTAACTCAACAGATCTGATAAAAGAAACCTGTAAATAGAACAAAAGCAGCAAAATATTTCATCAATCAATAACGCGTATGGTCTGTTAGATTTTTAACTCATCACATGCTTGATGAAATTTCTAAAGTTCACAGTCACGCTTATACAATGTTCATTATCACTAATATCAAATGAATAAAGATTGAATTAATCAATTTCAACGTGAGTGTTGGACATAAAATATACTCAAATTTTAAAATATATTTATATATCATGTTTAGATAATCGTACCTTGTACTCGCATCCAAGTAAATGTCAAGACATGGATACTCTTTTAAGGAAATGAGAAACGAAGAATCAGATAATAAGTGCTAACTGTGACTAACAATCATCATTTAACAAGGCCTCCGTGACTCTTCTATTTTTGGTCTATGAAAACACAAAAAACGCGAATATCCAGAAAATTATAAATCCAAATTCATTCTTACATACGAAAATCATAATGAACTCTATTAAGCCGGAAAAAGACAAAACAGAAGGAAATAGCACAAACAAATTAATTTCAGTTCTCAATAATTTCTAAAGTAAAATCTGACCTTTTAAACTGCAGATATGAGTTGATCGCTGAGGATGGGTTTTGCAGCTAAAAGGATCAGCAGGATTAAGTTCAAAAGTGGATCCAACTTTTGTTGCCTCATCGTATCTGTGAAGCAGAACACAGCAACCCTGATGCATCCGCCCCGACCAATGCAAGATCACACACTGTACACAATTGCCCTTCCTGGCTAGGCACAAAGCGACTAGTACAATATGGGCACGATACATCCTTCTGCCCTCGGTAAATAGGCACATAAGTTGCCCCGCATGTCACAAATGGATTTCTGAAATCATAGTTCAGCTGAGAAGCATCTGTCATGTTCCTCTCAGCAGCTTGAAGTACTTGCCTGGCTGTCTTCGCTTGATTCTCATTTGTGGGGTTTGTTTCTAGCAGTCGCCGGGCAAAGTTACCTGCCGTAGCCAGGTTCTTTGCCTTGTAGCAGACAGTCATTGCATTCAGCAGGGCAAGTCTTAGGTGTGGTAATTGAAGGTTGCAGTGGGTGAAGTAGGCAGCAAGCTCCTGCTGGCGTACTGGATTGTCTTTCATTTCTCTTCGCTTAAGCTCCATCTGCAGACCAAGAACATACTCCTTGGCAATAATAATTAGCTCCTTGACCTCATCAACTTCTCTCCTTGACTCCACAACAATCAACGGAATAGTATGAAGAATGCTGAGGAAGAGCCGGAGTGCCTCAGTAAATTTTCCAGCTGTTGTGGCCTTGTAACCAGCCTTCAGCTTTTCATCCAACTGAGAGAAATTGAATACCAGGGCCGGCGGACACCTAACATTAGGACTAGCAGACTCACTCCATCCCCTCTCAACTGCCAACGACACAACTGGAGCGGATGAAAATGCACGAAGATAGCTATGGCTGCCAGTGTGAAGATCAAGAAACAAGGATTTCAAAGGAGAAAAGTTTCTTATGCCAAGTTGTCTGCTCAGCAAACGCATTGCTGTATCAAAATTGCCAGCTGCAGCATGTTCAGCAGCAAGAGAAGATTTCTGAACCCAAATCTGACTTAAAGGCATACCGGGAGTTGGTGCCACAAAAATAGAACGGGCATTGCCAGAAACCTTTGGGGTGTCTGCCTCAGGGGGAAGTTCCAAATCTTCAAGGTCCCAACCACCCTCCTCTTCACTTCCTTCAGCCACTTCCCCATCGTCGAAATTTACACTAACATCACCATTCTGTATACCATCAACATCAACCACATCAAGATCTTCACCCCAATCACCTTCTTCACCCTCCTCTTCATCCACAGGACCCCTGCCAATGCTATCCAATCCACCATCAAATATGCCTTTCATGACTCTCAAAAGGGGCCAATCACCACCACAAGTAACAGGGGTTGGAGGTATCAATAACGAAGGTTCTTTACCCTCTGGCAAAGGAGGGACATCATCTCCCAACTCAGCTGCTAACCTTTCAGCAACATCCTGTAGCCCATGGACAGATGCTGTAATATAAGCAAGAGGTAAGTGACCAGCATTCTCCAAGATCTTAACTCGTTCCTGTATATCACCCAGGTACAAAGCATTGTGAAACTGACCCATAACATCATTCTTAACTTCTGCAATTTTCAGCATCTTGGACAGCTTTTCGATGTTACCATTAACGAGGTAAAGAAATGACAACCTCTCAAAGTTTTTTGTCCTCTGGTAGGCATACTCCACTATACCTGCATTGCCTTGGCGAAGGGCCTCCACACCCAACCTATACCAATGATCTTTGTCATCGATCTCCTTGGCTGATGCAACGGCAATTTGAATGTTCCCGCTCTCTAGAGCCAAATTAAAGCGTGTTTTCTCATCTTTGACAAAATGGAGTGCCACTTCAGGGAACCCCTTCTGTTGAAGATAAGCAATCATGGCCTCACCACAAAGCTGGGAGTTCCGTATCATACTCATAACATGATCATATCTCTTCCGAAGCAGAGATAGCTTAAAAACGTATTCGGTAACATCAATGATGATAGTCTTATTCTTCCCATCACGATCCAGGCAAAATATAGTATTGCCAGAAACCTTAGTTATGTATATAGGAACCTCAAGCGTTCGGATGATTCCACTATCTCCATTGGGAAGGCAGTATTTTACATGGTTTAAGGTGGTGTAAATAAAAACACCATTCTCGTCCCAAGCTCCACTCTTAACACGTATTGTCTCATGAAGAGTGCACTGATGCACAAGCTTCTTGTTAGTAATGACAATGGTATGCTTGCTGAGCAAAGCAACACTCTCCATGTCATTAGACCAAACAACATACTTCACAAAAGGGGTTTGAAGATCACCAAGAATAAGCCTCTGCTGGAGATCAAATATAACTACTCTATCCTCAGACCTACACAACAAGTTACCTGTTCCAGCATAAAATATTGCATCAGTAGGCACAGGCAGACCACTCTTTTTCACCACCTCATTTTTTAGATTCTTGATTAAGACTTGGTTGTTTCCTTTGTCAAGAACAGCAAACCGGTTCCTAGCCACAAATATAGCAGAACTGCCTAGACCTTTCTTTGCCTCATGCAAACTGTCACTCCTAGCAGAACTGTCTTTTGGTACCACATACAATTCATAAGATCCTCCATCCACATCTGAGCAGATAAGAACAGCATTTTCCGTAGGGCTGTAAGAAAGAGTTCTTGGGCTTTGATTCAGACTTGAAGAACCAGGACGCCGAATTGGAATTACTTGTGTCTCTCTTTGAGATGAAAAGTCAAAATACCTTAAAAACCGATCCTTGGCATAAAACAGAGAATCCCCACTCACTGCAAAAGCAGGTCGCTCTTTCTCTAGCTTAAATACAATCATGCCACTGTCATGTCCAGCTGCCAAAACATTCATTTCGGGATGAACAGAAAGAATCCAGAATCTGTCATGTTCTCGCCGGAAAGTTTGAAGTCCAGTTCGCTTTGTTACATCCCACACGCGAATACTCTTATCCTCGGAATTAGATACAACGATATCTTGTTTGGCATGGAACATAACACATGACACATTATTCATGTGCCCTCTCAAGGTATCCACTTCCCAAGCTTTTGTCTCTGCAAACAATTAAACAATTTATTCAATTCCACAATAATTCAGGGGTCTAAATTCCAGTTGAACAAAAGATGAGAACATATCAAGGGCCATGTGTCATACATCAAGCTCAAGAAAAGAAAACCATCAGGTAAGTTCTTACAAAGATTTTAATTGGCCAATAGATATACTTGACAACAAGCTTTGATCGATACATCTGGCAAACGAAATATACATTGGAGAAAGATAAAGTTTTACTATAATTACCATTCATGCGCCATAATTTTACTTGGCGATCATCTGCTCCAGAGACTATCAAAGGTAGAGTGGGATGAAATGCAGCCCAATTTACACCTCTGTCATGACCTTCCAACACATACTTAACAACTGCATCAACACCACCAAAAAGATCTGTGTTCATCTGACTCAACCGTAGAATGTCATCCGCGGGGGAGGCAGTCTTCTTTTTCAAGGAACCAATATCCCAGACCCGAACAGTCTGATCAAGGGAGGCTGACACAACAAGGTCTTCTTTAGGATGGAATGAAGCACACATAACATAGTGATTATGACCAGTCAACACCGAAATGCAAGTTCGTGACTGCCAGTTCCAAATGCGAATAGTCTGATCATCACTAGCACTCACAATCCACGGATGCTCATGATGAAATTGCACAGTACGAATATAATCCAGATGTCCAAGAAGGGTGAAAAGACATCTATGCAACTTGTAATTCCAGACCTTTATCTTGTAGTCATCCCCTGAAAAAAGAAACCATCAATTATTCATATCATTTGTATTGCACAAGTACCCTACGCTTTCTAAAAACAGTCATAGTACATATGGAAATTTTTGATCCAATAAAGTTTTTCAAATTCTGACCTTAGTTGCCCATCTTTTCAGGTTATAGAAAATTTCAAGTAAATAAACACAGACAGTATACCTTTTCTGGAATAATCTACTCACATAAAAGTTTAATATCAAATGCACATGTTGTCAGCAAAAAGTGAAATAAATTTGTTGAGTTCATAAGTTGTGATCAGCTCAGGAATCTGTTCTGCCGAGGACATTCAAGCTAATGTAAGGTACAAAACTGACCTGCTGCAGCTGACATAGCGACTAATCACAGGACTATGGGCTAGTAGAAGATATTTCTGCTTACTTTAGGTTGTGAAAGAAGATTTTTCATTTTCTAAAAAAAAAGGCTCAAAACACAAATAGATTCAAGCTTTGGCAGTACCACGTAGTACACATAAAACCACACTGAAAAAATGTATAATATATGTCATGAATGCATACTGTATAAATCCATCTACTGTTGCACTGACATTCATTTGCTCTAGAACGTCAGATCTAAAATTTCTAAACCAAGCTCAAGTATATGAAGTCTCTATGACTAAATCTAGATCCAAATGCTCATACACACCAGATTTCTTAAATGTCATATGGATTTAAGCTAATCCAATCCCAATTAACCATCACAAATCACAATTTCACATTCAAATCCATGGATCAGTAAAATAATCAACGAGACTTATATACAAATATAAAATGAGAAAAGAAATGAAATCTGAACCTCCAGAGACAAACAAAGGCTGAGACATGTGGAAATGAACGCCGCGAACAGGGCCATCATGTTCGTCGAATCGATCAATCAGGGTTCCCATTCGATAGTCCCATAACTGGATAACGCCACTGTGGAGACTAGCTAAGATCCAAGGCCTCTTAGCGTGGAAACTCAGTCCCTTCACTCTATTACTCTTCGTCTCAAACTTCGTCAACATCTTCTTCTTCTTCTTCTTTTCCTTTCTCTCCGGAAGCTAAGTCTCCGCAGAAATCGAACTAAAACCAACGTCTAAATAAATTTTTCCGCGTAAACAAACAGGGATAATCAGATTTGTATATTGAACACATAGATAAGAAGAAATTAGAAATTACCTTAGATCTGATTCAGCATCTAAAATTAATTACAAAAATGAAAGCGCCTTTGTATCTTCGGATTTATTCAAAAAGGAAAGAGAGAGTTTTCGATTCTCTGTTTTCTTTAAGATCTGAGCCCTTTTTAGTGCCAGTATTGCAACTTCTGTGATTTTTCTGTATAGTCTTATGACGGAGGAGACTTCCCTTCCCATTTCACGGTTTTTACGACGACGTTTTCTTGTGAAGGTTAAAAGGTTGATACTACCTTCAGTTACCCGACAACTTATGAAGTTAAACATGGTAAAAACGAAAATAATCTCATTTTATTTTAAAAAGGAAATGCTAAGAAAGGGTAAAAAGTATATTACAACCATTGAATTTTGCCCCATTTATTAAAACAATAGGTAAATCAATCCCTATATATTATATTAAACAGTAAATTGGTCCTTTCTATTAAAAATTTCATCTATGTGTATTGTTAAAAACTGATGTGGTTGGCAGAATAATCAAATAGTGACACATGAAGTGTCATGTGTACCTTATGCCGACGTATAGGAATCAATTTTTAACAACAAAAATAGATGATTTTTTTTACAAAATGACCAGTTTGCTCTTTGATAGGGATGTGCAAATTTCGGGTAAAATTGAATTAATTCGGTTAACCGATCGAATTCGGTTAATCAGTCGGTTAACTGAATTAATTCGGTCGGGGTTGGTTAATAATTTTTTAGAAGTTCGGTTAACTTTTAATTAGGTTCGAAATCGGTCGGTTAACCGAATTAATCGAACTTAATAAATAATATTATAATATATAAGTATTCGGTCGGGGTCAGTCAGTTCGGTTAATTTTTTGGAAGTATAAATTAATCGGTCAATTAATTCGGTTAATTTTTTTATATTTTTTATACTTCTTTTAACCAAAAATAATATATATAAATTTGGTTAATTCGGTTAATCGACCGAATTAACCGAAAAAATTCGATTTGGTTAATTTTTTTTAAAAAAAATTCGGTTAGCAATTAAAAAATTTCGATTAACGGTTAAGAGTTTAAAAGGGTTGGTTAATGGTAGTTCGGGTCGGTTAACCGATTGAACACCCCTACTCTTTGATCTAACGTACAAGAATTAATTTTTCCCTTTTTTTTAGTAGAGGGGACAAAATAGAATTCAACTCCTAATATAAGGGCATCCGTGATACTTTTACGGTTAATAAAGTATCACCTCATTTGCATCATTCACAAAGATTGAGGTCTTGAATTTTGAGAGGTCATTTGGTACGATGGAAAGTTATCATTTTTTATATAATTTAATTGGTTGGAATGTGATTCTAATATTTAGTATGTGAAAATTAGTTTTCTTACCAATCGAACATAACATTCCCTTGAAAGTTGCTTTGGTATGAAAGTTATTTTCTTTTTGATACAAATGTGCCTAGAACTATTAATAGTCTTTCTCCAACCTTTAAATAGGACGATAAATATGTTTTAGCGTGCTTGGACCCGCATCCTCCTGCACTAACAATAATATTGATGCCAACCAAGCTAAGACTCTGTCAGCAAAAAGTTATTTTCCCATGTAGATGGAAAAATAAAAACAATTTTCTAGGATAAAATTAACATTTCTTTTATGTATGTTTAGGATTAAGATTCAAAATGAATGCATTTATTTCATTATAAATATTTTTTAGGTTTATAGGTACAAAAGGCCCTTAAGATAAAATGAAGAAATTAATTAAACCCATTCATTAAATTTGTACTCCATTAAACTTTATTGTTAATAAAAAAATCAATTAAACCCCTTTATTAATGGCTTTCGTCTTTGATCACATTAATCGTTAAAATTAATTAACGGGTCAATTAGATGATGACACATGGCAACCTTTAAATTAATCTTATTATTTCTCATAAAAAAACTATAAAAAATTAAAAAACTTTAAAAAATATATTAAAAATAAAAATATTAAAAACTTTCTATAAACTTTTAAAAAATATAAAAGATTCATAAAAAAGTTATAAGATTCATAAAAAAAAAAGTATACATATGATTAATACTTATAAAACTTATAAAAATTTTCAGTAATTATAAAACTTATAAAAAATTCAAAATAAGTTGTAATAAATTATAAAAATTACAATTTTTAATAAAATTATAAAATATTAAAACGAATATAAATTAAAAAATTCATATATTGGTTTTTGATATTAGAAATTAAATTCCTGAATTTGAAATAAACACATGTCATTAGATCAATAATTGGATGATGGGAATAGTAGTCAGAATTATTGTTGTTAGAATTGGATTGGATCAACCCGTTAGATCGAGAATTGACAAGGGTACCGATCCAAGGGAAGTCATTAGATTGGTTAACTTGAAAATCGATACGAACCAATTGAACCGTTTTTTTTAATTTTTAAATTTTTTTTGAAATTTTTAATGATTTATTTAATTGAACTTAACGGACCGGTCTAACTAGACGAACCGACAAATTGATAGTCTAATTGACCAGGTTATGAAAACTTGGTCAGAATATTACATGCTCACATATGCTAATATTTGCAACTGTTGGATAATGAAATTTTGGTTTTATAGCATCTACTTTTATAAAAAAAATACTTTATATCATACAAATACAATACTTAACAAACAGTTTTCAACTTTTCAAAGTCCAAATTATTGTACTATACTAATCTTAAAATATTGAAGATAAAATTTTTAAAAATAATAATAATTTATCGATAAAAAGGAGAGGATCTCGCTATTATCATTTTCTTTGTAGAAGATTGAGAATATTTTATTCAACATAAAAAAGACTCTAACGATTTGACAACTGTTCACATTATCCTACGATTGATATGATGTCATGTGTTCATTATAATTTTAGGAGTTCGGGTTTGAGTTCCAGCATTTGCAATCTAATTTTTGTCCTATTCTTTATCTATACATGCTTGGGATTGCATTGTCTTTATAATAATCAAACTTCAAAAAAGTAGCGATTTTATAAAACAAAATGTGTTCTAAATGAATCGACTACATTATACCGCAACATTAATTTCAATACAACATTGAAGGAGGGATTAAAAGATAACATGGCAACTCGTGTCATCAAAATGACTGCAGAGAGTTGTACCTACTACTCGCATTTCTATTAAATACAGGTCAATCTCAATATTTTCAAGACTTGTACGGTATGACCCAAAAAAACCAATGTCAAAAACAGAGTCGGTATTAAATCAAGCTGTTATGGTTTCTTTTTGGTTAAAATATTCCATACTTCTCTTTATTTTTTTTAAAATTTAATATCTAGTCTCTAAAAATATTCCATAACTCTCTAAAAACCGGTATCAAATTTAGTTTTATTACTTTTTAAATTTTAAAATTCAAGTTTAACTGTTAAAATTATTTTGTTAAATTCAAGTTTATTAGTCATTTTTTAATAACATTGCCATTAAATGAATAATTTATTTTAATTTCAAAATGCCACACCAACAAATTTAACAATGTTAACAATTAGACCCAAAATTTAAAATCTGAAAAGTAGGACTAAATTCCAAGAAAAAAAAGTACAGGGACTAAATTTAAAATTTGTGAAGAGTACAGGGACCTATGGCATATTTTAACCTTTATTTTTTTTCCCAAAGCAATTAATCATTACCGAAATAAGCAATGAAATGGAAAATGGCAAAAAGCATTGAGAGTTCAGTTCATAGCAATATAGCATTATAGCATTACCTAATAATTACAGTGATTCAGTCAGCAACATGGTTTTGAGGCTTAATTACGTATACACAAAAATCAAATCAGAAGCAAAATTATGGAGATCAAGGAAGGGGATCAATGGAGGATAACACTGCCTGGAACTCTCCAATACTCCCATAGCTTCTAGAAGAGCATTCATTGTTGCACAATAGAACTGTTCAGAAAATGTACATTTCATGCCTCCAAATCTGCAAATTGCCATTTCTTCTTTAAGGGGTAGAATAATTTTCATATATTCAGCATGCTGAAAATACCTATGCTGTATTGCCCTGAAGAAACTGGACAACCTCCTCTGCTCTCGATTCAATTCCCTTTAAATATTCAGTTAGAATACGTTGCTGGTACGAGCCTCCCTCCTGAGAGAGAGAGAGAGAGAGAGAGAGATTAGTGGAGTGAAAAGGGAAAAAGAGTGAATCTACAGCCAATAGGAAGTCAAGGCAAAGGGTGTCTCTTACAGTTCGGATTAAAGTCCGCTCAATCCGTTTCTTGATTACAGCATAAAAATCTTCTGCTGAAACTTCTCCTTTACCAACAGCTAATCCATCAATTAAAAGCTTGTTCCATTCTTGCTCAGGAGCTGAAAAACAGTTCAAGAGTTCATTTATAAATATGAATAATATCATGTCATCAGATGTATGATGCTAAACAAGATAAGGAAACCTTTTATCACTGTTTCGAGAAACTGCTCAGCCTTCAACACTTCATTCCCTGCACCGAAAATATATATTGCTTAATGTCTCATAATCAAGAAACTAAAAATTGCTGCATAGCTTTGTGACTAAAGGGTGATGCATGGAAAACTCAATGAAAAGATAAGAGTATTGCCTTTCTTCGCATAACTACGCTTTGAAAGAACTGTAGAAGCATAGAGCTGCAGAACCTTTTGCAACATAGCCTGAAGGCCTGGCTTATCCGCATCTTCTTTCGCCTGCAAATTACTAAAACATATCTTACCATTTTAAGTAAATACATTATGAGGCGAGGTGAACCTCAGCATTGTTGTAATCGAAGTTTTATAATCATATATACCATTGAAACTTCGGAGAAGTACAGTGTCAGTTCAGATATAAACAAATTCAAGCAATTCAACATAAGTTGATGGTCCAAAAGAGATAAGATAGATGAGCATGAAATATCCATAACAATTTCTTTCACCGGGACAGACTCAAGAAGAGTCGATGTATTAACATACCGTCTTAAGCTACAAGCAGAACGGTTTTTATTACCATCAAAACAAAATGAAATAGGCCGCAGAATGTACTCACTTGCCGTAATTGTGCGCTGACTTCTGCAAGGAAACCTTCGTCTAGTTTCCCTTCCTGCTCCATTTGAAATACTTTCTGACAAGGAAAATATTCTTAGATGAACCAATTCTTTAGTGGAATAAAAGATACAAAGTAACAATTCGTATCTAGTGTCAAAAACCTAGGTTGCTTCAATTAAGTATCTCAGCTGCCTATCTTAAGGGTGATATAGATGAAACAAAACTAAGTCTGAGAAAATTATTCAAGCATCTGAAACATAGAAGTAAATCATCCATATAGACCCCAAAAACAGATTGATGATATTTTCTAATATACTTTCTCCATTGTTTTGAGAGCCTCGGGATCTTTAGGAGGCCAAGGAGTCTCTTCCTCCTCGTTGACTACAGGTTCCAAGATCTCCTTGAGAACATCGGTTGCTGAATCAATCTTTTCCTGTCAAAAATGGAAAAAAAAATCAATTAGAAATAGTGACAAAGGAAAGAACAGAGCTTTCCAGTAACCAAAGTTCTTTTCCTTTTTATCTCAAAGAGAGAGGTACATGGGTCTTGTGAACAATGCGATCGACTATGCTCATTACAGCAGTAGCCAATTCCTCATAATCTTTCTGCAGGAGGAAAAAACAAAATCTATATAAGAATTACAAAACGTATTGACTATAATGAGGTCAAAACACACAAGTATTTTGAAACATTAGAATTAACCAACTCAAAAACCGTGCTTTATCATCATCGGATTTGCAGGTGTCACTTCTTGCAGCAAGTCGTATCCAGAAGGTCTCATTGAACGCAAGGATATTTTCAACGACAAGTTTCTGAAGCTGTCCACATGAAAAAGCCAGCAAAAACAATGTTATGAGAAAATAAAAATAGTAAGCAGGCACTATCACATACAATCTGCAACTCCAAGTAATAGCATCCAAATTAATTTGGGAAATAGAAAGAACTGAACCACATGTCAAGTATGAATAATTCAATATAAGCATGGTTAGATAGATCAAAATGCTGCCCAAAGTGACAAGCCAGTGCATATGAAGACCAAATCAATGCAAGCATATCATTTTCATTTACTAGTAAAAGATTAATAGCAAGCTATTCCCAAGCTCGAATTCCATCCAAACTTATTAGGTGGATAGTGGTGTTATGGTCTTTGTTCACGACCCCTTAAAACATTTCATCCAAATCAACACACTTGCCACTAAAACCGTTGTTCCTTAAAGGAGCAAATATGAAAATCCATTCTCCAGACTTTAGCTTAATAGCCATAATGGAATCTCTACCAACATACATGCACATGAAATTGCAGGTGGTTTACAAAGGGAAAAGAATGCTTACTTCACTCGGGTTTGCCTCCCTCAGCATATCAATGAGTCTATCCACTTCTACAGTCTTCTTAAAAGCTTTCTCGGCATCTTGGTTGACTGCACAGATCAAAGTTCTCCTGTTTTATGAGGATTCAAAATACTAACCATCAATATAACATTACCAACCAGATCAAATTGTAGTCACCAAAAAAAAAAGAAAAGTTTTTGAGATGTTATTATGAAACTGGAGTTCCGTTAAATGAAAAATACGGCGTAATTATTTTACCTCCTTCTCCTCAACTCTATGGAAGCTGTTGAAGTAAAGGGTTCGAACCTCTCCTTTCTGGAAAGCCCAAGGTTCCAATCTTTAAGGAATGGACTTTGCAATACATTGCAATTAAACACCTATTTAATAAATTCAATCAGAGAACAAAATTTGAGATAATTAACACCATGGGATTATTTTTTTTAAAAATTTACTATTACAAATACAATAACAAGTACCATATAACTATATAACCATATAACTATATATATATCCAAACAACTAAAACAGAGAATCAAATCAGTATAAATCACGACTAACGAAGAAGAACCGAGAAAAATCATTCAAAACAGAAACATGACATACCGTCTGTTAGAACAGGAAACTCACGTGTTATAATTACACATAGTGATACTCAAACTTGGTAGCTCAAAGCCACAAACCTTTCCTTATTACATGGGACATTTTAGATTTCTTTAAAAAAAGGAAACTTAAAGAGGATAAAATAATCAGTTTCATTGAAAGATGTGTACCCTTATCATAAAAAATAAAAAAAAGTAGACATGAACGGAAGCAATTCGAACGTGTTAAGAGGATTTGGGTAGTAACTTTCAACCTAAAACAAGCAAAATTCAAGCACCCAAAGATGGAAAGTAGACAAATTTCACAAGACAATACCTTGCGATATTTTGGAAAGTAAAAAGAAAGGGTCGGACGTGGAAGAGTAAAGATTGAAGCCATTCGGGAAATGGCGGTAGAGTAGAGCAGAGCAGAGGCGCTAGAGACCGTTCAAGCTTGAGCTGCCTAAGCTAAAACCATGAACCAAATCTTCTTTTCTCCTTCATTGAAATTATACCGCAGGTGATTGGCTGTGACATTCACGCGAAGTCGCGTCGCGTACCGCACAGTCTAGCTAACTATGGTTTGGGCTGCTAAGTGGGCCAAATCGGGCGTCTTTTGAAGGGTACACTTGGGCTAAAGTGGAACAATGTTATTGCCACCCATCTGAAATCAACTTGGTATTTTTCTTAGCTTTATATAAAAATAAGTATTCAAATTATGTAATTTTTCTCATTTATTCCTTATCACTGTTAATTCCCCTTAAAAAAATTTAAATCAACCAAAATATCACACGTGGTATTTTAATTAATAAAAATATCTAAAATAAAATTAAAAATAAAAATTTAATCTCTTTTTTCCCCTTCCTTCTTCTTAATTTGAAGAAGAAAATCAACCTGCCATGGCTCAAAATAAAGAAAAGGAAGGTTTTTTTCTTCTTCTTAATTTGAGTTCTTAATATTTGTAGAGAATATGAAGATGGAAGGAGAAAGATTGAGAGATTATTATTTTTAATTTAAATTTTATTAAACTTAATTTTAAATATTTTATTTAATTAAAAATATCAAATTTTATAATTTGATTGGTTCATAAGTTGTTTTTTAATAAGAGTTAACTATTGAGCCCTAAAATAGTGACGGGTACCTAAATAAAAAAAATTACATAGTTTAGATACATATTTTTCATATATTCTTGTTTTTTTATAAAAAAAATTGTTTTTATTTTATTAATTACAAATGTAGAGAATATTGGCTTTTTTTTATCTGAATGTTGTAAAAAATAAATTAATACAACCTCCCTTACCAATTCCGATAACAAATCTAAATAAGAGATGTCACATTAAAGATTTTCAATAACTTTTCACAACATTCACACTTAATTTTTTATTATTGGACTTAATTTCAACCTTTTTAAAGTTTATTTTGATGTTTTATATCTATTCGAGCTTATTTCATAGCCTTAAAACTTAATTTTCTTAATTTTGTTTATTCTCACTGATTCATCATAAATTCATTCAAACTCAAATAAATATTTTAAATCACATGTAAATAACAACCAATCTAGCTTATATTTTTTTATATTTTCACTTAATGCTTAATATATTTATTCAAGTACTTGATTAAATTATGATTTCATTTTACCAATGATAATCTATTTAATTTCTACTACCTAATTTAGTTTGCAACTTAAAATTTTATTATTTAATTTCCTACACAATTATTTATTAAATATTTCATGAAATTAAGTATATAATTATTATATTTATATTTATATCTAAAGTGTTTTAAAACTTACAAAACAATCTCTATTTCTCAAATTTTATAGTTTTTGTAAAACAGTGTCTATAATTCATTTTTTACAATTTTTATGATTTAGCCCTTAAAATTCCAAAATTTTAAATTTCTACAATTTAGTCTCTAAATCAGAATTCAAAGTTTTCTAGATCAACCTAGTTCCCAGTTTGCACAGTTTTGCAAAACAATGTCATTTTCTAAAAGTTTTCAAAATTTACAACTTTATAATTTAATCCCTATAACCTCGAATCATATCAAACAATGTTCTCTTTTCAAATTCTCATATTCCATAATCACACAAATTAATTTATGCATCCAAATTCCCAACTTCCACCTCCCAACTCTTACAATTCGAACTTTTCATTCCTTTTTTTACAATTTTTTCCTTACTTATCAAATTCATCACTTAGCAACTCATTTTTCAATCTTACTCATCCAAATAACATTCAAAATAAATATTTTTCACTTCCAACATAATAAATACATAATTCCATCATTCAAAATGATTAAATTCCAATTTTAAATATTCACAGAAAAACACCCACACTTTCTTACTAGTAAAATTCTTATTGATAATTTTATATTTTGGGATCCAAGCTAAGGTAATCAATTTCATATCAGTTTCAATCGTACCTGTTGGTGCACATCATCTCGGTGGTAAACCAAAACACCCAACTTTTTACGCACTAGTGAAAGTTACAACCCATACCAATCACACCAACTTGTTTTGCCAAATCTTAGTTTTATCATTCAGGATCACACATATCGTTTGGTGCATGAATAAAGTTGAAAAAATGGAAAATTACATATATGAAATAATCTTGTTGTTTAATGTATTGGATAATCTTATTGTTTGATGTATAGGATAATCATTTCTTTTTCTTTGTTTATTTTGTGTTAGAAGTTGTATGACCTAAATTCCTATTAAAATAATATACAAGTGGCAACATAGGGGGATTTACGAGGGCGAAGGCCACAACCCATCGTAGATCCCCAATAAGCAAAATATTGGACTGGGGTCGGAACCGGGGGTGTGGGGGCCAGAGGTCACCACGGTACGGTACAGGCTGCACAAGTAAAATCCATATAGAAGTTTACTTCCTCTATTTGATGTTTATCAAAATAAGGTATTTTAATCTTACTGTAATTACTTTTATTTGACTTTAATTAGAACAAGGTTTTTAAACCTATAAATAGTGTATCATTCGAATTCGACATAGTGAATTTTCTTTTATTCTGCCCATGATTTTTCCCGAAAAGGTTTTCACGTAAAATTATGTGTGTTCTTTTTTTTTCTCTCTTTCTTTGCAATTAATTGTCATTATTGACATTCAATTTTAACATTTTGAATATGTTGAATGATGAATTTTTATTTGTGAAGTTTATTGGTGTGTATTTTATATAATTGATTAATATTTTATATTTGAACTTTATTTAAGCTCGTTCATTTAATATTTGTAAAAAAATTATATAAATATATTAAATATTTAAAAAAATATTAATAGTTTCAAACAATACACAAAATAAATCTATATTGATACACATTAATTTGGTTAAATTCTAAGGACAGTCCCTATACTTGTTGATTTCTGTGGATTCAGTACCTCTACTTTTATTTTCTCAAACTTTACTTTTCAATTTGCTCATTTTCAGTCTATCCATTAACTTTTTTTCGTTAACCTTGTTAAAAAAATTAGGTACAATTACAAATTTAGCTCAAAAACGGCTCAACCTTTACAACTTTTGTCCATTTGCCCATGCTTTTTTTTTAAATTTAATTATACAAAATTATTTAAATTTTTAAAATTTTATAAAGAAATTTTTTAAAAAATTATAAGATTTTCCCCAAATGTGTCAACAAATTAAAGATAGAAAAAAACAAAACTTACTACTAATTATTACTACTAGAGATTATAACATGCAATTCTCATTCAATGAAAACAAGTACCATGCATATTTATAAAAAAATCAATGTTAATGAATCTAAATATTAGTAAAAGATGTTGTAAATATTAATATTTACATGTATGATATATTGTTACATCAAATTTTGGTCAAGGAATTTTGCCTAATTAATAGTTAGTTAGGGCTTTGGGACTAAATCATAAAGTTTAATCGCTATAGATTTTTAATTGACTAAAGGCTTGAGGACTTAAATAACAATTAGAGGTCCAAAATGGTAATTAAAACATTTTCATAAGGAGTTAGTAGTGGATGATGACATTAGCCATTATAAATGTTTAAGACGTGATTAGATTAATTAAACTAACAAGGTATAAATATAGAGTTAGTGGCTTCTTGTCATCATTCTCATCAAACTTTCCCCTCCTATAGCCGAAAGTTGAAGAAGAAAACCCCAAGCTATTCTTTTTCATTCAACCACAAAATTGGTATGTGCTTTAAGTCATTTGTAATTTTTATGAATTGAGGTCATGTGAGCTTGATTTAACTAGCACATGTACTAATTTGTGAAAATGTTAAAGTTTTAGAAAGTTGTCATTGTTGATTCCTTGAAGAATTAAGCTTGAAATTGATAGGTTTTAAGCTTAGAATATTAAAAGGACTAGATTGTAAAGTTAATTTAGCTTGGTTGTTAATTTTGTTACATTAGTGACCAAATTAAATAAATGAAAAACTTGTTATGAAATTATGTTTGAGATAGAAATTATAAGGTCCCTAGTGAGGATAATTAAAATCAAATTTTAAATTGAGGCTAGAAATTGAAAGTGATAACTATTTTGAGTTCAGGGGCTAAATTGAATAAAATGTAAAATTTTACGGATATTGAAAAATAAAATTATAAAGGTTCATACGTATAATAGCATAGAACAAAAATATTTGGTATTGATTGATGAAATAAATGATTGTTTAGATCAAGATTCGGGGTGAAGTGGAATTGATCGAGAAAAAGCTAAAATTGTGGATTAGTCCCTGCAATATCCACTTTACATATTTTGAACAGGTAAGTTCATATGGAACTTACAATCTATTTTATTTTATGCATGACTTATATTTGAATGTATCTATATATTAGAATTGAGTAGAATTAGTGAATTTGACACAAATGTCTTAAATTGATTGAATTGTAATTATAGGTTATATTGGAATAGTACAGGGTGTGAATACGAATGTTAATTGATTATACAATCCGTAAATGAAAAATGAAATTAGGTGCAAGAATTGGTATTGAAAATTATACAGAAATGATGCTTAAGTGAACTTAGTAAAATGTTAGGATACGTATGACATGCCATTAGGGTTATACGTGAGCTTTATCAGGGGTTACACATATTATTATGAGATCTAGAATTTATTGCAGATTCTCGGGTTTTATATATCGAAGGTTTAGCCCAAATGAGTAACCTCGATATATGTCAACTTGTGTGAGCAACCCTGGTATACTGTCAGCTTGTGCAAGCAACTTATTCCTGTGTATCCAAGTCCATTTTACTATAGTTCCATCGGATGATATTCAATTTATTGAAAATGAAAATGAAATGGTATTTGACAATGTTTAGTATATGGATTTGTAACAGGCTGATTTTTCAGTAGTGTCGAAAACAGTGGTTCAAGGCCACCAAATCTAGTGAGTAAGCTTGTAAAATTTAAAACAGTCAAATATAGTTTTAAAAAGGTTTTTGAATTGGTACTTTGTATTTTATAATGATTTATTAGGTCAAGTGGTTTTAGAAAGTGAGGTATCGGGACCTCATTTCTATAAACTGAGCCGTAAATATTTTTATAAATATTTATGGAGTGTCATTAAGGTAGTATTAAAGTTTCGTTAAAATTTTTTTACATTTCGATAGCTAATTAATTAAAAAGAACTAAATTAAAAAAGGTGCAAAACTTGTTAATTATAAGAATTAAGTGATTAAATGGTTTAATTAATAAATAAGAAAGGACTTAAGGAATAAATAAACCTAAATGAAGAGTTGAGGCGGTATATGAAAGAAAAAAATAGTAAAATAAAGCCTTTAATGGTAAAATTGTAATTTTTAGGAAATTAAAATGAAACAATTTGAATTTAAAGTTTTATAGACAATTCATCTTCTGATTTTAGGCCAAAAATAGACATAGAAGAGAACTTAAGCTAGTTTTTCATATTTTTGCTTCATGTAAGTTCAATTCTTACTCGTTTCCTGTTTTTTTATGTTTTTGAGATTGTTACAATTAGGTCCAACTAAACCTTACCTTTGTTTTTGATTTTATTGAAAATTTTGGAAGTTGCCATTGATGGATATTAGATGTTTTTGAGGAATAACATGGATTTAGAACTTTGATTGTGTTGTATGATGATTTTATAAAGTGATTTTGTCAAATATTGATTTTAGGATTAAATTATGAAAATATCAAAATATTAAGGTTTGATTGTGAATTTTGGCTTATTAGGGGCTGTATAATGGTTTAAAATTGATTAAGAAAAAAAATTAGTTAATTTGATACATTAACTAATTAAAGGGTTAAATTACAAAAATTGTAAAAGTTTGGAGTAATTGTGTAAATTTGAAAAATAAAATGGTATTAATTGTGAAATGAATTTGAAAGGAAATATATGCTAATGAATAAGTAATTTTACATTTTAGATCAAGATCCCGTATATACTTATGAAAAAGGAAAAATAGCAGAATAGTTCCTGAACTTCTACAATTACTACAATTCAATCCAGGTAAGTTCGTACGGTTAAAATTTTTAATATTTTGTATAAATTGATGAATATTGTTCTATTGTTGGAATTGAATTATTGTTGGAATTATAATATTGAATTGGATTTCAGTTTGAATAAAACGCGGGATTTGAGTACATTTATATTTTGGTGTATGATGATATTAAAAGGAGACAATGACATTTTTCCTAAGTAAACCGGAGTTCATCATTTGTTGCGAACTCTCGTGTTTTACTTTCTGTTCAGCTCTTATGAGCTTCTGTTCAACTCTAATGAGTTTCTGTTTAGCTCTTACGAGCTTCTATTAAGCTTTCGAGCTTCTATTCAGCTTTTATGAGCTTCTATTAAGCTTTCAAGCTTCTGTTGGCATATTCAGATAGACCAGCTCTTATGAGCTTCTGTTGACGATGTATTGTAATGGCCTAAATTCAAGGTTACCGGAACTGTGGTTTCGTAGCCACAAATCTGATTTAAAGAGAAATTTATTTTAATATTTTTGCATGAATACTGATATGATAGGAAAATCGTATGAAAATACCGATAGAAAAATTTTACCGATTTAGTGGTTAGTTAGAAAAAGAAATTATTGAAGAAATTAGGTAAAAATAAGGTATCGAGACCTCGATCTCATAAAACCGAGTCAAAAATATTTTTATAAATATTTATGAAATGTTAGTAATATGGTATTAAAATTTCGTTAGAAAATTTTAATGTTTGGGTAGTATATTAAGTGAAAAGGACTAAATTGAAAAGGTGTAAAAGTTACTAGAAGGATTAAATAGCTCAATTGTTAAATGATGAGAGATGTAAATTACAAATAAGCCCAAAAGGAGATATTTTGGGCGGCATAAGCTGAGAAAAATCAGGAGAATTGGTGAAATAAAGGTAAAATGGTAAAATAACAAATTTTACTAACATAAAAATGGGACCAAATTGGAATATCTAGAATTCTCTTTATTTTTCTGCATTCTCATCAGCCAAAAACGCCCTAAGGGTTTATTCAAGCTGGTTTTTCATAATATTTGCACCAAGTGAGTTAATCATTGCATTTTTCTTGTAATTTTTGTGTTTCTAAGACTTTTACAACTAGGTCCTATTACTAAATTCATTAGTTTTTGATTTTATGAACGAAATTGAAAGTTTCTATGAATATGTGTTGGAATTTTATGATGAAATAGCATGAAACTGAATTTTTAATTTGTTTATGAGATGATTTTATTAGGTAATTTCAAAAGAAATTGATTTGTAGGACCTAATTGTGAAAAGGTTTGGAATTAAAGTTTAGTGCCAAAATTCTGATTTCCAAAGGTTATAAAGTAGTTTAAAGCGATAGAATAAAGTGTTAATTGAGAAAAAAAAATCAGCACAATTGAGAGGTTCATTGAGCAGGGATGAAATTATCATTTATTGAAAGTTTAGGGGAAATGGTAATTAACATCATGCACTAAAACAGTTTTGGACAGCAGCAGTAGTCTAACTTTGAAAAATCACAAAAAATTTTAGAGA